>NC_042622.1:33486231-33827269 GCF_901001135.1 Rhinatrema bivittatum | reverse complement strand
AAGGTCCTCCTGCAGTTCCTTAATTGTCTTGTATATTAACTACTTTGAATAATGTTTTTTTCATCTGCAAATTTGATCACTTAATTTTATCCTTTTCCAGTTAATAAATAAGTTATTTAAACAGTTGCTAACTGTAATTTTGTTATGGGTTTGACAGTTGCTTGATTTTTCAAAAGGCGTTTGACAAAGCCCCTCATGAGAGGCTTCTAAGAAAACTGAAAAGTCATGGGATAGGAGGCGATGTCCTTTTCATGGATTACAAACTGGTTAAAAGACAGGAAACAGAGAGTAGGATTAAAGGGCCTGTTTTCTCAGTGGAAAAGGGTAGACAGTGGAGTGCCTCAGGGATCTGTACTTGGACCAGTGCTTTTCAATATATTTATAAATGATCTGGAAAGGAATACGATGAGTGAGGTAATCAAATTTGCAGATACAAAATTATTCAGAGCAGTAAAATCACAAGCAGATTGTGGTAAATTGCAGGAGGACCCTGTGAGACTGGAAGATTGGGCATCCAAATAGCAGATTAAATTTAATGTGGACAAGTGCAAGGTAATGTATATAGGGAAAAATAACCTTTTTTATTTTTATCTTTGAATTCTATGTTATCCCAGGACAAGCAGGATGCTAGTCCTCACATATGGGTGACATCAGTAATGGAGCCCTATGTACGGAAAAACTTCTTTAAAAGTTTCCATGAAACTTTTGACTGGCACCAGAGTGCCTACTGAGCATGCCCAGCATGCCATGATATTCCCTGCCACAGGGGTTTCCCTTCAGTTTTCTTTTTTCCGCGTAGCAAGCAGCATCGCGGCTTAATTGGAGTCCTGTGGTGAATTCACCACTTTAGAAAAGTTAACTTTTCAGGAAAAAATACATATCCACCGCAAGGGTTTCCCTTCAATTACACCGCGGTAACTTTTTTTCCATTCGGTTTCCGGCCGGTACCGATAATTTTTGGCCATCGCCGTCGACGGCTGTCTGGCAAAATGGCCTCCGGGTTCAAAAAATGCCCGAACTGTGCGCGGAATATGTCGATAACCGACCCGCACTTGGAATGTGTTCTTTGCCTAGGCAAAGATCACAACATAAAATCGTGTACTTTATGTGCGGAGATGACCTCAAAAGGCCGTCGTCTCCGTGCTGAAAAAATGGAGCAATTGTTTAATATACAATTGCTTCCGAAGGCATCGACTTCAGTTCAGTCATCGCCATCAGGATCCGTCCGGCAGGTACTACTGAAGAAAAGTCGCCCGGAAGCGGGAGACGCTTCTACGCCTTCACCGTCAATATCATCGAAGGCGTCCACTTCTGGGAGTGAAAAACAGAAGGACAAGCACCGTCACCGGCATTGATGACGACCAGCACCGATGACCGAAGACCCATCGACAGGTAAGGCCTCACCCGCAAAAATACCTCGGACGAGTGCGGAGGCTTCGAGGCCTACTGATCCAGGGCGATCCCCACCGATATCGGTGCCGGGTTCCGTACCCCCTCAGGGCTCTGAGGGGGTATCGGCGTCGCCATCACCGCCTCCCTCCATAGCTGCTCTGGTATCACCAGCTATGAGAGCGGAACTTGACACATATATACGTCAAGCGGTGCACCAGGCTCTGCGCGATGCGATTCCGCCACAGCCATCGACACCTCCATCGATGCCGATTCCGATGCTGGGAGAACCATCGCCTTTGAAGCCGCCGGCACCGATGCCACGGGAACCGATCCCGATGCCTACCCCGGTACCCTCACCGGTGACTGCACCGATGCCAACGGAGGATGTCTCGATGCTACATCCTTTTATCACCAAATTAGACACTCTACTGGATATTCTTTCAAATAAAACACCAGAAGAGCCTATTCCAGGCCCCTCTGGAATACCAAGACCTTCAAGGCCTCATTCTCCTCTTCTGCCATCAAGGCCTAAAGAACCTTCCATAATACCAGTCACTCACCACACTCCACGGGATATGGCTACTGACACCAGTTCAGAGTATTCTTCAGATGGAGATATATTTTCAGAACCCTCTCCACCTGACGACCACAGGAAGTCACCTCCTGAGGACCTTTCCTTTACAAATTTTGTAAGGGATATGGCTGATACCATCCCCTTCCAACTACAAACAGAGGTGGATGCAAGACAGAAAACATTAGAGGTGCTACAATTTGTAGATCCTCCTAAGGAAATGTTGGCAGTACCTGTTCATGAAGTTTTTCAAGACCTTCAATACAGGATATGGGAACACCCAGGATCAGTTTCAGCAGTCAATAAAGGTCAGAGGCAACTTATTTGGTACAACCTATCCCAGGTTTTCAGAAATCTCAGTTGCCCCACCAATCAGTCGTCGTAGAATCCGCTCAGAAGAAGGCGAAGCGACTGAAATCCCATTCATCTACACCACCTGGGAAGGAAAGTAGATTTCTGGATAACCTAGGACGCAAGGTTTTTCAGGGTTCCATGCTGGTATCCAAGATAACATCATACCAGTTATATATGAACCAGTATCAAAGGAACCTCTGGAAGCTGGTTCAAGACCTAGCTCTCTCTCTTCCTGAGCAGTATCAAGAGCCATTCCAGAATGTTGTCCATAAAGGCCTCGAATCAGGAAAACACGAGGTCAGAGCTACTTATGACTGCTTCGAGACTGCAGCAAGACTTTCTGCTTCAGGCATAGCTGCACGCAGATGGGCATGGCTAAAGGCCTCTGATCTCTGTCCAGAGGTCCAAGAATGCTTGGCTGATCTTCCTTGCTTGGGGGACAACCTATTTGGGGACAAGGTAAAAGAAGCTGTGGCGACTATGAAAGACCACACAGAAACCCTAAAGCAATTATCCTTGATACCTCAGGATACTCAACCTTCCACAAGGAGAGTTCCAAAGCGTGATACCAGACGTCCCTACTACAGTCCACGCAGGTATTATCCCCCAGCAAGTAGACCCAGCGCAGCCCGCCCACCTCAACGCCAACAACCTAGGCAGAGGCCTGCAAGGGCACAACCACCACCACAAACTGCCACTACATCTGGTTTTTGAAACAATCCAGAGAGCAGCGGCCTTCTCAACCCGTTCCCACATATACCAGTAGGGGGTCGAATAACATACTTCCAAAGCATTTGGGCCTCCATCACCACCGACCAGTGGGTGTTATCCATCACAGCTCACGGTTACAGACTAGATTTTCTTACTGTTCCAAAAGAAAACCCACCACTTCCATCTTGGACAGTAAATCAGCATTCCATAATTCTTCAAACAGAATTATCCACCCTTCTGAGAGCCAGGGCCATAGAACCAGTTCCTGGACCTCAAAAGGGCAGAGGATTCTACTCCCGCTATTTCCTAATTTCAAAGAAAACAGGAGGCCTTCGACCCATTCTAGACTTCAGAAATCTCAACAAATTTCTCAAAGAAAAATTCAGGATGGTGTCCTTAGGCACCATTCTACCTCTTCTTCAAAGGGGAGATTGGCTCTGCTCTCTGGATCTTCAAGATGCTTACGCTCACATTCCCATCTTTCCCCCTCATCGACAGTACCTAAGATTTCTGGTAAAGGATCAACACTTTCAATACAGAGTGCTGCCATTCGGCCTTGCATCAGCCCCGCGAGTATTCACAAAGTGCATGGCTGTAGCAGTGGCACACCTCCACAAACAGAGAGTGCACGTGTTCCCTTATCTGGACGATTGGCTCATCAAGAGTCAAACAAAAGAAGGAGCTCTCACTTCTCTCAAGCTCACTATCCATGTGCTTCACTCCTTGGGATTTCTCATCAACTACCAGAAATCCCATCTGTCACCAACTCATCTTTTACAGTTCATAGGTGCAGAGCTAAATACTGCAATAGCAAAAGCTTTTCTTCCAAGAGACCGTGCTCAAACACTTGTCCTCTTGACTCACACTCTTCGAAATCAATTCCAGGTAACAGCTCACCAGTGCCTCATTCTGCTAGGGCACATGGCTTCCACAGTTCACGTAACTCCCATGGCCAGATTGACCATGCGACTACTGCAATGGACACTCAAGACACAGTGGATACAAGCCACTCAATCAATGTCCACTCCCATTCATATCACACCAGAGCTCAAATCTGCACTCATCTGGTGGACATCAATGAACAACCTGCTCAAAGGCCTACCTTTCCAGCAACCAGTTCCACAAGTAACTTTGACTACAGATGCATCCACCTTAGGGTGGGGAGCACACATTGGTCATCTAACGACACAGGGAAAGTGGACAAAGCTCGAAGCCTCTTTTCAAATAAACTTCCTGGAGCTTCGAGCTATACGCTATGTGCTGCATGCGTTCAAGGACTGCCTATCACACAAGACTGTTCTGATCCAAACGGACAACACAGTAGCCATGTGGTACATCAACAAACAAGGGGGGACAGGTTCTTATCTCCTTTGTCAAGAAGCAGCACAAATTTGGGACTGGGCCCTGACACACTCAATTCTTCTTCGGGCCACTTACCTAGCAGGCATCCACAACATAGTAGCAGATCGCCTCAGTCATCAGTTCCAACCGCACGAATGGTCCTTGGATCCAGCAATAGCATCCAAGATCTTCCAACACTGGGGTCAACCGACGATAGATCTCTTTGCATCCCATCTCAACTACAAAGTGAACAATTACTGCTCCCTGTTGCAACAGGAGAGCAACCTACCAACGGACGCCTTTGCTCGCCATTGGAATTCAGGCCTGTTATACGCGTATCCACCGATACCACTCATAACCAAAACGCTAGTGAAGCTACAACAGGACAAGGGGACTATGATACTCATAGCCCCATATTGGCCTCGACAAGTATGGTTCCCCACACTGCTGGATCTCTCAGTCAGGGATCCAATTCGCCTGGGAGTAGCTCCCAGTCTCATAACTCAGGAACAGGGTCAGTTGCGCCATCCCAACCTTCAATCCCTGTCCCTGACAGCATGGATGTTGAAAGCTTGATCTTACAACCACTCAACCTTCCAACCACTATATCTCAAGTGCTGATAGCATCACGTAAACCTTCCACTAGAAAGAATTATTCCTACAAATGGAAAAGGTTTACTTTGTGGTGCACTCAGAAAGATTTAGATCCTTTCACTTGCCCCACAACCTCGCTACTAGATTACCTTTACCATCTCTCAGACTCTGGTCTTAAGTCGTCATCTGTAAGGGTACACTTAAGTGCAATCTCAGCTTACCATAACAAGCTGGGAGACGCACCTATCTCCACACAGCCTCTCGTCAGTAAATTCATGAGAGGCCTAACTCACATTAAACCTCCAGTTCATTCCCCAAGCATACAATGGGACCTGAACGTAGTATTAACTAGGCTTATGCGTTCTCCATTTGAACCCATAAATACCTGTGACCTTAAATACCTTACTTGGAAAACGGTATTTCTCATAGCCATTACATCAGCTAGAAGGGTCAGTGAACTACAAGCGCTAGTCACATACGAACCTTTTACAAAGTTCCTACATGACAGGGTAGTCCTCCGTACACATCCAAAATTCCTTCCTAAGGTTGTCACGGAATTTCACTTGAACCAATCAATAGTTTTACCAACATTCTTTCCTAGGCCTCATTCCCATCAGGGTGAAAGAGCCTTGCACACTTTGGACTGTAAGCGGGCGTTATCCTTCTATTTAAACCGCACAACAGCCCAGAGAAAATCCAGTCAACTGTTTGTATCCTATGATCCAAACAAACCAGGTAAAGCAGTGGGTAAGCATACTCTGTCAAACTGGCTAGCAGATTGCATACAATTTTGTTATGAAAATGCAGGCCTTACTCTTTAAGGGCGAGTAAAAGCACACTCAGTCAGAGCAATGTCAACTTCAGTAGCACACCTTCGCTCTGTGCCTATTCTGGACATTTGTAAAGCAGCAACATGGAGTTCTCTTCACACTTTTGCAGCTCACTACTGTTTAGACAAAGAAGGAAGACAAGATTCAGCCTATGGACAATCCGTCTTAAAGAACTTGTTTCCAGTATAATCCCAACTCCTTCTACATCCAACCTGCTGTGATCTTCGGCTGATTCATTTCATCAACAATACTTCACTGTTGCTTCACTACAAAATGACTCAGCCTCTAGCTTGCTAATCACCCATATGTGAGGACTAGCATCCTGCTTGTCCTGGGATAAAGCAAAATTGCTTACCTTGTAATAGGTGTTATCCCAGGACAGCAGGATGTAGTCCTCACGAAACCCACCCACCCGCCACCCCGCGGAGTTGGGTCCGATATGTTTTATTATTTTATTTTTGGCTAACGCTAATTGCTACAAAACAAGACTGAAGGGAGACCCCTGTGGCAGGGAATATCATGGCATGCTCAGTAGGCACTCTGGTGCCAGTCAAAAGTTTCATGGAAACTTTTAAAGAAGTTTTTCCGTACATAGGGCTCCATTACCGATGTCACCCATATGTGAGGACTACATCCTGCTGTCCTGGGATAACACCTATTACAAGGTAAGCAATTTTGCTTTATAGAAGGGGACCCTGCATGAATGAATGGTATAATGCATGCTCAGAGAGGCTGTTAACTTTCTAGAAACTTTGACATAAGTTTTCCTTGCTGGCCTCCATTTGATGATGTCACACATGTGAGGACTAATATCCTGCTGTACTCAGAGAATACCTGTTACAGGTAAACAACTCTGCTTTACTTGTAGCATAGCAGTGAGACCTTTGTACCTCTTTGAGCTTTAATATGTGGTCAGTCACTGTGTTGTTCCTGGAGTTGATAGTTCTGCGCACACTCCGCTTGGATTCATTCCAGTGCCTCTAGTATTGTAAACTTCCTGGTTGGGAGTATCTCCGCTGATGTTGATTCTCTATTCTCTGGGTTGCTTCTTTAACTTCCTGGAGGTCTCCTCTGTGCCCTGCACTCACTGTCCTCAAAGTGCTGTAAATATCCATATGGTTTGCAACATAGCACAACATCACTTGTGCTAGTTTATCTTCCAAATTAAATACCTTTTACTACAAGTTAAGAAACCAGCCCATTTTCCTGCACAGTGCTCTGTTAGAAAGATGCTGCTTTTCAAAGATGGAAAAACAGGTAAAAAAATATGCAAGCTATGTTTTTTTTTTGTTTTTGCTTTTTTTTGGCTTCCTCTCATTAATCTTTTTTTCCCGGAAGACCTGACCAGCAAAAGGAAATGAATCTGAACTGGCTGCTGGATATTTTTTTTGTCTTTTTAACTTTTTTCTTCAAACAAATTAGGATCTCCAAATGCACATTTAATTGTAGAGGGGTCAGAATGAACTAAGAGGCCAAAAAAAAAAAAAAATCAGAAGTGTGCACCTAGGTTATAATACTGCTGCCATAATAAAGCTCAGACAGAGAGCTATCATAATTCTACAGAGTTAGGGAAATTATTTCCGTTTCCTAGCGTGTAGCAGATGGACTCAATGAGTATAGTATATTCCTGATAGCAGTTGTAGACGGATCAGATTTCAATCTGACGTCAGCCCCTAGTATATATACCCCTGCAGGAAGTGCAGCTCTTCAGTATTTTCAGTCTCCATAGCAGTTTGGGACTCTGTGCATGCTAGCACTGCGTTAGAGTAATTTAGCAAAGAAAACCAAAACAAGAAGAAATCTTACCTCTACAGATGAGCCCTGCTCTCCTGTGGTGACACCCATTGGGTCCCTCCCCCAGTTGAGAATTCCTGAGGTGCTTTCCGCGATCCCTAGGATCGTGGATGCCATGGTCTGCGCGGTCTCGAAGCGCACTACTATCCCAGTTGAGGGAAGAGCAGCACTCAAGGATGCCCAAGACAGATGTCTGGAATCCATCCTCAAACAGTCTTTTGACGTTTCCGCTATGTCTCTACAGATCGTGGCCTGCTGTGCCGTGATGACATGCGCCTGCTTATCACAGACCAGGAACAACGCTCCTGGGGAAGCCCTGGAACCAGCAGTATCATTCCTCATGGATGCCGCTTCTGATCTGGTGCGCACTGCAGCTAGAGGCGTGTCATCCGCCGTGGCAGCCAGAAGACATCTCTGGCTCTGAAGCTGGTCGGCCGACGCATCTTGCAAGACGAGACTCACAAGGATGCCCTTCAAGGGAACCCTCCTGTTCAGAAGCGAACTAGAGAAACTAGCCAACAAACGGGGCAAATCCCCACTGCCGCGGCCACTAGGATGACAGGAATAAGAGAAACCAGCGACTCTTCCCCTGAACTTCCAGGGGCAGAGGATCACAGCGCTTAAGCACATATCAAGCAGCTCGTCCCGCAGGCAGGAGCCAGTCTTTTCGGAACAAGCACAACAAAAGGGGAGCCGGCTCGGGCCCAGGTTCCAGCCGCACCCCACAATGAAATTTCAGCCGACCCGTCCAAAGGAAGAAGCCATAGGGGGCAGACTTGCCCTATTCTACCAAAGATGGGTCAAGATAACTTTGGACAAGTGGGTCCTAGCCATCATTCGAGAGGGATATTACCTGGATTTCCACCATCTCCCTCCGGACAAGTTTGTGGAATCCCCCTGCCACGACCCTTCCAAGAGGATGGCAGTGGAAGCTACACTGACCAGATTGCTAGTCTTAGAAGCTATAAGACCGGTGCCCGCACAACAAATAAATACTGGACATTATTCCATCTATTTTATCGTTCCCAAGAAAGAAGGAACATTCCGGCCCATCCTGGACCTCAAGTCTGTCAACCGCCACCTGAAGATTCCTCACTTCCGCATGGAAACCCTACGCTCGGTAATAAGGGCAATACAACCGGGAGAGTTCTTTACGTCCTGGATCTGTCGGAAGCCTACCTACACATTCCGATCCATCAAGAGCATCAGCGTTTTCTACGCTTCACGATCCTGGGCAGTCACTACCAGTTCCGAGCACTACCGTTCGGGTTAGCCACAGCACCCTGGACGTTCACCAAGATCATGGTGGTAGTGCTAGCAACACTGAGGAAGGAAGGAATCCTCGTACACCCTTATCTAGACAATTGGATGATCAGGGCGAAATCCCCAGAGGAAAGTCACCAGGCGACTTTCCTCTGGGGATTTCGGGGTGGGTGGTCAACACAAACAAGAGCTGTCTGCAGTTCTCCCAATCTCTAGAATTCTTGGTGTCTGGTTCGACACCAAACAAGACAAGGTCATCCTGACACCGACAAGGAGATCAAAACTGATGACCCAGTTGCGAACCCTGTTGAACGAGCTTCGTCCCACGGCATGGGACTACCTCCAAGTCCTCGGCCTCATGGCATCCACACTGGAAGTAGTGCCATGGGCAAGAGCTCACATGAGACCCCTACAGCGCTCACTACTATCATGATGGAATCCGCTGTCCCAGAACTACACCGTATGTCTTCAGCTCCCGAACAAAGTTCGGACCCAACTACGATGGTGGCTACAAGAAGGCCATCTGAGCCAGGGAGTGAGACTATCCTCACCAGCCTGGATCCTGCTCCACCAAGGACGCCAGCCTATGAGGATGGGGAGCACACTGCCAGGAGCTAACCGCCCAGGGGCAATGGAACAAAGAAGAATCGGGATGGAACATCAATCGCCTAGAAACCCGGGCAGTCAGACTAGCCTGCCTACGGTTCGGTCACAGACTCCGAGACAAATCAGAGTAAAGTCGGTCAACGCCACAACAGTGGCCTACAAGAACCATCAGGGAGGAACCAGAAGCCAACAGGTGTCTCTGGAAATAGACCCCCTAATGTCATGGGCAGAAGTGAACCTTCAAGAGATCTCGGCCGTCCACATCGTGGGAAAAGACAACGTCGCTGTGGATTTACCTCAGCAGAGAAATTCTAGACCCAGGAGAATGGAGGCTGTCGACCACAGCATTCCAATTGATAGTAAACCGTTGGGGAGCACCAACCATGGACCTCCTGGCAAACGGGTCCAATGCCCAAGTGCCCAGCTTCTTCAGCCTCAGGCGGGAACCTCAGTCCCAGGGAATCGATGCACTGGTGCAGACCTGGCCTTCCCACCGTGGCCCCTATTGGGCACAATCATCCCCAAGAGAGAACACCACAGGGGACTAGTACTTCTAGTGGCCCTGGACTGGCCAAGAAGACCGTGGTACGCAGACATGCGAAGGCTGCTGACAGGGAGCCCCCTCCTGCTACCGCCACACAGAGACCTTTTCCAACAAAGGCCGATCCTCCACAAGGATCCAGCTTGATTCTTTCTTACGGCCTGGCCATTGAGAGGACTCTCCTGAGGAAGAGCGGATACTCGGGGGCAGTAATTGACACCCTGCTCCGAGCACGCGAGTTCTCCACATCCCTAACATACATAAGGATTTGGAGAGTATTCGAAGCCTGGTGTGAGGACCGCGACATCGTTCCACGCTCAGTCAAAATTCCTGCGATTTTTGGAATTCCTGCAGAACGGACTACAGAAGGGATTGTGTCTCAACTCCATCAAGGTACAGGTGGCGCATTGTCATGCTACGGAACCAAGAGTGAGAGCAGCAGCCTAGCCTCTCATCCGGATATCTCCCGCTTTCAGAAAGAGTCAAGCAGATCCGACCACCCATAAAGTGGCCGGTGCCTCTTTGGAACCTCAACCTGGTCCTAGATTTCTTAGTAGGAGCCTCCTTCAGACCTCTTCGCGGCCTGTCTCTCCGATTATTAACATTGAAGACATCCTTCCTGGTGGTAGTCTGTTCGGCCCGTCGTATCTCCGAGCTACAAGCCCTGTCCTGCCGGGAGCCGTTCCTCAGACTCACCCCGGGAACCATTCAGTTATGCACGGTCCCGTCCTTCCTCCCCAAAGTAGTTTCTCACTTCCATCTCAACCAAACAATCTCGCTACCATCGCCAGATGAGCATAAGAATTCGGAAGAGTCTCGCAGTCTACGCCACCTCAACGTCTGCAGACTTCTAGTCCAATACCTGGAAAGTTCGGAATCTGTACGAGAGACGGACCATCTATTCGTCCTTCATAGCGGGAAGAAGCAAGGGGAAGAAGCGGCCTCGCAAGCAATCATAGCCCACTGGATCAAAGAAGTTATTAAGGCGGCCTACGTGGAAGCAGACAAGCCACCGCCTTTACAAGTCAAGGCCCATTCCACTAGAGCCCAGGCAGTGTCCTGGGCGGAAACCAAGATGCTGTCACCTGCCAAGATCTGTCGGGTGGCAACATGGTCCTCCATCCACACCTTCTCCAGGTTTTACCGCCTGGATGTTCAGGCTCGAGAGAACACAGCATTTGCAAGGGCAGTACTAAGTGGACCATGGGCAGTCTCCCACCCGCTTCGGGAGTAGCTTTTATACATCCCAGTGGTCCTGAGTCCATCTGCTACATGCTAGGAAATGGAGAAATTACTTACTTGATAATTTTGTTTTCCTTAGTGTAGATAGATGGACTCAGCATCCCTCCCATGGCTGCCGTTATTCATGGAATTCTCGAGTGACGTCCCTGAGTGCGAGTGATTCACAGGTAAGCCATGCTTTCCTCCAACTAGGACTCCCATCCTACCGGGTGTCAACGTTTCTCGGTTGAGGGCACTGGTGGTCTCCAGCTATAACCAATTCAACCAGTTCAAATTAATCAAGTTAACCAGGTTATAAAGTTAATCAAGTTATCCAAGTTATTCAAATTATTCAGTCATGCATACTGAAGAGTTGCACTTCCTGCAGGGGTATATGTACTAGGGCTAACGTCAGATTGAAATCTGATCAGTCTCCAACTGCTATCAGGAGTACACTATACCCATTGGTCCTGAGTCCATCTGTCTACACTAAGGAAAACAAAATTATCAGGTAAGTAATTTCTCCAATACACTGAATCTGAGATACTTCTGTTTCATGGATAACACGTTATATTTGCATAACACTTTCCTTAGACATAATTCAATCCAAAATAATTCGCAAAGCATCACCCAGATATATTAAAAAAATACAATAAACATTAATAACTAGGGCAGTATGGTTACTTTTAGTCCACTTAAAAGTATGGGAATAAAAGTCAACCAAAAATGTATACGGTGATACTTTTTTTTATTGACCTAACTAAGTATATTTCTAGCTTTTGGGAATTATACTCCCTTGAGCATGTCAAAGCAAAAGATTCCTTCACACCATCATTATAATATAACTGGTGATTCATTTGTATATTCAGATACATTCTCTTCACCAAGTAAAACATGAAGCTATCTCCTAAAAGCTAGGAGTGCATTAAGTTCAGTAAAAGTGTTCTTATATTTTTGTTGACCTTTTATTTCCATGCATTCTGTTTAATGGGAAACTCAGTAATATTTTGTTTATTCATTGAAACTCCTCCCCCCCCAAAAAAAAATGTATTGCTGTAGTGAAGAAGCATGGTGTAAAACGCAAAAAAAAAAAAAATTCCATGGAAAAGTAAATAAATGTCCCTTTTTTTCAGTCTGGTACAGACATTAAAAAGGTCTTGTGGACTAATTATAAGAGGCAGTCACATTTGCAATGGATAATTGGGGTATAATAACTCTTATAATATTTCTTACCGCTATAATATCATAGCTATGTGAACATTTTTAAATGTTACTTTAAGTGTAATAATTCAAGAAACCGTGCACATTCTAAAAAAAAAAATTCAAAGTAGAATGTAATCGGCCCATAAAAATGATGTACATTATCAAAACTAATGTTCAAAATAGGAAAGTTAGTTCTCAAGATTTTTCTTGAAAAAGCAGCAGCTCTTTAAAATCCAATAGCAAAAAAAATAATTTTTCCCAAAAAAAACCCCCAAAAGTTCCTTTCTTAGAGAAACAGCTTATTGTAAGTGATGGTTTCATAAAACCAAACCATATACAATAAAAAGTTGGTTACTTATCTTCTGAGAAAATAAAGTTGAGTCACCGAAGTCTGAACACTATCTTCCAGACTCCCAAACTTCCAACACAGCTGTGTTTCGGCATATTTGAAGATGCTTGCTTCTGGGGCCCCTTCAGCTGTCGCAATATCTCTTGTGGGAAGATGGATACACCGAATTTAAAGCTTGTGACAATGATGTATTCTAAATCACATGAGCGTTTTAATCCAACAAGAATATATCATCATATAATTGAAATTTGTAATGAAGGCTTATAAAATCACTTCTCATTCCATGTCAAAATTTAGCCCATGAGGGTTGACTGTGTCCAAATCAGAAATCCAACATAACTCTCTTTCAGCTAATCTAACCAAACTACCCTTTCTACAATATCTGACTTTATCGATAAAAGAACTATAATAAATCCTCAAAACAGTGTTGCAAGCTAATAAATTGTGCTACCATTGGAGCTGTAATCTTCACAGTTGAAGATTACAGCTCCCAATATTCTTCAACATGTATTTCAACCATACATTTGGTTTTACCAACATATTAAAAAAAACCAAAACACATTGTTGATCTTGAAAGGTTATATAATGTGTCATGTGGTTTAGTAAGTATCCTCATTATGTAACGGAATGCATCTGTCGAAGTGGACTCTGGCCTCAAACTGGTTAGTCTATAAGGTGCCACCCACCTCATGTCAATTCAGGATGAATACAAGTGTTTATTTTCCTTATAAATTCACACATCTAATATCTTCAACATTTATTATGTCCCAATGGCTCAGCAATCCAGAGAATAGCGAAACAATCAATGTCAAATTGGCTCTTGTCATATCTTTCAAATTTTGTCCTCTGGTATATGCCACCCGAGGCAACTCTTTTATTGAGGGATATAGCTGGAAAATATAACAAAATGTTGGTAAATAAGTTTTTGGATAGGAAATAAATGAGAGCACACAGGCCAATCTACCTGGTTCTTTGCTAGAGGTGTTATGACGTTCTAATAAGTGAGACTGTCCGAGAGAAGACCTCTCTTATTGTACTGTCGTTATCTCTGGGTGCCACGGGGCATTTTCCCACCACGGGCCATTTAACTAGTGCATGGTCCAGTGTGCACCTAGGGAGGATCCAAGGAGCGGTGGTGATGGCGTCCTGCCATGAGCTGCTGTACTTACCCCAACACCCAGCCAGCCGGCTCGCCATGCGCTCGCAGTAGGACGCCACCATCACCACTGCTCCTTGGATCCTCCCTCGGTGTGCGTGTTCGGACCACACACTAGTTAAAAGGACCCATGGCAAGAAAATGCCTGCAGTGCTCACAGATGATGTCTCTGCCTCAGCCCTGTTTAGGGCCTTCCCGAGCTTCCCTTCTTCACCTCAGCAATGGGTCATCTGCACTTTAGGTGTAGTTTGTCTTGCTGCTTCAGTTTCCTGTGTTCCAACCTTGCCTCGCCTCCTGGTCTCTCCTTGGACTGGACACGGGACCATTCTTGCTTGCCCACCTGCCCTTGACCTTAGTCTGGGCCTGGATTGGTGCCTGAACTTTAGCCACAGAGACTCTTGCTCAAGACCTGCCAGCTCCTGGAACTCAACCTAGGGGGAAAGGGGTTGGTGTAGGTGAAGCTGCTAGTCGGTCTCTTCTCGGCTCAGCTCCTCCAGCTGTCTGTGAGAATCCTGTAGGGCCTCTGCTGGGCCTTCCCCGAAGGTTGAGCCAGTATCGCCACGGCAGCAAGGGGCCACAAATCTTACACTTAAGCCCTAATTTTCAAAGGGCCATGAGTGCAAATACTGGCAGTTATGCATGTGGCCCCTGATATGCGCACAAGTGCTGGGCCCTGGAAAAGAGGCGGGGTGGGTGGGTGGGATGGAGGCTGGCCAGGTCAGCAGCTATTAACCGCTGTCCCGGGGAAGCATGTGCTGGCAGCCAGCCAGGGCGCAGAATCTACTTCTGCTTCGGAGGAGTAGTAAGTGGTAAGATGATGAAAAAAAAAAAAAAATTGGTGGTGGCTAGGTAGAGATTAGGGGTCAGGGTGGAGAGGAGAAAGAAGGAAATGTAGGTAGGGGGTAGGGAAGTTCCCTCCCAGTCCGCTCCTTAACTGGAGTGGACAGGGAGGGAACTGGGGGAGGCTTGATTGCATCACCGCATGTAATATTCGAAAATTCCCCGTCTGCATACGCGCATGCAGATTTCAAAATCCGGCACGCATGTGCGCGCGGCTAACAGATTTTATAACATGCGCATGCCAGGAACTGCCCACAAATGGATGTGCGCATGGTCTTTTCAAAATTGATCCCTTAGTCTTTAGGGACAGCCTTATTAGAGTATCTTTTTTTGCAGCTTTATGCTTAATTCATACAAGAACAGTCTTGTGAGGTAAAAAAAACCTGACTGACTTGGGAAAGTTTGCTTCAAAGAAGTTGGATGACAAATACCTATATGGTAGTGTCAAAACCCATCATGGTACATCTAATTAAAATGTACAAAAAATCAGTTTGTATCCTGTCCCTTTGTAAAGTGAAAGAGATTTGGATCACATTGATTGATCCACTGATGAAAAAGGTTACGTTCTTAAATAGAGCCAGACCAAATGATAAACACGTCATCTATATAGTGCTTCCAGAGCAAAATGGAAGAAATAAATGGAGAGTGATTCAAAAATGGACACTCATTCTTCAACAGTAACATTTTTTTTAATTCTTTATTTATCGTTTTCATAAATTATTACAAGTAAAGGAATATTTAAGACATATTGACAACATATTCCAATTCTTCTTAGCAGGTAATAAATCTTGCATTTCTAGTTTACAGAATATGTAAAAAGAAACAAAATATTGAAGAATCATCATATTCCCCTTGCAATTATACATAAGGAAAATGGGAGATCAAATATTTATAAACAGGACATATTTCAATTACATAATCAAAAACATAATCAGAAGAATAGAGGGAGGAAAATAAGTTTCCATTCTTTTCAAACTAGAGATAGGTTCCTCAGGTAGATACTGCACGGCTATCCAACAGTTTCAAATGAGAAGGGTCAAAGAAGATATATTTACTTTCACCTAATCTCAATCTACATTTACACGGGTATCTTACCATCATTTGACCCCCCCAAATTTCTTACTGCCTGGCTCATGTTCAAAAATTCTTTTCTACGCTTTTGTGTTTTTTTAGTAAGGTCTGGATAAATCCAAACTTTCTGACCTAAGTACAACTTTTCATGGTTACGTGGAAACATTCTTAAAACATTATCTCTGTCCAAGGTAAATATAAAGGTTACCAACAAAGTTCCATAGAACTCAATTTGTTCCTCCATTGATGTTTCCAGAAACAGTGATAAATCAACTCCAGCTGCTTGATCAGATCCTGTTTGAAATTGTTCATTCTTTTTTCTTGGTGTTGTGGCAAAGTATATATTTGCGATAGGAGGTATAGCGTCATTTGGAATTTGTAGAATTTCTGTCATATATTTCTTGAACTGGTCTTTTGGAGGTATCATTTTAATACTCGGAAAATTTAGGACCCTCAAATTAAGATATCTCGATTCGTTTTCTAAATTTTCAATTTTTCTTTTCGTCAGTTCTTCATTCTGTATTAATTTTACTTGAACATCTTTAACAGATGAAACATTTTCAGACAGTTCCAATATCTTTTTTTCATGTTCTTTTTTTTTTTAGAGGATTCCAAATTCACTATAATATTTTCCGAATTCACTGCAGTCACAAATGTAGATATAGTCTTCTCCAACATTACTATTGCACTCCAAATTGAAACAAGAATGGTAACTTTTGGTCAAACTAGTTTCTATACAGTTACAATCTGATTCACCTTTCCTTTCTGACAGACCTCTGCAATCCTCTCGGGTTCGTCTGTGGGTGGGTGTACTCACTGCTCGGCCCCGGCTCGATGTTCTCTGCCATGCTCAGAGAGGTTTCTCCGTCCTTCTCCGCTCTGGCCTTATTAGCAGGTAACAAAACGTTGGCAGAATTTTCCGAGTAGTCCTCCAACACCGCGCCCACTTGGGATTGAAAACCTCGTGGAAGCGTGTAACTAACCGGACTTGCGCCACAATTAGGAGGGGAGGGACTCTCTAGTTGTCTCGGGCTCAGCGAAATTTGGTCGCCCAGGAGGGACAAATCGTGTCCTTTGACTAGGCCCTCACCTCAGCAGGCAGTGTCCTGGGACTGGAAACAGTCGGAGCGAAAAACCCCTCGATACGAGGCTGGGAAGGGGTCGATGCAGAGGGCAAGGAGGTATCCCCGCTCACCTTGCCCTTCCGTTTAGTGTGCGGCATTTTTCCGAAGTAGTAATGATTTCATCGAGGAGCTCAAAAAACGCTGACCTCTCCCTCGGCGGCCATATTGGATCAACAATAACATTTCTATTGGAAATAAAACAGTGCCATCAAACATGAACAATTGTAACAAAGTATTTCAGCTAATTAAAACTGTGGCATGTGATTCAAGAACAGATCTGAGTTTTAAGTTAAAGGCTTCTCTGCCACAGACAGCTTGACCTTGATCAAGTTACTGTGGATTTGATTTTACTAAGCTTTTCCCCCCCATAGCCACGGACTTTGGAGGGGCATTGGTAAATCAGGACTTGCTTCTCCCTGGGGCCTAGCTGAAAACTAGAAATTTTCCTTAATTGAGCTTTCTCAATTAACACAACCATTCTTGTTTTTTCATTTAACTTTTATACTTAGCCTTGTGAGAAATAAATTACTAAACTATTTACATAGGGATTTGTTTTTAAGTGGTCAGCTTTCGGCATTGTAGCTGCAACTTGTGGCTGTTCTACTAGTTTATGCCAATTTTTGGTTGATATGTTAAAGGGCTGAGCCTTCCCCTAGCTCAGCATGCAAATAACCTGGGGTCGGGGGGTGACCTCACTGTGCTCGCTCACCCCGCTTCCTCACTTAACTCCAGGCCCCTCGCTCTCCCCCCCCCCCCCCCTCCTGTTAGGTTGGGTGTGCTGGTGGTGTCTGGAGTGCAGACACAAGTCCGGCAGCAGTGGATCTGGCATTGCGTCCTCCGGGCGTGCGATCGGGGGCCGGTGGCACAATCCCACGCATGCACAGAGCCGGCGAGATTTTGCACGGCCGTGCAGGAGGGAGTTGGGCGCTAGCGTGGTGCAATATGACGACACAGGATTTAAATCCCGAACAGTCGCGCCGGGTTCGGGAATAAAGTGATTGATGTTATAATTCACGGTGCAAGTTAGAATCTCTTTTGTTAGTGCTCAGTATGTGTTCATGTGTATAGTATTGGTTGTATCGTCGCAGCTAGGGGGGGGTTAATGGGAGGGCAGGGAGGGATGTGATGCTGAACTTGCTGTCAGGGGCAAGCGCTGGAGTACGTTCCTGTTGAGGATGGTGGCAGGGTGGCATTCGGTGCAGCGGAGCCTGGAAAGGAGGGGCCCCCTTGCTTGAACACAGCGGGTGGGGGGGGGCCCAGATATATCATGGCCGTCTTGCTTGTGCATGGTGGACGGCGGTTGGTGGGCAGCGCGGGTGATGCCGCACATGAAACAGCGGCTTGGGTACTGCTGGTAACCTTCTATGTTCATTAAAGCTGCGGCCTTTTTATCCTGTGTTTGATGGCTTATGTCTCTTATTGGATCTGCTGTGTTATTCTCAGGCCGGGTGTTTGAAATAGGCGGGTTGGAGGGGGAGCTTAGCCGGGTGGCGGAGGGGAACATCCTGACTGTCCAATTTAATGATTGAAGTAGTTTGTGTTAAACCTAATTTCTTGAGATAGTCAGTGTGAAAACTGTTTCTGTGCTGCATGCTGTGCTGTCATTCGGCCGCACACTGAACGACGAGCAGTGCTTTTCTGGCACTACCTATAGAGGGATGCGGGGCTGGGGCAGAGCACTGCACTTCCTCACTGTGGCTTCCTCGTTTCTTAGGTAATTTGGTGAGTTTCCTGCATAAATCTGTAGCACTGCAGAGGTCAAAGTTGAATGAATTGATCTAGAAGGCATACATTTTTTTTTCTTTTTACTTACTACTTTGAGAGAGTACTTTTGGGAAGAAAAACAAGGTAGCCCAGTTGTTGCAGAACTTCCCTCCTATTTGGCCACAGCCACTGGGGGGGGGGGGGGGGGGGGAGTGTGGCTGTTGGATTGGGATTTTAAACCTGTATCAGCACCATCTTACCATAGGTGCAGCATGCATATAAGATGGGAGTGAAGATGCTGCAACCATAAAATGCACACCAATAAAAAGTTTTGAGTTTTGTTATAAGCATTCAGTTACAACCTTCTTTGAAAGGAATTCATGGTAGGAGCAGGGAGGGAGCCCCCTGGTATTAGTTCGAGGGTGTTTCTGAGCTGTATTATGATTTGGATGCCTGGTTTTATGCTTTTTAGCTTTGTTTTTTTCTGGATATATTTGACATAAGTTTTTAAATCTTAAAATTAATTTGACCCAAGTCTAATACTTTCCACATTTTGAAATGTTCTTTCTTCTGTAACAGTGTGGATCTTTGTGCTTCCTTAAGACCAGAGCTTTTTTTTTTTTTTTCTCCCTTTGTTTTCAGTTTTAACCTGGTCATGCCAGCCTTCCCCTCATCACTTCCTGCAGTGCTCTCATGTACATTAAATTTCCCATTTCTTTGTGTACAAAAAATGCAGATGAAATTTGAAGCTTCTGTTCTTCTGTCTGTGTTTATCTGTATCCATGAAAGTCAGTACCACAAATTATGGTGTATTTGAAGGACAGTTATATTATAGCACATACTGTCTAGGGTAGAGCTTTTCCAACCCTGACCTGAGCACCCCCACAGCCAGTTGGGTTTTCGGGATATCTATAATGAATATGCATAAGATAAATTGGATAAGCTGGCTAACTTACATTCATTGTGGATATCTTCATGTTTGCCTATAGGGTCCCGTCCCCCCCTCCCCCTCCCAGGACAGGTTTGAGGAACCCTGGACTGAGGCTGCTTCCTTACTATAGCATTTTTAAATCAATTTTAAGGCATTTTGTTTATTGTAAACTTAGTTCTACTGACCTCGTCTTGAATATGCTGCTACAACTTAACTGTTTTACGGAAGTGGGTGGTTTTATTTATTTATTTTTTTCAAGTTTAGTTCTGTTGTTGATTTCAAATTGAGTCCTGTTCATCCTTCTCCATCAGTCTAAAAATGTTAGACTGCTCCATCCAGTAGTTTCCAACTCTTGCTCTCCGTTAATATTTTAATGTTATAGCCCGTCGTCGGTTAATTTTTTATTCAAGAAGGCGGTTAATAAATCCAAGTAAATTATCTAAAATTAAACTTGTTTGCAAAAAACTGCTTAGGAGAAGGATCTAACCTGAAAAGTTAAGTGTGGATAGGGCACTAGTATCTTCAACAGTTGGAATCATTGCTGGAAGCAGAATTAACAAGTTCTCCCATCCCCCCAACCAAGCAGACCGGAGCTTACTTTCTGGGATGTGCATCCCTATCCACCCCAGTAACCTATCTGTGCGGATCCTCGTTATAACAGCTTCCGGAAGGAGCCTCATGTTCCCCTCCCCCAACATGTTCTGAAAATGTGGAATGGATAGGACAGCAAACACCAAATGTATGAGGGACCAGAGCCGGATTTAGGATTAAGTAATAGAGGCACATGCCTAGGGTGCCAGATTCTGAGGGCACCCAAAAAACTGGGACTGCTTTCTGATTTCCAGGAGTTAAACCACCCACTTTCAGCCCTCTGCCTATGGGCGCCATAAGCTTAAATACGGCCCTGTTAGGAACACGCCCGCACCCACACTTATCTTCAGACAGTAGGCTAAAATCTATTCAGCACTGTCTGAAGAGGTCTTGCTTTCACTTCACATAAGACAAAGAGAATTGATAATCTCATAAGCTGGTAAGATAATTGTGGAAAGTTAGACAATGCTTAATGTTGTTGCTGTGCGTTTTTCTTGGCTCGCTTCTGCAGGGCTCTTTTTTAACAGTATATTCGGTGCCTCTGTTAGCTTGGGATCGCATGCAGTTCGGGGCCCGTGTCACTGTGCATCGGCAGCAGCCAACACCCTTTCTCGTCTTCCTCCTCCTCCCCCGCCTTCCCCCTTCCCCTGGGTCATGCACGCTGGAGGAGCCGCCTCTGCTCGCAGCTGCAGCAGTAGGCATCTTTCAGGAAGTGACCTTGGTGAGTGTTCATCAAATTCAGAACACACAGAAAGCTCATTTGGTAACATGCTGACTGGATATAAAATTTTACAGCATCCATTTTCTTTTTAAAGGAGGTCTGGTTTATAAGGGAGACTCCATGTGCATATGTAAGTTTTCTATAATATATAATACATGCATTGGCTTTTACTAAACGTCACTTTTATAATGTTGTGGGGTTTGGAGATCATGTGACTGGAGGCAGAATGAACTGTTGACCTTTTTAGAAGCAGGTGATGATTTTTTTTTTCTTTTGAGGATTATTTTATAAAAGAATGGAGAACTGTAACCCCATAGTGGAAGTTACTGGCCTCTTTTAGAGGGTACGGTGACCTTCAGAAGCTGTCTTATCTTGTTGACTTCAGGAAATGCAGGCTTCTTTCCTTACTGGTGTCTTCAGAGTCTGCCTTTTTTCTGTGACACTTTAAATTTGTATTGGTACTTCATACAAGTTCAGACAAGGTTATATGACCAAGCATAAAATGAACTGTTGCACTCCTCAGAGGTCAGTAACTTACATAGAAGCCTTTGATTTTGGGCCATGCACAGATCATTTGATTCCCTTCAGGGTCAGCGTATTTCAGCAATAATACTTATTTGCCAGCCCTTTACAGATCTGATGTGATGCACATTATACACAAAATATGGAGATACATTTAGTTTTTATTAGTATTTCAGTGGATATGGTAAAATGCCATGATTTATTCAGCAGCTTGTGTATCACTATGTACTATATAACATACTTATGACAGTGGGGTATTTTTATTTTTTATTGCTTTGGAGATGCTTTTTTTTTCTTTCCAAGAAAATTAATTTAGGGAGGGACCCCAGACTGGAAGTCTGATTTGGTGGCACTGTGTGAAAGTTTAGGGCTGTAATATCTTTGGATGTAGTTTGTTTATAACTTCCCTAAACTACAGTGTCTCATTCTCTTGCACTCTCTGTGCTGCCTGTGGTTTTGCTCACTGTTCTGTGCTGTTGTATTGCAGCTTTTTGTTAGACACCCTTTTTATAGAAACATGACGGCAGAAAAAGACCCTTTGGCACATCCACTCTGTCCATCCGTCCAGTTAATTTAGCACTATAATTCTCATCACTTCCTTAGAGATCCCCTGTATTTATCCCACGCTTTCTTGAAATCAGCTTTTTTTTTGTCTCCATCACTTCCACTGGGAAGCTTTCCTTTTTCTGCCCCTTCATTCCTCAGATTTAAGTTCACTCTGGCTTACACCTCTGAACTGGTACTGCTGCTAACTCCTGATGGGTAGCCATTTGTATTTAGTATCTAAAGTAGTTTGACTTAACAGCACTTTAGAAATAAATTTGATTTTTATTTGAATGTGTGCATGGAGTATGTTGATTGTGGCACCAAATTTGCTTTGGAGAAAGGGTGATTGACTTGTTTATTGTACATGAATTTTTTGTACTACTGGATACATCCCAAGGTAGATACTTTTTTTTTTTTTTAACTAGAAGTTACTGCTGTAGGCATAATTAGGATCTGTTCAATTTCTCTTCCCTGCCTCCTGTTGTGTGGTTTTTTTTTGTTTACACACATTGATTGAAAACTCCTTTAGTTTGTTTGTTTGTTTTTAAAATATCACAGAGACTATATGCAGGCTATCACTATATGTTACAAAGTTGGCCGTAGCAGTTTCTCGGCTCTCGCCTCCACCTTCTTGAGGTGTAAAAGGTAAAATAAATTACTCCATATAAAGCAAATGTGTTTAAGATTTTTAAAAAATTCTATGAACACAGCCCACTCATGATTTAATACTGTAGATCAGTGTTTTATATCTGGATTCTGCAAGCATCTCTAAAACGTTTCAAGCAATCTTCTATATAGAGGGTATGGTGAAATGGGTTTTGCATGCTTTGTAGTTTAGTTTTCTGTCTGGACACTTTTTCCCCTTGAGAGCTCATTTCCTGTGTGCTGGCCTGCAGGTGGTGGTTGACCTCTGCTCTAAGGTTCAAGCAAAGGCTTTGGATGCTCCCTTGAGTGAAGGTGGCTTGATCAGCATACTAATCCTGGGGGAGTTCTGCACAAAAAAATTTTACAATTCTGCTTACTTTATATTGGTCAAAATAACACACTATCCATCACAGTCTTTGACTAATTAACTGAAAATGTAATACAGAAAAATTATAATTAATTGTTTATATTACCGCTCATATTTATGTACCGTCACATTCATGCAAATAGGCTTATTTACTTACTCTGCTGCACTATCACTTTAATTGTGTTAAATGTAAATATTGCATTGTTTAACCTCTCCCCTCTTCCAGTTCCAAGTTAATTTTCCCTGTTATATTGTAACTTTCTCACACCTTTTAATTGATTCTCTGTATTTAAAGTTCAAATTTGTATTGGAAATATTTATTACGTTACGCTATACTTTGCACACATTGTTATTTGTAAACCGGGTTGATGTGATCCCTATCATGAAACTCGGTATAACAAAAATAATAAATAAATAAATAAATAAATAATTAAAAAATATGAGCAGAATTCGCCTAGAAGAACAATGTAGGAGTGTCTCTTCCACCCTTTTTCACTACTCCTTGGCCCAGACCCCTTTCACTCTGCCCTCTCATGCTCTAAATTCTTCGGTTTCCACTATCTTTTCCGTCCCCCTCCCTTTCACTATCACCACCCCATAGCCCTCCACTAGGCTCCCTTTGTCACACCCTCACACAAATGCCCTCTCTTGCACAAGCACACACCCTCAAACAGGTTCCTCTGTCACACACACACACATGCACGCGCTCCCTCCGTCCTCTTGCATACACACAAACTCCCTCTATTCCCCCCCCCAACACAGGCTCCATCTCTCTCTGGCAAAAGTGCACTCACACACAGGCTTCTCTCTTGTACATTGATACACTCCCTGCCCTTAGGCTTTCACACACATCCCTTCACACGGGCTCCCTCATACACAAACACAGATGCTCACACACGCACTCTGTCATACGGATCACACACGCATGCCATGTTGATGTCAGCTGTTTTCTGCTCCTTGGCCGCGACCCGGTCGCAGCCCACCAACATCTCCCTTGTCTTCATACAGGCTCTCTCTCTCTCGCACATACACTTCCCCCTCACACAGGCTTCCTCCCGGGATGCACACCACTCACGGTCCACTAGGCCCTCCTTCCATTTGGCTGCAAGCAGGATGGGCTCCACTCGCGGCCCAGTGGGGCCACCTTCTGCTTTGACCGTAAACAGGATGGGCTCTGCTTGTGGACTGACGGGCAGCTTAAAAATCTGCGCCCATTCTGTGCTCTGCAATAGTGCAGAATTCCCCCAGGAGTAGCATACGTATCCCAGCAGCCCAGAGTGCATGGGACACTGAAACACCCTGCAGTGTCATTGGCCAGAAAGCTTATTATTAACACTGTGTGGCTCTGATTTCTCCGTCTCCTTGGCCGCTTGCCCTGAGGAGTCTAGGAGTACAGAGGGAGCAGATCTCTATGCTGAGGCCCTATTCAGCTCCTGTGGACAGCTTTTTCCTGACTTACCCAGGCAATAGATAAATAGTGAAAAGTGTTCGGGTAACTTTTGCAGTATAATCCTTGTCGTTTTATCTGTTTCTGTTTGCAATTTAAATCTTTAATCCGTTCACTATTGCTACTTTTTCTTAATACATTTATTAGTTTGTTAGCTCTGCCTGTCTTGGACTGAATAATGAACCTGGAATTTTGTATATTTGGTCTGTGAGTGTATTTTTAGGAGCTGTGTGATCCTTTGGTTGTGAGGGGTCTCCCTAGAAACCACCAGGGGATAGCTTGCGGGCGAGGAACTTGCCCAGAGGCAAGCAGAAACTCAGTTGGCGGGTGGGAGGTTGCCATTGTAGAAGCACAGGTGCAGGTGGGCCTGGGCAGTACTTGGCAGGACCCTGCAAATGGCCACAGGGTTAGCCTGTGTGGGTATTAGGGGTGGCACTGCGGCGTAATGTAACAGAGGGAGAAAGGGTTGGATTTTTGCATATATATATATATCTATAGATAGAATATATATATATATACTATTTTTTTTTAAGAGTTCTTTAACAGAAAAATAGGTTGAAAACCAGAGCTGTAGATACCAGGCAAAAATGTTTTGAAAAAGTCACCCATGAAATGCAAATGAATCTTGAGTCCATAATGGATTCTTTTTTTTTTTTTTTTTTTTTCAATTAATAAAAACAGAGGAACAGTCTTAAAGTGGCAGGGCCATCTGGAGTGTAAAAAATATCAGCTTGACCCAGTCTTGACTGAAGAAAAAGAATGCTTATGAGATCACTGTGTATGTCTTTCTCTTCTCCCCGCTCCCCCTGCCTGCTTTTAATAACTTTTGTTTTCTGTCGACAAGCAGAGTTGGACTAGGTGACGTCATTCAATGGCACCGAACTGACACGTCCTTCCTGGCTCATAGAGTTTGGCTCTATTGAGCATGCACAAGACTTCCTGTGTGTGCACTGCCTCGTGAGCCCCTCGTTTTTTTTGGTTTTTTTTTTGAGCTTACTCATGGATGTGTACTCTTTCTATATGTTTTGGGACTTTGTAATTTTCTAATTCTTTTCCTTCAAACTCACATTTGAGTTGCCTCGCTTCCTTGGCAGCTCCTCAACAGCACTTTTAAAAGCTATCGAAAAGAAAAAAAATTAAAAAAATGTCCAGCTCCCAAGAAGGCCACATCTAGTGGCTTCAGTGGTTGTATGTGTGGCTGCAAGATATCTATAACAAAGGGTCACAACGTTTGTTACAAATGCCTAGAGTCAGATCATGACAGAGCCAACTGCTTTGACTGTGACCAGATGTCACTGGGGTTTCAAAGGAACAGGATATGGAATGAGGAACTTTGCAGGTTGTCAAAAAGTTGGGAATAGCTGTTCCTTTCAGAGCAGGGCCTCCTCATGTTCCCTTTGTGCCAAGCTGAGCAAAAGCTTGTCAAGCAAAGCTCTTCCTTCTGCGGCATCTGCTCCTAGATCTGCCACAGTACCGGTGTTAAACAAGGCCCAAAAGCATCGTGAACAAGGGTCAGCGAGCCCTTTGCATGCCCTATGGGGGCTCGGTGAACAGGAAAAAAAAATGCCACGTGTTGAAGCTGGAAGCACAGTCAACACTGCCAAAGCTTAAGCCAGTACGGTGCTGTTGGCACATGGGTCCCTATTTCTCTGTTGATGCACTGGGTCTTAATTCAGCCGACGTAGCTATTCATATATATTAACGCACCTAGCCTTGGAACCATTGCTGCTCTGCACCCTAAAGCAGTCAGCAGACTTGTCCCCAGCCCCTTCAGTGTACTGGAGGCAGTTAGATATTGAGGGGCTCTGAAGGGGATTCACTGCACTTACCTTCCTCCATGTTGACAAGTTATCTCTGCCCCACCTCCTCAATTGAGAACTTTGGAGACTCCGAATCTGATAAGCGTCGTTGTGCCTTTGATCTCTATATAATGCCATTGCAGTTAATCCAGGAAGGGGCTACCTCATGGAGTCCACTAAGAGCTTCGCAGGATGACCACCCCATGCTGGGATTGGAACATAAGATGTGCCATACTGGGTCAGACCGAAGGTCCATCAAGCCCAGTATCCTGTTTTCCAACAGTTGCCTATCCAAATCACAAGTACCCAAACATTAAATAGATCCCATGCTACTATTGCCAGGAACTTATGCAAACCTTTTTAAAATCCAGCTACACTAACTACCTTAACCACATCCTTTGGCAATAAATTCAAGAGCTTAATTGCATGTTGAGTGAGAGAGAATTGTTTTTCAATTTGTTTTAAATGAGCTACTTGCTAACTTCATGAAATGCCCCCTAGTCCTTGTATTATCAGAGGTGGATTTCCCCAACTCTGGGTCAGAGGACATAATGGCCCATAGACAAGATAGCTGAATTAGTGAAGAACTTCTTTCTCATTAGCAGCCAGTGAGAAGGAGGGCATCCTTCAACCTCCCCTGTCTAGAATGGTGGATTTGTTCCCTTAAGGGAAGGCCTTCTCACTTTTGTGCCTTGGGTGCTCCAGAGGTTCCCTGGCAGGATCTAGCCCTCAACCATCCCTCTCTGCAGAGGAATCTAACCAGTCTGAGGAAGCAGCACAGGCACAATTGTCAGGCCATGCTGTAGGGAATATTTCCCTCTGAGATGACAGAAGACCCTGCCACGATGGGGTGTGGGTTAATGTCCCTTCACCCCTCTGTTCTGTGGAAGCATCTACAGGGATTCCCTCAGACCTCCTACCTGGTCACAGGAGTATTCTTTGCTACCAGAAGGCCCCTCATACTCCATAGTAGTTTATTTTGAACTTCTCCTATAACAGGTTCTTATTTAGTCTTTGTAAATCCAGGTTGGGTCTCAGTTCCCCCCTGACTTCTTGGGCATAAGGAAATAGTAGGAGTAGAACCCATTGCCAAAGTCTTTGGGAGGGACAGGTTCATCTGAATTAGGCCATTGCCTTGCCCATGTTTTTCCCAAGATCTTATGCACAGAAGGGGGAGAAGGCCATCCATTTAATGAACTGTAAAAGGGCTTTGGCCTGTTAATTTAAGAGAACTCAACCACATCATCATGCTTTACAACTTTTTGTCTCATACGATCCTAACAGACTGGGAATAGTGGTCACCAGGCACAGATTGTCCAGCTGGCTAGGAGACTGTAACACACATTGCTATGTTCTGGCTGGTGTCCAGATCAGACTGTCAAGGCTCATCAAGTAAGAGCCATGGCTTCCTCAGTGGCCCACCTAAGAACCATCAGGCCGATTCAGTAAACTGCGCGGGAGAGCTGGCGCACCTTACTGAATCGGCCTGCATGTGCATTGAAAACATTAGCAAAGCTGCGACTTGATCTTCAGTTCACACCTTTACATCCCGTTACTATCTTAACAATCTTTTCAAAAGTAACAGTAACTTTGGGCAACCTGTCCATGCTCCACATGAGGTCTGGATTGCTTATTCAGTAAGTGCTTTGCCATGCAATCCTCAGCTTGGGACTCCTCTGGGATCATGGCTAATTCAACTATGCATATTTATTTTATTTATTTATTTAGGTTTTCTATATACCGGCATTCATGATAAGATCACATCATGATGGAGAACATAAGTCTTCTTTTTTTAAACGGCAGCAGGATGAATTAGCTATGTCTAATACCTGCCTGCCTCACTGGAGAGTCAACTACCTAGCTAAAGCTAAGCTCTGTGGTCAACTGAGAGGACTCACGGGGCAGCGCGTGAGTGGGAACTCCTGCTCCTGCACAGTAGAGCAAAAAAAAACTGAGCTAGGAGAGAAGAATTAGTTTGGTGCTGTCAGATGATGTCACCCATATGTTGTGGTTAATTCATCCTACTGTTTACTGAGGACTCTGTTTTAAGGGAAGCAAACTTGCTTGGTGTCCTATCCATGCAATGTTTTCAGGACATGTTAGGAGGACATGAGGACTCTTATAAAGGTGGGGATTTTCTGAATCTATGCATATTCAGACTCCTGGAAAGTAGGTTTTTCTACTTCTGGATGGAACTTCTTGGTTTTGGTTTAGAGTTTTTGCTCTTATGTTTTTAACAAGGTTAGTGTAGCCAAATGGATGTTTTCCCACATTGTTTGAAGTAAAATGGTATTTTATTTTTATTTATTTTTTTAATTTATTTAACATTTTTTATATACCGACCTTCATAGTAATAACCATATCGGATCGGTTTACATAGAACAAGGGTATAACTGAAGCAATAAATAAAATAGTAATTAACAAGAGAGGAGAATAAGGCAAAGTTACATTTAACAAGGAGTAAAAAACTTGGGAAGCTGGAAGAAAGGAAGGCAGGAGGAATTATAATATTTCTATTTTGATATACGGCTGTACACAGTGTTATGATAATTCTGCTTTCCTGCATCCACTCCTCGGCTGTACTAAAGCTTTACCTGTTTATTTCTGCATAGAAGTATAGAAACTGATAGCAGATAAAGACCAGGCGACTCATCCAGTCTGCCCATCCACATCCTGTTCCCCAGAGGTCTTTTATACTTGTCCCATGTTTTCTTAAAAATCCGCACAGCAGCTGTACAGTTATTGATGTGGACTTGCAATATTGGGAGGGGTGAAGCAAGTGCTTTGAATTTTTAAACAGGTGGGGAAGGCTTGGTCTCCCACTAGATGACTGTAGATCCCTGCCTGGTAGAAAACAGCTAGGAGGGACAGACCATTCCTTGCAGCACCTCCCCCAATGGTCTAGCCCTTGTCCAGAAAAAGGGGGGGGGGGGGTCAGGTCCTGTGACATTGTGGTCCATTGAGTTTGGTGTTTGCTGGGAGGGGCAGGTTTTTTTTTCCTCTTCTGTCTGGTTGGGAGACTGCCCAGTTTCAGTGCACCCCTTACCTGGTAGGAGCTATCCTTTTGGAGTAAAGACTGAGGACCTTAACAGGAAACTTTCCTCAGATTTGTGCCTGGGCGGATCTTGTTTCTGCTGGTGAGGCAACCACAGACGAGGAGGGAGAAAACCTGTTATGTGCTTTCCAGTGAGAGGACTTAAGTGACTCATCCCCCAGCGGTGAAGTTTTTGGATTTGTGTTGCATTTTTAGTTTTGGTACCACCTCCTCCTCACTGTGTGGCTGGGCCGGAAAAGCCCCTGCTGGTATCTTCCCCCTTAAGAGGTCGAATTCAGAAAAGAAGAGTTTCACGATTGAAATGGAGACCCTAACCGGCTCTCCGCCCTGGGGAAAGCAGGACCACAGGCCGGGAACATCTGGCACTCTGGACTGCAGGTACAATATTTTGGGGGCTTTAGGGGAGCCCTGCAATAGGTTTCCCCTTCCCGACTGGGACCCTTGCCCTGCAGACAAGTAAGGGGGTGAATTGTTCCTGAGTAGTGAAAAGGTCACCTGCAGAGTGAAAAAGAGAGATTTCCCTCTGTATGATCCAGATCGAACACAGATGTGAAGTAAAACAAGTAACGCATTTATTTTAATATTGTGACATCAAAGTAACATTTCTTTTTGAACACCCTCATCGTGTCCTGCCTGTTTATACATCACCCAAGGGGAAGGTAACACACCTAAGGGAGGATTCCAGTTCTCTGCTTGGACCTAGGAGGGTTGAGCCTTTCTCCCATACAAAGAATCCAGTCCTTGGGGCTTGGTAAATTTGGGAAGTGGCAAAAGGAGATAGCTCCAAGAGAAATTATTTTGTGTGCCCTCTGGGTTACCATAAAATCCAGAAAAGGTTCTCAAATCTGGCTTCCATGGCCTAGCAGGAAAGCCGCAGTAAGTTCTTAGACCCTGCTCCCGTGGCTTGGCCAGGCATGAAATGCTGAGGTGGGCCGGTGTTAGGGTTGCTCAAGGGATGGTGTGAGATCGTGCACTTGCACAGGCTTCCAGAGGGTCCCTGCCTCTTCTCCAAAACACTTGCTGTAGTGGTTGGGTTAGGTTTGGAGAGGTGGGGAAAGACAGAGTAGGAAATGAAGAAAATAACATTTAAAAATGACTGAAAACCTTGGGTAACCATGAATTTTTGAAGGCTCATGGTGTCAGTCCCAAGGGGGAGGTAGTTGGAGTTTAGCAAGCGGCCTTAAAAAGGAACAGGAGGAAGCTGCAGATAGGGGGGAAAAAAAGCAGACATTAAAGGCCAAAATGCCTTGTTGGGTGGTTAAGTGAGAATGAAAAGGCACGTTCCTAATGATTGCTTTAAAGTAACAATACTATTATTTTTTTAAATAGATATCTTAGTATAGGATACCGTAATAGAAGTGACTGGACGTAATCCTAGGAATAAACGACGTTTTCGTAGCCAAGCCTGTGCATTGTAAACAGGCAGTGCTGCATGTACCTTGCTCCTCGACAAGAGCAAAATAAGTAAATGAAGAAAGGGGGAGGGTAGAAGTGGTGGAGCTTCCTGAAAATATATTGGCATGAAATATTTTTTTTTTCCGGGAGCAGTTTGCATCTCTGGCACTTCAAAGCCTCCTGTTGTACCTGTGACCGCTTTCACAGATTATGTATTTTTCTCTTTTTTGACTTTTTTTTTTTTTTCGTTATCACGTTAATACGCTTCAGCAGAGCGCCGAAGGGAACAGCTGTTTTAAGTGTCCTTTTTCGGGGGGGGGGGGGGGGGGGGGGTGGAATCACATTGCCTTTGGAACAAATGTTTGGGGGCGCTTTTGTCTGTGCACGAATCCGTGGTATTAATTCTCAGCAGGCGGGGCAGGTGAGCTGCGCTGCTAGGCAGAAGGCTGGCGGCTTGCAGATGGGGGTGCCGGGTGCTTCGCTGCTGGCAGTATCGCTGTGAAGAGGGGGTAACAATCTCTCGCTCTATTAAAAAAAAAAAAAAGTCGACCTGAGGCGGGTGGTTCTTGCACTCCTAACACTTTTTTTTTTTTTTATTCCTCCTCCCCCAATTGCAGCAAGGAAAGAGACTTCATACTCAAAAGCTGAGCGCAGCTGAGAAAAAAAAAAAAAGCTGGTTCTAGTGAATCGACCATCAAGTTTTGGGTAAATACAGGTCTTTGTTTCCTCTGCGGGCGGGGGATGGGGAAGCGGGAAGAAATCTTGGGTTTTCTCGCTAGCAAATAATAAATACAGGATGCTAAAAAGGAAAACGGCCCAGCCTTACGGGGGGCTCGTCTGGCACTCGGCGAGTTAAAGTTTCGGCAGCTTCTGCCTACGCCCTCCGCTTTGCGATTGGCTGCCGAAAGGTGAAATTGAAACCAGGGTAAACTTTTGACCCTGTAGCAGTTCTTGTGGAACGCCTCCCGCTGCTGGAGCCCGGAGTGTGTTTTTTCCTCCTTTCCTGTGTTTCTTCTGCGAGATCGTGCAGCGCGGCAGACTTTCTGCTAGGGGAGGGAGGGAGGGAGCGAGCGAGCGGTTTAATCCAGTAACAAGCTCTTGGGCGGGTTGCACTTTTTTTTTTTCTTTTTTACACCAGTAGCTAACGTCTTGAAGCGAAGCTTCACCTCGCTGTCGGTTGCCAGCTACTTAAGCTAATCACTCTCGAATTTTAAAAAGGTAAATGGGAAGGATTGGTTACTTTTTTTTTTTTATGTGCAAGGTGAGGGGGCTGGCCAAGTCCGGTCCAAAAGAGCCAGCTGCAGGCCTGGTTTTCTTTTCAGGGGTATGCACAATAAATATGCATGAGGTATATTTGCATGCAACTTCTCCACTGTATGCGACTAGGTCTCCTGCATATTTATTTGTGGATATCCTGAAAACCCAGATCTATTTGTGACATGTGAGGACTGGAACTAGGCAAGCTCTTAACTGCTGTGCAGAAGTCAGAATTTCCAGGTGCCTGGTAGTGTTGAGGTTTATGCGATTGACTCTCTGAATGGGGCTCATTGATGTTGACTAGAACATTGGGTAGCTAACTCTGCTTCATCGCAGTTTTGACATTGTAGAATATGCTGAGACACCGTGTAATACAATCTCTGTGCTCAGGAGAGTGCTTTTGTTCTCTGGAAGCTAGCTGATTAATGTTAAAACGTTTGGGCAAGAGTGAAGCTGCTGCCCTGAAAATAGATGGGAAAAGGGGCCTTCTAGAAATGCAGTTTGTAAATGACACTGTTGGTTTTACTTGAGGTTTTTTCCATTCTTACTCTCTCCAGCTGCATTCCTTTCAGCTGAGGCTGCTGGCTGCCTGCAATTATCCTAATTTGCTCTTTTAAAGGAATTTTTTGGGGCGGGGAATGTTAAGTCTGAACAATAAATGTTTGTGTGTTGGCCTGGAACTATTGAGCAGTCCAAGTGCTTTAAGAAGCTTTTTTTGAGCTCTCTGCTTGGGCGCTAACACATGTTTGCAGTGTTCTAGGTTTGCATCAGTTGTACCTTGTGAGCAGGAGCTGCTGCTTACAAACCTAGAAGGTGTTGATGTGTGTCTAGGGCGCTCTACCCTTCTGCACTTTACTGCCCCAAGAAACCTTGAACATGCCCCTTGCCTGGTTAAGTTGTTTGCAACCTAGGTCTCACTCGTGTAGTTGGGGGAGGGGCAGGCAGCCAGTCTCATTAAGCATTTTGATACACTTCTCAAGCTCCTATAAGGCTAGAAACAGACATGTTCTGTTTCCATATTGTAAGAAAGCGTACGTTTTAAGATTTCACAAAATCATAGGAGACATTTGGCTGTTTGGTTTGAAGTGCTGGTTTCTCTGTCAACCCTTGAACCGTCCTCTTTATTCCTCAACAGTTATTTTTCTTATTTCTCCTCCTCTGCCACTCTAACTCCTGTTTCTCCCAGCCCCTGCTTTGCTTTCTCTATCCCCAAGCTCAGTAACATACCCTAGTAGAGAGAGAGAGTCTGTGTTGTAAGAAATAACAAAAATCTAACTCTGCAATGTTCCTAAACAAATACTTTTTAAATCCTGGCGGTCCTCTTAATCCCTGCTAAATGACAGACAACTCAGCTGAAGCAAAAATGCATGTGAATATTTTTTAATATTCTGAAAGTGAATTTTGAATTATTCGCAGCTGATTTAATTCCCCCCCCCCCCCCCCCGTTTTTGGAGGTTGCAGGGATTATGTGCAGAAAGTATCTTGGGACTGGATAGTTACTGCATTTGAAGACCTTTTAAGCTGGTCTAACTGATGTACTTAATAGATCTGAGGCAGAACTTTTTCCCTTGCCCTCTTTAAACATATCCGCGTTTACCAGGTCCAGCATGGTAGCCTTATGCATTAATGGATTGTTAGGTAGGGGCTTTGCTGCTTCCCAGAACAGCAGGTTTCTCACCTCCCCACATGATGTAGTCTGCTAGGGAGAAGGGAGCATGCTGGAACGCCTCCATCCGGGGACAAAGAAACAATGATTTTAATATGATTAATAGATTCTCTTAACCATTCCTCCCCTCTTTTCCTACCACACGCACATCTTGCCTTGAAGCAGGTCAAGAAGGAGGCACACAATGATTTTCGCTGTGCTATATGATTGTCCTAGTGTTCCCATATACCCACTATCATGGCATAATTCTTCACTTGATTCTGTTTTATCCCTGTCTCTGCCTATATGCAAGCAAATTATTTCCATGACCTTTTGATACCTATGTAATATTTTTACCTTTTTGGTTTCTGTATTTGTATATTAAAGCAACTTTGATCATACGCAAGGATATTATTTGGTGATCTCTCATAACAAAAAGATAAGGCTTAACTACAAAAAGGGGCAGTTGGTTTATTTTTGTGCTCAGTCCGGGAAATAATCATAGTAAAAAAAAAAAAAAAAAGAGTAATTTGTTTCCCTTCTGAATCGTGCATAAACATTTGCATTTTGCTGTACATTTCTTTTTGCTTTGCTTTTAATTTCACAGTGAGCAGCTTGTGTGGTGTGCAGTCTTATTTGCCCCTTTTGTATTCATTTATATTACATGATAGTATACCACCACTAACTGCCACGTACTGGACCAGTACCGCTGTGGTTTAAAGTCATGAACACTGAATTGACTCTTTTGGTCACTGTAAATCGGTTCCTCCAGTTAATACACTGGAGAATTGCATTGCAAGGTCTGTGGAAGCCAGGCACTATCAGGACCAGCCTGCACTGTAATAATCCAGCAGGTCTGAGTTGGGGATTTCTTTACCCAGAGCTGCGCTGCTTAGTAGTGTTCATGCATTAAAGAGTCTTTCAGCTCAATTCACTTTTAGCTTGTCTTTGTGTGAAGTACTGTTTTAAGGTTATTAGGCAATAAAAATAAAGAAAATAGAAAGGTAATGGGAATTAGCAAAGGCTTATCAATAAGCCGGTGGAGAAGTTACACATGCATTTATATTAGAGATTTTATTAAACTGGATGTTTAACAAACATTTAGAAAATTAAATATGAAACAGACATCTCTGCTACGATGGATTTTGCAGACAGCACATATTACTTTTTTTTCCTGGAATGTTATTTTCACCTAATATTTTCGCAGGCTCCTACAAAAATGGGAAAAAAAAATCTTTCTTTTGGTGTCTCTGAGAGCAAGGCTTCAGTAGTCATTTATGCTTCTGCCCCTCGCCACATCCCTCCCACGCTCTCTAAATATCTGCTTTAGAATCAGCCCAGTACTTTGCTAGCAGTGCTGCTGAAGACCAGAGTTCAGTTCCTGGGGGGGGGGGGGATTGCTATGGTAGCCATGCAGCGTTGGCACTTAGTGGGCAAGCTCGAAGGGTTCTGGAAGGTGACGCCCGCCAGGCGAAGGGCATCACTGCAGTGGTAGGGTTGGGAGGGGAACATGGCCTGAGCAGTTGTGAATGAAGGTTTATGGTGGTTCCAGTATGGTGGCTCTGTTGAGGATGGATCCCTTTGCATTGGAAGCCCAAAGGAGCAGGAGGAAAGAGTCTGGGTCTAAATGAAACCAAAGCTTCTTTTCAAGAAATGTTTCAGAATAGGAGACTGCGCATATTGTCTTTGGGTGTGAGAGTGATGGGGGGAAGCAGTGAGTGGTGAGGCATGGAAACCTTTAGGCTTATTGCAGAGTTGTAGCTGAGTTCTAGTCGGGCGGGGGCTGCGTGAGTTAGGCAGCAGTTTTGCACTTGTTTAAAATGTAAAATGAAAAAATGTTAGTTTTGAAGAGATCTATTCAGACACACTCTTACATTCTCTCACGCACTTATGGCATTGGTACATTCATAGTGCAGAAGTGCTTCATGTCCGTTTTGGGTTCATTTTTCTGCCCATAACTAGTTCAAAATTAAATAAGATGAAAGGAAGCTCTCGGGGACGGGGAATGAAAAGAGAAGATTAACACATTTGGCTACCTGTGACCTGAGTAAAAGTAATTTATATTTTTGTTTTAAAATCATTAAGAAATGAACTGTTGGGCTATTTTACAAATCTAGTTTTGCCTTGTCTGTCCTCTCGATCATTGGGAGTCCTCCACTCAGCATTTGCTGGTAATTCCAGCAATAAGGGAAGCCCATTTGCAAGAGAATAGGAGTTGGGCTGTGTCGGGTCAAAATTCTGGATTGAGCTGCCAGAAGATTTGCGGTCATTACATGATGTTAAACTTTAAAGGAACATGCTTAAAACTGTTTTATTTAAGAAAGCATTTAATTGATTTAGTATTTTAATGCGATATATCTTAATGTTTGTTTGTTTGTCCTCTATTGCTTTGTTGCTTATGTTCTCCACTTTACTATAAGCGGATCACAAATATTTTAAATAAATAAATAAATAGTTCTTTTACTGGGGAGGAGACTAAATGTGTCATACTCCAGAGATGTTTTCCTTAGTCTGGCCCAAAAAGCAGTACTACTGAGGCTTTCAAATTAGGAAAATCAGACGTATGGTAACGACTAATAAGTTAGGGATTGCTTGATCCTACTTGGCCCGAGTGGTTTGGGGTGGGGGATGAAAAATCAGTGCTGCTGTCCTGATAAGTTTTGCTGCTGCTTCTGTGTAGCAAGAACCTGTGCAGAAGGCAGCTTTTTCTTTGGGGTGGAGAGGGGGAGAAAGTTAAAGGCATATTCTGCTAAAATCATGTGCCAAAAGTACTCTACTGCATAACAAAGAAAATGGCTCTGCTGCCTAGAACTGCTCTTGCCCATATGACCAGATGTAGAGCAGCCTGTTTAATTGATGTGTCAATCAGTCTGTTAGTAGCTGCAGAGGCACAGCGTTGTCAGCCTGTTGAAATATACGCTTATTTGACGTGCAGTTGTAGGCTCATTACAATTGGAGAGCTTGGCAGCACTGTGAATACAGTGGTTTCCCCATTTCTGCATGCTTTGGAGGTTGAACAATCTAAAATAAACTGCAACTGGCTGCTGCAGGTGTTGCTGAAAGACAAGCATGCTTTTTAGGATTATTATGCATTTGTCTATTATTTATCCTCTGCAGGTTGTCTGAATAACCTTTTGTGTATCTCTCTCTCTTTCTCTGTGTGTGTGTGTGTGTGTATATATATCTATATATATATCTACTAGATAAGGGAGCCCTGACCGACGTGCCGCAAATGCGCAGTAGAGAGCAGCTCTACCGCGCATACATATATATACGTATACATATATATATATATATATATATATATATATATATATGTATGTATGTGTGTATATGTATATATATATATATACACACACATATGTATATATATATATATATATATGTGTGTGTGTATAGATCCACAGTATGTTGATTGGCAGGTTATTGCATACACTAAGCCTACAGTTGAATTGGTCTTCCTACTGTACTGTGCACCAGATTCAACAAATTTTTTAACCAACTTACTGGTAATTTAGCTATGATGCAGGTTCTTTTTTTTTTTTTTTTTTTAATATGTATTTGAACATTTAGCTGAGCCTTCCCATTATGACTCTCATAAGCATTTCTGAGAAGGGGAGGGGAAGTGTGGTTTTTAGACCCGTCCCTTCAAGCGAAGTGTGACAGACATGTCCGGAAAAAGAAAGCTGTAGAGGCCTGCAACTTTACATTCTGCCAAAGGAAGTAGTAGTATTTTTCTGGGAAAACAAAATATCTATCTGTATCTATATATGTATGTGTATACATTCTGAAATGGTCAAGTATGAGCTTATTTTTTAGGTGGGAGTTTGGGAAATTTTGGCAAAACTTTGTGGATAGGTCCTTTTTGTTGATTTGTATTGAAAGTCTTATTGTAAACGTACAGCAGGCAGATACCTAGTTTTTAGTGAACAGTTTGTTTTGGGGGCTGTTGGGTAGGAGCAGATATCTAAAGTTTTATGGGCTTTTTTCATTAGGGAGATGCAGAGCAACATGTTAGTGGGTTGTTTTTTTGGTTTTTTTTGTCTTTTCTTTTAGCATACACTAAAAATGAAATCACTTGCACTAAAACATTTTAAAACTAAGTAGTACACCACCAAATTTTAGCACAGGCTGTTTACGAGACCCTATCAAAAATGCATTCCTCTGCTTTGCATTTATTTCAGGTTATTTGTACAGTGAATTGTTTGACATTAAGGAATTTTAATGTGGTCTCTGATATTGTTTTCCTAGCATATTAGACAGATGGAGTCAGGACCAGTGTGTTAAGCACCTCTACCAGCAGATGGAGATGGAGCAAACTGACGTCGCAGTATATATACTCCTGCAGTGACAGCCTACCAGTTTTCTCTGTCTCGAGCAGATTTTGGACGTGCATTTCCCTACTGAGGATTACTTCAAAATTTAGAGGAGAAAACTAATTGGAGATTGGAGATGCCCTGCTCTCCTGTGGTGATACCTAATGGTCCCTCCCTCAATTGAAAATTCCTGAGGTGTTTTCTGTGGGCCCTCAGATGAGTGCCTTGGTGCAGTAGCTGATTCTGCAGCCGGTATGGACTTAGCTGAATTAAGCAGCTGAAAGGCAGTGGGTGCAGGAAGCTGAGTGAGGCGGTGACTATATATGCCCTCTCTCCCCGCAGCCGGAGACAGTCTCTGTATTCGGCTAGGAAGGTTGAGCTCAGCGTGGGAAAGCAGCTCAGTGGGTGCTGCACAAATGCCTTCTGGTTTTGGCATTTATCATTCTGCATTTTCTTTGGTAGAAATTTTTCAAGGATTTCAATCCTTTCTTCAGGCGCAGTCCTCGGCCCCATCCAGTCCTGTCAGGTCAAATCCTCAGGCAAAGACCTCTCCCTCTTCCGGTATTATGTTTAAGTGCCGAAGTACACCTCAGCTGCAAGTATTCCTGACAGGAATCTGGATGGCACTGATGATGAGGCCAATCCTGACTCTCTGGAAGATGGTGAAATTCCTCTGGGACTGGAACTGTATAGGACTATGTCGTGGTTCTTTCATATTGCTGTCCCTGATTTCCCATACGTTAAAGATGCTGGGAGTACTTGGGACACATTCCATGCCTGAGACAAAGAAAAATCCCATTTTGGTTTCTTTGTGTAAAGCCTCTTGTTTTTCCTTGATATGTAGGCTATTTAAGAATTTAATTGATCTTGAGTGGGACACCCTGGAGGCAAATTTCAAAGAGGATCGGACCTTGGAAGGCCTGTACCCCCTGGATCCATTGGTGAGAGAGCATCTGCGGTTTCCGAAAGTGGATGTGCTTGTCTGTGCCATCTCTAAACGGACGACTATCCCTGTGGAGGGAGGAGTGGCTTTGAAGGATGTGCATGATAGGAGGATTGAGGGACAACCTTAAGCATTTGAAGCAGTGGCAATGACATTGCAGATAAGTTTCCTGTTGTTCCCTGGTGGCTTCTCTTGTTTGCTTCTCTCCCAGGCGGTTGATGATTCTGGAGTGAATCCCACGGAATTTATGGAACCTGTCGCCGCTTTTTTAGCAGATATGGGCTGCGATTTGGTCCGTACCTCGACCAGAGAAGTGACTTCGGTAATAGCGGCCGGGCATCAGTTATGGCTGTGAAATTGGTCGGCAATGCGACCTCCAAAGCTAATCTTACGAAATTTGCCTTTTAAAGGTTTGCTCTTGTTTTGGAACAAGTTGGAGAAACTGGCTAGTAAGTGAGGTGAATCCCCCGTTCCTTGGTTGCCAGAGGATAAGAAGCAGTTGCCGTGCCCCTTTGGTAAGAGGAGTCATTTCAGGGGTTCGAAGTGGTTTCGTCCCTACAGAGGGGTGGTCTTTCAGAGGACTCGGCCTTTTGGCAGGTCTCAGTCATTTTGTCCCAGACAGGCCAAACGGGGCATGGGCTCGTGAACTGGAACCTCCTGAGCCTTCCAATGAAGGTTTCCTGACCCACCCTTGGGAACAGGTGATGGGGGGGGGGGGTGTGTGTGTGTGCCTATTTTATCAGAAGTGAGTCGAGATCGGATCAATGGTCCTGGAGGTGATATGAGAAGGATATGCGCTGGAGTTTCGCAGTGTTCCTTGATAGATGTTCATGGTGTCTCCCTGCAGAAAAAGAGGGCAGTGGAGTATTCACTGTCAAGGCTTCTCAGTCTGAGGGTGGACTCAGGAAAATATGGGTCGATATTCCATTTATTTCGTTATGCTCAAGAAGGAAGGTTCCTTTCGACCCATCCTGGATCTCAAAGGAGTCAACCGTCATTTGCGGGTGACTGATTTTCACATGGAAACATTGCACTCAGTGATAATGGCCGTGCAGTCAGGGGAATTTCTGACCTTTCTCGATCTGTCCGAGGTATACCTCCATATTCCCATCCGATTGGTGCACCAATGTTTTCTGTGTTTTACGGTGTTGGATGCCATTATCAGTTTCGGGCATTGCCTTTTGGACTGTCCACCGCTCCCAGAACGTTTTCCAAGATTATGGTGGTAGTAGCAGCAAAGTTGAGAGAGGATGGTATCCTAGTACACCTGTATTTGGACAACTGGCTGATTCGTGCCAAGTCTCTGGAAGAGAGCCGCCTGGAGACTCACAAGGTGATCTCCCTGTGCAGGGGCTCAGTTGGGTTGTGAACCTAGCCAAGAGTAGTCTTCAGCCATCTTAGTCTGACTATCTGGGTGTTTGGTTCAACATGAGGCAGGGCAAAGTTTTCCTGCCAGAAGCTCATATTCAGAAATTGATGAGGTGTGTCTCTTGGTGAACATTATACACCCGACAGTGTGGTTCTATCTACAGGTACTCTGGCAGCCATGGTGCCGTGGGGGGAGGTGCATATGCATCCTCTTCAGCGCTCCGTGCTGTCTCATTGGAACCCGCAGTCTCAGGACTATTTGATTTGCCTCCACCTGCTGATGGAAGTCTGCTGTCACCTCCAGTGGTGGTTACTAGTGGATCATCTGAGACAGGAAGTTTCCTTGACATTGCTGGACTAGTTGGTACTCATGACAGATGTGAGCCTCCAGGGTTGGGGAGCTCACTGTCAGGAACTAACGGCACAAGGGCGCCAGAATACCGAAGTCTCTCTGGAACATCAATCGGCTGGAAGCCCGGGCAGTCCGGTTGGTGTGCTTGCATTTCAGTGGCAGGCTGCAGGTTTGAGTGGTCCAAGTAGTGTCGGGACAATGAAACGACGGTGGCTTACATGAGTTAGCAGGGAGGAACCGAGAGCCAGCAATGTCGCAGGAAATAGACCAACTTATGGAGTGGGTGGAAGTGCATCTTCAGGAGATCTCTGCCTCACACATTGCAGGAAAAGACAGTGTAAGAGCTGACTTTCTCATCAGGGTGAGTCTGGATCCAGGAGAAATAGGTATTGTTGGATGAGGCGTTTCAGCTGATAGTGGATCACTGGGGTCTTCCATTTCTAGACCTGCTGGCGACTTCTTGCAATGTGAAGGTTCCTTGATTCTTCAGTCGTTGGAGAGATCCGAAGTCCTTGGGTATGGATGCTTTCGTACAGGTGTGGCTGGAGGACAAGCTGCTGTATGCCTTTCTTCTTTGGCCCATGATGAGCAGAATAGTTCAGAGGGTCGAAGGCCACAGGGGGATGGTCCTTTTGGTGGCACCGGATTGGCCTAGGGGACCATAGTATGCAGATCTACAAAAACTCCTGATATCCTCCCCCCTCTGTCTTCCGGTGCACAGGAATCTGTTGCAGCCCGGACCTGTCCTTACTGGGTTTTGTCTTACGGTATGGCCCTTAAGAGGGCTCGCTTGTTGAAGCATGGATATTCTTCTGCGGTGATTGACAACTTGCTATGAGCTCGAAAGTTCTCCACTTCCTTAGCCTATGTGTGGGTTTGGCGAGTGTTTGAGGCTTGGTGTGAAGATCGAGGCCTGCTTCCTCATTCAGTTAGGATCCTGCTCATTTTGGAGTTTTTGCAGGATGGGTTGAATAAAGGGTTGGCCCTTAATTCCTTGAAGGTACAGATAGCAGCTCTTGCCTATTTCAGGGGCTAGATGTTGGATTTCTTGGTGGGCCCTACCTGTTGACCGTTGTGTAACCTTTCATTGCGGTTACTGACCTTGAAAATGGTTTTTCTGGTGGCAATATGTTCTATACATTGAATTTCCGAGCTGCAGGCCTTATCTTGCTGGGAGCCATTCCTTCAGGTGACTCTAGGAGCAATACAGCTACATAATGTTCCTTCTTGCCTAAATTGGTCTCAGATTTTCACTTGAATCAGTCCATTTCCTTGCCGTCTTTGGGTAAGGAAAGAGAGGCAGAGGAATATTGCCTGTTGTGACCCTTGGATTTCAAGAGACATGTGAGGTATCTGGAGATATCTAAACCTTTCTGAAAGATAGATCACTGGTTACCTTCATGGTGGAGAGGTAAACAGGGAGAGCTGGCTTCAGGAACTAAAATACCTTGTTGGATTATGTGGCTCCTGAAAAGCCATTGCCTACTCAGTTAGGGCTCATTCCACTAGGCTCAGCAATGTCATGGACGTAGGTTAGAGTGTCTCCCGTCAACATTTGCCGAGCTGTTGACATGGTGGTCCTTATACACCTTTTCCAGGTATTATCGTCTAGATGTGCAGACCCAGGAGGCTGCAGCCTTTGCATGTGTGGATTTGACTAGTCCGTGGGCAGCCTTCCTCCCTATTCGGGAATAGCTTGGATACATCCCATTGGTCCTGAATTCATCTGTCTAGATGCTAGGAAATGAGAAATTACTACTTACCTGATAATTTCATTTTCCTTAATCTAGACCAGTGATTCTCAACCAGTGTGTCACCAAGCACCGGCAGATGTGTTGCGGCACCCGGTGTCCCCTTGCCCCAGGTGTGCTTCCCTTCTCCTCAGGGGCGGAATGGCCTATCAGGGGATCGATCAGCCCCTGGTGGGCTGATGCAGATAATAGCAGAGTAATGCTACATGACTCCACCGGAGGCCAGACTGGTGGGGCCTGAAAAGTGGAGAGATATGCTGTGTGCTGCCGCCGGAGGCGGCTGAAGAGCAGAGAGACCCAGTGTGCCGCCGCTGGAGGCCAGGTCGCAGGCGGCTGAAGAGTGGAGAGACCCTGCGGGGCCTGAAAAGCAGAGTGATGCTGCTACCAGAGGCCGCAGCATGCAGGAGGTGGAGGCTGAACAGCGGAGGCCAGGCTTATTGGGCCAAACAATGAGAAGAAGCTCCATGTGAGAGAGGAAACTTGCTTGTATATGTGTGTGAGTGGCAGCTTTGTGTGTGGTAGAATGGGAGCAAGAGCATTTGTATGTGATTGAAAGCTTTTATGTAAGTGAGAGAGCATGTGTGTGATTGAGAGGGAGTCTGGTCAGAGGTGATGTGTTTTTGTGAGAGACTGGTCAGGGAGGTGACTGGTGTGTATGAGACAGAGACTGTGTGTGAGTGACTGGTTGTGGGCCCTAAGAAGAGGATCATGAGGACAGAGCTTCAGCAGCCACTGTTGCTTCTGGTGAGTGCTATTGGTCTGCAAGGGAAAGGAGTAGGAGAGTTGCTGGAGAGGATAAGTAAAGGTGGCTTTTTAAGTTTATTTTTCTTGATTGACTGCCATTTTAATTATTGGGTATTATTTGATGTGTCTGCTGTTTTGAAATAGTTTGATATTTGGACAATTTTTAATAATTTCTATGAGTTTTTAATTGCTGGATGTTATGTTCATCAGCTGTTTTGTAACGTTTTTAGTATATCTTTACAATTATTTCTGTGTGGGGTTTTATAACAGCTTGGCTTGTTCTGTTTTCCTAGTAGGAGGTGTATTAGAGTTTAGGGCCTGTTTTAATATTTGTATTTCTTAGGGTTGTTACTGTTTGAGTGTGTTCCATAATCCAGGTTTAACTTTGTGCGGCTTAGTTTGTGTGCATTTTTGCAGATCCTGGGACTATGTTAGGTGCTATATTTCTCTTTCCATTTCTCCAGGCTTGCACTGCATGCAGAGTGGCTTTTTTGGTTTTCCATTCCAGTTTCTGTCTCCATTTTTATAATTTGTGGTTTTTCTGCACTTGGTCAGTTCTGGGTGTGTGACCGAGGTGAGGTTTTTTACTAGCATGTAGGCATTTGTATTAATCTTATTTGTTGTGTTTTCTCAATAGGATATGCATTAGTGGTAAATTACTGTCTTTTCATAAGGAAGGCTATTGTGCCTGGTAGTAAAGGGAGTTTGTTTTGCTTTTACTGAGATGTCATCAGAACCAGAATATCTTTTATGTATGCTGAGTTGTACGGATAATGGCACATGTTCAGTGTCATGCATGTAAGACCCATCTGGCAGGTATGTCCCGGCTGAAAAAAGGTTGAGACAGATCTAGACAGATGGTCCTCCTATGTGGTTACGTGTTCCAGGGGTTACTGGTAAGTGTTCTTCCAATCCCTAGATCAGTGTTCATACATTCTTTGCCTGCGTTCATTGTTTCCTGTTGTTTGAGTATAGGAATAGTTATCTTTTATTCAAGTTTTTGCTAGTCTGTCCACAGTTGGCTTTTGAAGAGAGTACTGTCAGGCTGATGTCACTGCAGGAGTATGTATACTCTGACATCAGTTTGCTCTGTCTCCATCTGCTGGTAGAGGTGCATAACCCACTGGTCCTGAGTCCAACTGTCTACACTAAGGAAAAGGAGATTATCAGGTAAGTAATCTCAACATTACTGCCTGCAAACACAGCAAATGGCTTAGTGGAACCCATTTTACACTTGGACCTGCCATAGATGCTGCCAATCTCCTTAAGAATGTCCTAACCATAGGAATAACCCTAGAAGCAAAATTTAAACAGCCTAGATATTATATACTCCTCAAAGTCATCGTTTTCGTACCATAGGTCTCCTCAACCATCCTACACAATTTTAAAATCTTATCCTCAGGTAAATGTTCTCAAATCCTGATACCTGCAAAGTTACCCAATGTGCAAATGAACTAAATGCCTCAAAATAACATGAAATGGAGCAACCCATAGGTAAACACTTATCAAAATAATAAAACACCTGAAAAAAATCTAACAATGGAAAACAAGGGTGGATTGGTAACAACCTAAAGGCTGATTCGTTATCTACTTTTGCCATCCATGCTTCCTTGTCATACTGCTGCACTAATGCAATAGCACTATCAAAAGAAGCATACTAAACTGTACAAAGTTCTCTAGGAAGAAAATCATTAACCAAAGCCCCAGTAGGATATGAGAAATTGTAAATTAGTTGAAACTTCCCGGACTCTTTCTTAGGTATTACAGCCAATGGTGAAATAAACATCTCAGGGAACGGTTTATTTTCAAAATCTGCAATCCTCCCTAAAGTCCTCTCTGCATCTAGTTTTCTTAAAACCACATCTTTTAATCTGTTTGCAGATACTGGATTAGCTACTGCATTATTCACAGTATGCCCACAAAAAGGAATAACAAAACTAAATTCAAATCCTTGCGCTAACAACTTGGCATCTTCCTTTTTTTTTTTTTTTTTAAGTACTTCTCCAACCAAGGTTTCATGGCTTCCACTTTCATTACTATGGGCACATGTTGGAAAAAAAATCTTTATTTAGCTGATTGCTAACTATGTCTGTCCCGGCTTTGCACATTTAAAGGCTGGGTAATTAGCTGCGCAATTTGCACAGATGTGACAGAATATACCGTATTTTTCGCTCCATAAGACGCACTTTTTTCCCCAAAAAATGGGGAGAAAATGTGGGTGCGTCTTATGGAGCGAATGTAGCAGCTCTCCCTCTCGCGCGCCGTCCCCCGCCTCCTCCCAACTCCGCCCAATCAGCATGGTGGTGTAGGCGTGTGTATTCTGCCGGCGGAACTTGAGCTCCCTGCCGGTCTGCTGTTCCCGCGGTGCATCTTGCTGCGAGGGTCGCCGCGGCGCAGGTCAGACATCACCTGTTTGACCTGCATGGGCTATGGAGGCCCTTCCAGTTCAGACGGCTGGCATTTGACCTGCGCCGCGGCGACCCTCGCAGCAAGATGCACCGCGGGAACAGTAGACCGGCAGGGATCTGTTTGAACTGGAGGGGCCTCCGTAGCCCACGCGGTTCAAACAGGTGATGACTGACCTGCGCCGCGGCGACCCTCGCAGCAAGATGCACCGCGGGAACAGTAGACCGGCAGGGATCTGTTTGAACTGGAGGGGCCTCCGTAGCCCTCGCGGTTCAAACAGGTGATGACTGACCTGCGCCACGCGGCGACCCTCGCAGCAAGATGCACCGCGGGAACAGCAGACCGGCAGGGATCTGTTTGAACTGGAGGGGCCTCCGTAGCCCACGCGGTTCAAACAGGTGATGACTGACCTGCGCCACGCCGATCTTGCAGTGAGATGCACCCGGAACCGGCGGGGAGCTCGGGCTCTGCCGTCGGAGGCTCTCACTTGCAGTCCAAAGTAAGAACTTCACTCGTGGTTTAGATGTATTGGAGGGTCATGGGGGTGGTATACTGCCTAGGATGGAGGACACATGACACAGACCAGCAAATAGAATTTACTGCCTGTGCTGATTAAGTGACTACCTGTTGAAATATTAGGAGCAATTGCTCTCCTAATCAATGTAATATAGCCCTGACTATTTATTATTGAACTCTGGAGCAGTCATGAAAGTTTAAAATAACTGGTGTGAGAGAGATGTGTATGAGGGAGAGTCTGAGTGTGTGATTGTCTGTGTATATGTGAAGAGAGCTAGTGAATGTGAAAGAGCCTATGTATGTATGTGAGGGACAGAAAACCAGTGAGTGTGAGTACCTGTGTGGATGTTCTCTGCCTTACTATAAAAAAAAACAAAACAAAAAAAAAAAATCCCACGGACGGCCACCAGGGGGGAGCTCCGTACAGAGCCCATCATGGGGACAGAATTTTTTTTTTCTTAATTTTCCTCCTCTAAATCCTAGGTGCGTCCTATGGTCAGGTGCGTCTTATAGTGCGAAAAATACGGTACTATCCGAGAAGGGACACACGAATCTGTTACATTTCCGATCCTCCATTTTGCTGCCTCTTCACAATCAACACAGCTGTCCCATTTTGAAAGGACCTATTATACACAGGAGTAAGACCTCCCTGACCCTTGAAAGCTATCTAACCTGTCTGCATTTGACTCCTATGAGTCCTATGCAACAACCAAAGATTAATGTCCTGAGTTCCTCAAGACATATATCTATTCTCCTCCAACTTCTCTAAATTTCTCCTCATAATTTAACCAAGCCCAACCTTCAAATTTTTGATAAGCTTCCAGAATTGCATCAGCATAAGTTAACATTGGACCATATTGCCCGGGCTTAATGTCTACCATATCCATTGGCAAGACGCCAAAATGATCTAGTCCAGTTGATGTTACGAGGTATTACTTCCTTCCTAACATCAACATCCTTTCCTTCCTTACCTCTCTCCTCTTTTTATGACCTAATGATTTAAATATATTGATTATACTTATACTTCCTCATCGTCTTTCTCAAAGATATAGGCACTGATTCCCATAACTCAGTTAAATTAAGTAATGTAGAGGCCTCCCTATCAGAAATCATTCTATCTTTACTATACTAGCTAGATATTACTGGCCTGTCTTCACTAGAAGAAGAACTGAAATCAGAACTAGATGAGGCCGAGCTATTCCTTCTTCAGTGCTTCCTTTTCTTTCCTTTCTTCTTAGCCCCACCCATCTGAATCAACTAATTTACATTTTCAGTCTGAATACCCTCATGAAGCATACCCGAACCTCCTGGAACAGCTGCATCCCCATTGCAAGAGGCTTCGAAATTCTCTCATTCATAATCGAAGCAATGATCCGACCAGCTGTCAAAGAATTTCTTACACGATTATTCGCTTCCTCATTTCTGGCGTGACTTCCAATTTGCATTTCCCGATCCATCACTAGGCCCACAGACACACTTGGTTCCAAATGAATCCTTCAATCTCTGACCATCAGGTAAAATATTCAGACCACCCTCTAACCCATGTTCACCTCAAACACTACCCATCCACAAGTCTCCCAAACCGTTCTGTGCTTAGAAACATAGAAATGCAGAAAAGGGCCAAACGGTCCATCTAGTCTGCCCAGCAAGCTTATGGTAGTAACTACTGCACCATACAAGTCATCTTTTATAATTATCAGTTTCCCAGACTGTCAAAGTCAGGGTCCTTGTTGGTTGCTGTTTGAGTCTGATTCCCCCTTACCTCTAGCTATTGAAGCAGAGAGCAATGTTGAAATTGCATAAAAAATATCAGGCTTATTGGTTAAAGGTAGTAACCGCTGCATCAGCAAGTTACCCTGTGCTTATTTGTTTTCCCAGACTGTACAATTCAGTGTCCTTGGTTGCTGTCTGAATCTAATTCCTCTTTTCCCTCTGTTGCATCAACAGCATAAAGGCTTATTGGTTAAGGGTAGTAACCACCACACCAGCAAGTTACCCCATGTACTCTTTTCTTCATTCTCATCCTATAGCCTTAAGGGATCCACAGTGTTTATCCCATGCTCCTTGAAATCTTTTACTGTTTTGGTCTTCACCACCTCCTCCAGAAGGGCATTCCAGGCATCCACCATCTTCTCCAGAAATTATTTCTTCACGACGTTGATTCTGCGCCATCCTCCCTGGAGTTTCATTTTATACAACCCTCATTTCACAAACCAACTCACCACTATAGTCCACCTCCCCAAATGCTGTGTTGTCATATGTGTTCACACCCTTACCTTGCGCCCTAACTCTACTACGACCCCTAGACTCTGATCCTAATGTCCTCTTCCCTGTTCTACTAACCCCAGTGCTACTATTTATTACACCATTATTTTCCTTACATCATTGTCCTCTGACTTGTAACCCTCTACCTCTATTAGATTATGCCCTACTAAATCTTCCCATATACCTAATGCCCTGCTGTGCACATATCCCTCCTTCATCACTCCAATGCTACTAATTTGAGGTCTTGAAAACTCGTACTCCTCATAACAGATCTCTTACCCCTCAGGAACCTTGGTTTTAACCATTGCTTCAGCGCTCTTCAATAAAACAGTCCCCTCTTTTCCTCTATTAGCCACCTGCCCTACCCGTCCTGGTTTACTTTTGTATAACAGCACCCACGTTTTTTTACACTAGCCCATTTCAGAGCGACTGCTGCAGATGCTGTAGCAACGTTTTTGCCAATACCTTTCATTACTGCCCCCGAGTTCCTAGCTCCTTACGAAATTCCCACCCCTTCTATCAAACATGATATCTGGACTCCTGCTTCCTCCTGCGTTGGCCTCAGATTTACACTTCACGCCTTTCCAATTGCCTTACTGTCCTCAGCATTGACTGTTGCGGCTCCTTTTTTTTCTTAGGGCTCACATTCTTATCAAGATTCCCCTTGGCGCCCTCTCTTCGCAGCTGTCCCACCCCAGCAGATGCCAACTACTTCAACAACACTGCCGCAAGGTAAAAGAAAATAACCCCTTTCACTCCCATTTAATTTTATTAACAGTGAACTGTGCCACAACTGCCCAGGAGAAAAAGAAAAGATGGGAAGCAGCAATAAAAACAGCCTTTTTACTCTCCTCAGCAAAGCCCCTCCCACCTTCCCAATCCTAACCCTTGAATTCCCCCCCAATAAATAACTTAAACCACTACCAAAACTCCTCGCTCCCCACCCCCTCCTTTCCTAGCACTCCTTCCTACTTTACATTATCCAATACTAAAAACCTGAAAGTCCTTCCTACGGGCATTCCCTGTTACTATCCTTAAAACCCCGCCTGACTCATCCCTAATTGTTACAGTGGCCTCAACCTGACTTTCAGCATAAGGAAGTGTGAGGTGAAAGAGGTTTATTGCCTAGTTCTTGTATCGGTCCGAGATAAAAGCAGTCGTCTCTAGGTCAAGGGTGGCAACTCCAGTCCTTGGGTGCCGCAAACAGATTGACTTTTCAAGATATCCCTAATATGTGCATGATAGATTTTGATGCATCCTGCCTCAGTTGTGTGCAAGTCTATTTCATGCATATTCGTTAGGGATATCCTGAAAACCTGATGGGTTTACGGCCTTCGAGGACCAGAATTGCCCAGCCTTGCGCTAGATTGAAAGTTTTTTTATTGTATTAGTATATGTGTGTGTGTATTTATTTATTTGTTGTTTTATATACCGTCATTCGGTGAAGCCATCATAACGGTTTACAAGATTCAAATTATAATACTCGTAACAATTGTGCAAAAAAGTATAACAGGATGCATATTAAAAGATTAACCATTTATAGTCCAGAAGAGAATCATTTTTGAGTGAGGAGGGTTTGTTTGGAGCTGGTTTGGAGACAAGTTATTTTGTGGATTTGGTTGGAAGTTCCTTTGGGTGTTAGGATGATGAGAGGTTTGAGTGTTAATGTAGACTCTGTGAAACAGCCATGTTTTTAGGTCTTTTTTGAAAGTTTTGAGGTTAGGTTGGGTTCTCAGATCTTTTGGGAGGGAGTTCCAAATTTTAGGGTAGGCAATGGAAAAAGCTCTTTCTCTGGTTGTTGTCAGGTGAGCATCTCTGATGGGGGGGACGGGACATTTAAGCATCCTGAGTTGTATGTATATTTATTTATTTTTTTTACAAAAGTTATCCTACTTAAGCATTGGTGGCTTTGCACATTATCAGTTGATAATCATATTTTGGCATGAAAGCATGTCAGAGTAGCTTGAAAACAACAGATTTCTTCCCCTGTGCCCCCTTCCCCAAAACATCTTGATCTCCCCGTAGTGGCCATTCTGCCCCAGGACCTAGCTATGAGCTCTGTATTTCTGGTGGGTTTTCACTGCATGGAAGGGCCCGTGCTATAATATGGCACTGCCTGAATTTCCTCTGTTCTCTTTTTTTGGGGGGTTTTTTCCTTCTTTGTGACGGGCATCATCCCATTCTGGTCAAAAGCTGTTACATTATTGCTTCTATATAATTAGACCGTACAAATTGATAAAATAAAAAAGACTACGGCAGTTAAACAATACGGAGTTAGTAATGCGCACCATTTTGCTAATAAAAGTATATTGATACACATGTCAAGTGTACTTGTGCTTTAAACAAGCAAAGCTGCTTCATGCAAGAGGGGAATAGAGGATAGGGAGGTCTCTATGCATTTTCTTAGAGCTCCTGCTTAAGTGTAACCACTTCTAATTGTTAGACAAAGTACCCTTTATTTTATTTTTTTACCTGCTTTCTTACAGTGAGTGTTGATCACTACCTACTCTTTGACATATGCTCTGGCTTTCAGTACCATTTCTATGCTGATGATGCCCAGATTTACCTCTGAACACCAGAAATTTCATATCTAAATCCAGTTCTAAATTTGAGTCTGGTTGCCACCTTAAACTCTGCATTGCTATCACAGACTTCCTTGTTGTTCCCCCCCTAAACCCACTTCCCCCCTTTATTTTTGTGGCTAATGCTGTCATTCTCCCAGTTTCCTCAGCCCCATCATTTTGAGGTTCTTTTCAACAACTTTTTCTACACACATCCAAAACACAGCTAAATTATATTGTTTTGTTTTTTTCCCTCAATAACATCACTAAAATCCCCTTCTAAACTCGCTATGTGAATACTTTTCTTTTCTCATCACCTCTCACTTAGACAAAGGCAGTCTGCTCCTCACAAGTCTCCCAGTGAACCATCTCTCTCCGCTATCATCTGTCCAAACTCTTATATCTTTTGCCAAAGTCGCTACATCCATATAATCTTTCCTCAGGTCACTGTATTGGCTCCCTATCCATTTCCGCATACAGGTCAACCTCCTCTTACTCGCCTACAAGAGCTTTCACTCTGCAGCTCCTCACTACCTCTCCTCTCTTCCCTCCCTTGTGAACTCTCCTGTGTCCTCCTCTCCTCCCAATTCTGTGCTTTCCCTCCAGCTCCATGTATGCTTGGAATAGTTTTTTCTGACTTGGTGCGTCATGCTCCTCCTTTTGCCTTATTCAAGTCCAGGCCTTTTTGAGGCTGCTCTTAAATCCTAACCCCTAATTTTCCTGCTTTCAGCTTTACTGATTTTACCCATTTTCTTAACTGAAATTCCCAAAGTCTCTTTAGCCCTGTATGTTTATAGATTGTAAGATGTACTGAGCAGGGACCGACTCCTATGTGTTTGTACAGTGTTGAGTATGTTAAGTAGCGTTAGAGCAGTGATTAAGTAATAGGAAAAATAATCCCAACTGCAGGTAAGCAGTGCTAGTTCTGTATTGAGTCCACCATCCAGGAAAAGGTACATTAAAATTCTCTGCTAAATATGCCGTGGTGCTCCAGAAAAGCAAATAAAATGTTAGGAATAATCCAAAGAAGAATGGAGAATAAAATGGAAAAATATCATATTGCCCTTCTGTCGAGCCCATACTGCGACCACACCCGGAGAATTGTGTGCAATTCTGGTCACCCCATCTCAAAAAAAGACACAGTGGAGCTAGGAAAAAGTGCAGGTGAGGGCAGCAGACATGATAAAGGGAATGGAATGGCTCCCCTCCGATAGGCTTGCAGGCTCGTGCTCTTCAGCTTGGAAAAGAGATGGCTGAAAGGAGACAGGATGATAGCTTATAAAGTCATGAGTGGGGTGGAATGAGTAAATGATGGTCATTTACTGTCTCAAAGAAACCAAAAGAAGGGGACGCTCCATGAAACTAACAAGCAGCAGGTTTAAAACAAATTATAGAAAGTACTTTTTCACTCGGCACACTCACGCTGTGGAATCTATTGCTAGAGGATGTGATGAAGGTGACTAGCAGAGCTGGGTGCGAAAAAGATTTGGCCTTTTCTTCTAGAAACTTGTCCATAGCACATTATGAGCCAGGTAGACTAAGGAAAGCTATTGCTATCCCTGGAATTAAGTAACAGGAAATAGATCTGCTTTATGGGATATGACAACCTGGTCAGACCCAGCATGACTCTTCTTATGTAGTAGTTATCCAGGTCAAAGTGAAATTTAATAAATGGTGCTAATAGGGTTTGAAAAAGTGGAAGCCAGGTTGACTGTGCCTAAAATTCAGAAAAGAAAGATATAATAAAGGAAAAAAAAAGCCAAATAAAATGCAAGCATAATAGAAACAAAAAAAAGAGTAAGGAAATGTTTTAATCCTGGGCTCTTGACTCTTGTCCTCTTGTCCCTTCTAACAGGAACACCCACTGTGAATATGCATGAAATGCCATTGGTACAATGGGATGCGTACATTTTCATGTTTGTGTTTATCTTGAAAAGCACCACGGCACCAGTGAATTAAGCACAGTGTGGAATCTGTCCAACTCCTTTAAGTGGCCACCCAAAAGAGGATAAATTATTTGCAAGGAAAAGAGGGCGTGTTGGGTTTTTTTTTGGTGGGGGTGGGAGGGAGGGTTTGCATTCACTCTTCCACTTTCTGTATTCGGTCCTATAGAGAGGCCTCATTGTAAACAGAAGGTAACATTTTATTTCAGATAAAAATTTAGCCTCCAAAGGGTATAGCTGGTGGTGTGCATCGTCACTGTACTGTTGACATATAAAGCTATATAGAGTAGCCCGTGGAGTGAGTGCACAAAGCGGTGCTCAAGCTGGTTCATCTGGCACTCAGATCCTTGTGAAAGATGTGCAGTGTCCTTGTGCTGCTAATTCTAGCTGTTTGCTGCTTTCAAATTACCTGAGGTCTCTCTCAATGCCATGGAGTATATTAGGCTTAATAAATCTCTTTGAAGCATTCCACTATCAAATATTTTTATCACATACATTATCATATTCTTATGTTTTTCTGTTACTTTCCAGCAACCACTAGCCCAAAAGATATTCGAGGTTTGATATATTAATTCCATGTTTAAGTGCATAGATTAAAAAAAAAAGTTTGATAAGGAGGACCTATGATTAAATTCTTGTGCCTTTGATATTGAACATTTTCTATTAGCATTGTTTGGTGCTTTACAATATTTCATAAAGTGTACTTTAGGGGTTTGTTTTATATATGTATACAGTGGGAATATTTACTGATGACCGTATAGGATGCATGGCACTCTGCATTTCTCTGAGTGCCATTTTATCCAGTGGGATTTTATGGAGACACTAATGCTATAATTCATTAATTGAAATGATTGTCTTGTCAGTATAATCTAGTGTTTCCCAATCATTTCAAGCCTAGGCACATCTACATTAGCAAAAATGTTGGGTGGCACATCAGCCTCCATGGCACAGGCAGGGTGGACACGGAGAGAACTCCTATAAATATTGCAAGCATTTGAAAAAATTTTTTGTTTTGCGGGAAGTGACATTGTTGCAATGGTACATTTGTGTATTTATTAGTTTAATTATTGTTTGGTTTATTTTTTTTAGCTTGTTGTAATCTGCTTAGTATGGAGATCCATTATAGGTGGAATAGAGACAAGCTAGTAAGCACTGAAAGCCCCATCAGTCTTGCTTCCAAATTTGTTTTAAAAAGGGAGAGAAGGGATGGAGACCCACATGAACCCAATACAAAACTGACCATCTTCCTCTGCAAGTGCAGGAAAAGGGAGCAGTAGATGGGATGAGTCCCATCCAGTGCTCAGTGCATGCTGTCCCATCTCACTTAGGGGCTGATGCAATACAGTGTGCTCAGCTGAGTGCACTGGCCTGCCGTTGGACGAGGGTTGTATAGGCACTAACTAATCCCTTATGCAGTAAGGGGATTAGTGTCTCTACAACACACGCCCAACGCAGAGTGAAACTATTAGCGCTCATCACATGCAAATGCATGTGAATGAGGCTATTAGCTATTCACGCCGCATGCAAAAAAAAATGTGCATCTAGGATGCACATTTTAGCGATCAGAAATTTAACGCCTTCCTGGAGCAGGCGTTAATTGCTGAGCGCTACTAAAACTAGTACAGAAAAGCAGAAAAAATTGCTTTTCTGTACTGCCTCCTACTTAATATCATTGCGATATTAAGTAGGAGGAACAACTCTTTAAAAAAAATAAAAATTAAAAAAAAAAAGTTTGAAAAAAGCGCTGGCAGTGGGGTGCAGGAAGCAGACGCTAAGTTGACAAGCGTCTGTTTCCTGAACCCCTGGCACATGCACGGGTTAGGAAAGTGGACCCTGATAAATTCAGCGTCCATTCTCCCAACCTGACTACCAGCACCAGAAGAAGGCATGTATAAGTCAGTATTAAAGTGTCCTGCACTTAATATTAATTTATTCACTCTTTCACTTATTGCCCATTGGTCCTTTTCACTGACATTTGTTAGTGAAAGGACCAATCCCCTTTCAGGACAGCCTTCTGAAAGGGGATTGGTCCTTTCACTGACGTAACGGTGAAGGGACCAATTGGCAATAAGTGAAGGAGTGAATAAATTAATATTAAGTGCACAACACTTTAATATTGATTTATACATGGTGCCGTTAGATTGGGAGAATGGACGCTGAATGTCAGCGTCCATTTTCCTAACCCCTGCATGTGCGCTGGATAGGAAAACGAGACGCTGATAACTTCAGTGTCTGTTTTTCTTAACCAGTGGACAGCCACTGACAGCGGACCTCTCTCCGGCGCACGGTTTCAAGGAAGCGCTAGGGGTGTGCCATCACCCCTAGCGCCGCCTCGACAGCACAAGCCCTAATTTTAAATATTGCATCGCACCCCCAGGAGAGGTGCCCCTATGGGCATGTTAGGAAAGCGGGCGCTGAACACTCAGCACCCGCTTTCAGTGCAACTTTTTTGCATCGGCCCCTTAGCCTGGGGACAAAATAGAGGCTGGAAAGACTTAGAGGAGGGGGGTGCTGGGTGCAGTGTGTGTGTGATATGTTCTGCATGCTGGCCATTTATTCCCACAAGCCAGGGCTTATGTTGTGGCTAGGTTGGAAAGGCATGCATGACGTACATATTCAGAAAGGAGCCTGTTTAAAGCCATGGTTGCTGCGATCAGAGTCCGGGAGCTGGTCTGTACCTGGGTATCAGGCAGGGGTGGTTTTTGCTGTGGCACACCTGATCAGGGCTGATGACATAGCATGTCATGGCACCCTGGTATAGCTGATAGCTTGTTTAAAAAGAAAAAAGGATGAGGGTGGGGATAGAATAGTGTCTGACCTTGGCCATATAAGTTTAAAAGTATACTAATGAAGGCACTCTAAAGTCATTTTTAATTGGTTTCCAGCACCGTTGGCAAACTAAGATTCAGTCTCCTTTTCAGCCTAGCATGAACCAGGATCTGATATCTAACACTGTATATAGCTTTCTCCATTTACACTTTTAAAAATTTAAAAACCTATGTGTAAACTCCTGACCTTGGGTTGATATTACCGTGTATAATAGATTATGCACAGAGATGTCAGAGTCCAGGTTACCTTGTGTGTGGCTGTGGTTTGCGGGGGGGGGGGGGGGGATTGGGCCACATCACGCTGTAGCTGATGCTTCTCAGGGGTAACCAGAGGTTTACCCACTCTGACATTTGTGGAAAAGCTTTGGAAGACTTCCTGTGCTCTCACATATGCAACATGTAGCTGTCTTTCCCAAAGTACATTAGAATCGGTGGTAAAAAGAGCCAATGCCTGCAGACTCTGAGCTTCATAACTTTTTTTTTTTTTTAAGTTTTTGTCAGCTGACATGAATATGTTAACCTCAAAGGATCAACATGAATGTAAAATGCAGAACTGCAGTTTTTCATCTTTCTTTTTGACAAATGCTGCCTGTATTTAAGAGCGAGTTCTTGTGGTCTCATAGTTTTAGTGCAGAGCCAAAGAGAGCGCTCTGATCTTGATCCAAGGGTTGTCAGAGTTTTTGACCCCTGAAATAAAGAGGCCATTCTTGTGGGTGTGGTGTTTTGGTTTTTTTTTTTTAGAAAATACTACCCCTCCCCACACTCTCACATTTTAGTCCCAAGGGTTATCGTCCCCGCCACTCCCCTCAGTTGCCACATTTTTATTTAGCTTTATTTTACTGTAATGCAGTTTTTTAAGCTCTTCTTCATAGAGAAATATGGTATGTTTGCAGACTTCATTACATTTTTTAAAGTATCAACCTCAAGGAACTGTTGGGACTGCATAGGTCCTCCCTTAAGATGACAACTGCAAGGTTGAGAGAAGGAAGCTTTTTATGTCTAGAAAATACTGCGGGGATGGGATGGGTGAATCCCCACAATGGTATTTTAACTGTCTGCGTGAGTTTAACATTATTCTGTATCAGTGAGTCCCAACCTTTTCATGCCCAAAGCACACCTACATGTGGGACACATCACACACACACTTGAGCAAGCAGCATGAGCATTAGCATTAGGGGTGTGCAGGGTTTGCTTTTGGGAAGTCTCTCCCCCCCCCCCCCCCCCCCCCCCCCCCCCTCCCCTTACACACACAAAAATTTTGGTTCATGGAATATTAGATTCATTTCATTAATGTAAAAAAATAAAAACTCCCACCCACCTGGAAGAATGTCATGGTCAGGATTCCCCCCTAGCTCCTACTTACCCGGTCTGGTGAGGATCTGCCAGTGAGGCCTGGGCCTTATCCTAGGCTGTAGTCTGATGCCTCAGCCCAGCCTGGATGCTGGGGCCTCTGCCCGGATTTAAGACCTGACACTGGTGCCTGTCTTGGAGGCTGGGTCCCAATACCTGGGTCTCGGCCTAGGGGTCAGGCCCAGGTCTCAGATCTCTATCGGTGCCGTCCCTTTTCTTTAAACTGATAACCACACACTGCAGTCACACCTTACTCATCCCAGCGGATGGTGTCCTTTTGGTGTATAGCAATGCGTCTGCCCTGGGTCCTGGCCAAGGCCCCAGCTTTCAGGATCCAGCCTGGCTCTTGGACACCAGAGCCAGGTAAATGACTAATTGGTGGGCTTGGCTCTTGACCCGAGGCCCTGGTGTCGGCCCGGGCCTAGGCTGTGACCCAGTGTTGCGTTTGGGCCTAGACTGTGGCTCCTTCTTTAGGCCTTAGCGTATGCCCTAGATTGGGGTCCTGGCTTAGGGCCTAGGCTTGTGCCGGCGTTGCACTCTGGCATAGGCTGCAACCCTTGCTTTGGGCCTTGGCTTGTGCCCTAAACGAGGCCTGATGCATTCTTTTTAGATGAATGCAATGAATACGATTGGCTTAATTCGGGTGGGTCCTCCATTCATTTTGAGCCCGCCCCCCCCAATGAAATGAATTGTCCTGGTTTTAAATGAATTTAAAAAAATGTGACAAACTAACGCACATCTCTAACAAACACGGAAAGGACTCGTGGTCAAAGGAAGAGCTAGGGAAGCAATGAAAGCCCCACCACTCCCTCTTCTAAACTTTAAAAGTTGGGCTGCGGGGAGGAAAGGCAAAGACACACACGGTTCCGTCCCAGTGGACCGGCTTCCTCTATATACAAGTGCAGGCAGCATGTGACTGTGCGAGCTCCTTCACCGTTGTTGCTCCCAGCACCCGGTGAGTCACATCCAGCGCCTGGTGCACACTATTGCTATCTCACCCAGCCTGGGAATAAGACAGAGGCTGCCAGAGGTGCTGTGTGAAATGTATGTACTGCACACAGCAGGGGGGGGGCCCATTTACTCATGACTTGCAAGTTGCTCGTTAATTATCGCACTTGCGCTCATGCTGTAGCTAGGAAGACGTGGCACGCATGATTAGATGTTTTCAGAAGGAAGTTCTTGAACCTTCAAGAGTCACCGCTGGTGCCTTTGCTACAAGGTGCTGAAAGCAGAGCCCAGGTGCTGGCCTGCATCTGAGCATCAGGCAGCGGCACATCTGATCATGTTGGAAGGCTCATCAGTCCTCCATGGCGCACTGGTTGGGAAATGTTCTGTCACCCAGAATTATTACCTTGTTACAAAATGAACTTAAGTGTTGCCATAACGCTGCTTCTCTGGCTTCATCTATTACTTTTCCCTCCTTTTTCTTGCTTTTATTTGAGGATGTTGAATAAAAATCTTGTTTTTCTGGTATTGTGGGCTCTTTTTGCTTGACTTTAAAATTGTTAAAATCAGGGTTGGGAAACTCCTAAGCGCCTTTTTAAAATAAAAATAGAATGGTGCCCGCTGGTGGCCCAGGCTATATAAGAGAGCACCCTCCACTGAGATGGGCTTGGCCTAGATGTTTCAGCAGGCTTGGGGCCCAGGAAGACGATATGCTGTGGCCTGAGACTGCCCCCTGCCTGTGATGAAGAGCGGTTATAGGGAGAGAAAACAAAGAACAAGTAAGCAATAAAAAAAAAAAAAAAACATACCGTACAAAAAAATAAAATCTCAAAATAAACAAAAAGCAAATTTCACCCCAGCCAAAAAATGATTTAAAAAGAAATCTGCAATATAGATGGATGAACAGAAAATGCCAGAAAACAAGAAAAAATGTTATATGGAAAAATACATTTCTGAGTTGGGTAACGGAGAAAAGCTTAGAGAAGTGAAGGAGCATCGCAGGCAAATGAGAAAAGATGCAGAATTTGCACCCCAGGAGGAATTTTGCATAGAGAGAAATTGGTCACACCCAAGGAAGATGATTAGATGGTGGCATATTCCTTTTTAAATACCAAATCCCAAAGTGTATTATATGGAACCGTACCTACCTTACAAATATGGTGGATTCTGTGTTGTGAGCAGCTGTTTTCTGTTGTTCTGGATCTACTATGTCCTTATTGTATATTTTTTTTTTAAGTAGATATAGGGAATGGCTTAGATTACCTGGCAAGGAATTTATTTTTTCACATTTGGAAGTTATGTGAGATCTTCTTGTTTTAAGGAGCATCACGTTTACCCAATAGCACTTCATCATGGAAATATTTAGGTGCAAGAAACCAGAGAGTTGGAAAAGAGGGCAGTAGGGTGGTGCTTTTGAAGTGTCTGCTAACCTTTACCTTCTTGCGTCTGTGGGGTTTTGTTTTGGTTTTTTTTTGAGCAATTTGAAAGTAGCAGTACTTGCAAAATTTTGTTGTAAACGATGGTTGGCTGCTTTAAAATCATTTATTGAAGTGGATGTTGGGTGACCCAGGCATGATGCTGCTAATCCTCGTGGTGGAAGAGATCTTTCCCCGACACTGTGCTGTATGGGGTCAACTCCTGCCCCTTCCCCCAATTCTGATTTATATTTCATACATCAGACCATTGCTTTTTTAAAATGTTTGAATTTCCCTCCTACTTGACACTTTTTTAAAAATCTTCCCCATTGTGTGTGAGTTTTGGCTAGGGCTGGAGGTAACCTTTCAATTCATTTCATGTATATCCTGGATATAGTGGTTTTTGTTGACCCAACATAGTTATCCAGAGATGTTCATTAGGCTTGTGAGACCACAGTTCAGCTCCTCCTTTAGGTGAATGTTGTCATCTTTCATTTGGTCCTCATAAAGTTTATCACAAAGCCTCCAGGGCCAACACCATCCTAGAAGAAGTCTGCAGTACAGTTTCATTGTAAGATTTACAAAGTCTCTTATGTGTCCCCCTAGTCTTATATTAACCCACTCATTTCCTAGAATCCCTTTTGCTGGATTGTACGTGGTGTCACATATCTAAGAACACATTTGATATTTTTTCACAATTTCAATGAGAAATCTGAGAACTTTTTTTTACTAGTGCTTTTTATCTGGTGTCAGGTATAAACTGCGAGTTTTTGAAAGTAGCTAAAAAAAAAATAAAAATAAGCAATTATGAGTTGAGGCTGCGGAGGGTATATTTCTTTTTCTTTTTTTTTTGACATCTGCCAGAAGAGGGTTAGTTCTGAAATGGGCGAGGAAGGGGCCATCTGAGCAATCAGTAGTGTGTGAGTGGATTGTGACAGACTCGCTCAGAGGGGAGTGTATGTAAGTGTCTGAAAGCTCTGGCAGGTGTGATTCCTTGCCTGCCTTTTTTTTTTTTTTTTTTTTATCTGAAGGTAATTTTTTCTTTGTTACAATTTAGTGGTACGTGACAGCCATCGCAGCCTGCATAATTTTGGGAGAGAGGGTACTGCATGTTGGCACAGAATGACGACATTGCCATGCTGTGCTTGATGCTGCGCAGGCCTGTGCTTTGTGGCAAGATCTTAACTCCTGGAGAGAGCTGTAAGCCTGCAGGGCGAGGTGCTGCCAGCCATGTGGAGTGCAAATTGAGAATGGAAGTGCATTTCCTTGCTTTGTTTTGAAATAACTCCTTTATTTTGGACTAGTCAAGCCTCCTTCAGTCCTAACGCTTCATATTGCTATTTAAGGAAAAGGACCAGAATGTGTGGGGTGTATATGAAGAGTGAAGCGCCACGGCCCTTAATCTTTGGCAGGCAGGATTTTACGTACCACTAGGACACCCCCCCCCCCCCCCCGCCCTTCCTCTTGCTAGCTCACAGGCCAATACAGTAAAATCCGCGGGAGAGCGGGCAAATGCCCGCTCTCCCGGTGCGCGCACCGGCCACTCGCTGGTGCGCGCGATTCAGTATTTAAATTAGGCCCGGCGGTAAAAATGGGCAAAAGGAGGCGGCGGCTGTCAGCAGGTTTGACAGCCGATGCTCAATTTTGCCGGCGTCGGTTCTCAAACCCGCTGACAGCCATGGGCTCGGAAACTGGACGCCGGCAAAATTGAGTGTCTGGTTTTCGGCCCGACAGCCGTGGGCCGAATTCAAAATTTTTTTTTTTAAACTTCTTTTTTTTACTCTTCAGGACCTCTGACTTTTCTGTGCACTTTCCTGGTGCCGGCAGAAACTAGCGCCTACCTTTGGGTAGGCGCTAATTTCTGAAAGTAAAATGTGTGGCTTGGCTGCATTTTTTACTTACTGTATCCCGCGCGCATACCTAATAGGGCCATCAACATGCATTTGCATGTTGAGGGCGCTATTAGGTGCCACGGGTTGGATGCGCGTTTTCCTCCCCTTACTGAATAAGGGGTAAGGGAAAACGCGCATCCAAGAGCAGGCTAACTGTGCGCTCTGGAGCGCACCAGACTGTATCGGCCTGTCAGTTATTGTCGTATTTGTTTTGAACGCTTAATTATTTGTACATCGCAGACCCCCACACCATTAGGCAGTCCCTAATCCATGTAGCCTACAATGTACTCAAGATGGACACACAAGACTCGCAACAAAAACAAATAAAAATCAAATACGTAGTGTTTACGAAAAACAGTGTTGATGAAAAACAAAATACTTTATGGGATTGGTACAATCTCCTAATAACCACTCCTAAATTCTTTTTGGTATTGTAACTTCTGTGCTTGGGGTTAATCCCAGGAAGACATTGTATTATGAAGATGTTCCTGATTCTGAAACTCTTAGCGGCATTCTTTTTTTTAAAAAGGTGGAAGTGTTGGTAATCAGCTTAAAAGAGAAACGAGGCGGGTCAAGAGAATTGATGAAATATAAAGGTGATTCTGAGGTTAAGATGAATGTAGAATCAGCTTGTTTGAGAAATTTTAGATGACAAGGATTGTTTTATCTTTGAAAAGGAAGGGTTTGCAAGCTATCATGAAAGATTTTGATCCTGTTTCTTTGATAGAATTGAAACAGTTTGTCTCAAATCAACCCCTCTAATTTTCCTGAGGACCCTTGTCCCTCGTGGCTTGTTTGAGGTTGTTCCGATGGTGCTTTGAGATTTTTTTCTGCAAGTTATTAACTGTTCTTTAGAAATGAGTATTGGTTCCTCAGAATTGTAAGACAGCGGCGGTGTCCCTCTTTTAAAGAATGACAGCCTGGATCCTAGGGTATGCAGTAACTAGTGCCCTGTCTCTAATCTGCCAGTTTCTGCCAAGGTTTTGGAGGCGGTGGTGACTAGACACATTTCTTCCTTCTTAGAAAAGGAGTAAGTATGGGATCCAGCTCAGGCTGGCTTCAGAAGAGGGTGCAGCACAGAAATCTTAATGGTGTCATTGATGGATGAAATATTCCCTAGGTTAGATAAGGGGGGAAATGCAGTTTGATCCTTTTGGATCTATCTAGTGCATTTGATCTGGTGGACCAGTCTTCATTGTTATAATGATGTAAAGTATTAAAATGGGTGGAGAGCTTTTTACAAATTAGAAAACAAATGGTTGTGTTTCAGGGAGAAATCTCTAGTGTGAAGGAAGTAAAATGAGGTATACCTCAAGGGTCATCCCTCTTGCCACTACGATTTAACATTTTTGGTACAGTTGGGGCAGTTAGTTCAAGATGCAGGTTTCAGTAAATTAATCTTTGCTGATGATGTGCAGATATTGGCACCAGTAGGTAAAGTTGTTGAGGAAGACTTTTTTTTTTTAACCTATAAATCTGAACTCAGTGGTTGAAAAGCAGTAATTTGGTTGTGAATACTAATAAAACTGAGGTGCTTTGGTTAAGAATGGGGGAGGTTCAAAAAGGACTGAAATTGAATGATGATGATCTGATAATGAAAAAAGAAGAAATATCCTTGGCCATAATTTTGGATTCAGATCTGTGTTGAGAAAACACAAAACGCATGTGACGCACAGTGATTATCTGAAAGTAAAAATAGTAAGACGGCTTAGACCATTTTTGGATTGGAATTCTTTGAAACCTGTAGTTTATGCGCTTGTATTATCTCACGTGGAGTGTTGTGCTTTGTCGGATGACTAGTAAAATCATTGAGCAAGCTACAGGTAATCTAAAACGTCACTGTGCGCATAATAATCGAGAGCCCTAGAAGATCTTCTGTAAGGCCATTATTATTGGGCCTACATTGGCTCCTGGTGAATATGCAGTGTAAATTTACAATTTTATTGTTTGCATTTAACTCCTTGCATGGCCCATGTCCTCCTCATTTAAAAGGAAAATTAAAATGGTACGGGACAGGTAGGAATCTGCGCTCGACAAAAATGCACTTCCTTGAGCTATCAAATGTCGAGGCTTTTCACCAGAAGTGATAACAAAACAGGTCGTTTTCATTAGGGATCCCTATCCTATAGAACTCTCCCTCCCTTTAAATCTGAAGGAAGAAAAGGATATTTTGAAGTTCCATAAGAACTTAAAAACCATGCTTATGATAGTGGCTTGCAGTGATTACTTTATATATTCATGTATACGTTGCTCTTATGGATAAGTCAAGGGCAGTTTTTGGGCCCAAAAACTTAGAAATGTGCTATGATCCGTGGATAGGTCAAAGGTAAAAAATATTCTAATGGCTATCCCCAGTTGTTCACTCCTTCCCTGTCTCCCTTCCCCAGGGCTGTCTGTGGTCTGTTCACCCATGGGCTGAAGACAGCTTCTCCCCTGCACACCCTCCCGATCCTTTAACTCACCAGCTGCTAAAAGGATGACAAAGGGCATTGTGGCTGCTCAGGTGAGTTCTCTGCAGAGTCCCAGGGTCGCGCTCTGAACCGCTTGGTTCTAAGCTTGCCAGTCAGGCCCTAGCAGGAGAGGAGGGAGGATGCGCCCGACTCTGTCATCATCCTGCTAACAGTGGGTGCTTAAGGGATCAGGAAGGGTTATGGGAGAAGAAGCTGTCTTATTGTCATTTTTCCAGCTGCTTCAGGTGTATTTTCAGACTGGGGGGATAGCTACGAGGGGGGAGGGAAGGGGTGAATGGACCATTGACCCGTGGATAAGGTGACCCCGTTTTTCAAGTTATATAAGAGTATATATGGTATATGAAGTTAGTATGGAATTTTCTTTCTTTTCTGAAGTTCCAAAAGAAACTAGAATTTGGCTCATGACAATGGCATTCCAGTAACCAATAGTTGTGATTGTATTATTGTATGATTGTATTTTATGTGATTGTGTTTTATTTTGTTGTAAATCGCCTTGGAAGATTTGATCTAGAAAGCGATTAAATATAAAAAAAAAAATCTGAGATAAGATAGTCATAACTGAGAGGAATTTAAAGTAGGTGGTTATGGATGCAAATAAACTGTAGATATCAATTCTCAAATATGATATTGGTATCTTTTACTGTTTAAGGACAACTCTTGATTATATGTTACTAGTCGACCTTATTTTGTAAAGATACACAAGATCCTCTACTAATCCAAAATAGAAGCATAAACATTCAACCAACCAAAAGTATTCAAGGAACTCCTTTAGATGGTGTGCATGGAAAATTTACCCCACTTCTATCTGAGATAAAACTGAGATATACATTAGGGATATGCACAAAATGTGAGTAAAAAGGCCAATTCGTTGCTTTTTGTTTGTCGGGCTGGGCCTCCCCTAGGGCACAGATTGAGGCCCAAAACGGGTGCCACGGCCTATGCCAGAGTGCAATGTAGGTGTTTCAGCCTAGGCCCAAAGCAGGGGCTGCAGCCTAGGCCCCAGCGCAGTGCTAAGGTCTCTGCCTAGGCCCAGGCTGCTGCCAGGGCCTTGGCCGAGACCCCATAAAAATTAAAATGAACTTATGTGGTCCGTCAAATATTTGGAACTCCAGTACGACCCCAGCAGACTGTGTCAGTTAGTGGTAGAAGAGTCGAAGAGAGAAGACGTAGAAGAGGAACTCTGAGGCTTAGGCCCAGGCGTCGGGCTCCAGGTCATGATTGGGTCTGGGCTGTGTCATGGTGACTTGCTCCGGCCTCCAGTCCGTGTTGCGGCGTTGGGCTTCAGCGTCAGGCCTGGTCCCAGGTTCCAGCCTAGGCTGAAGCCAAGGTCGCAGCAACCTGCCTCAGACTACACAAGGCCAAGGCTTCGGCCTCGGCCTCCGCAAGTCTGAAGCTCTGACCTAGGCCTCACCGTGTAAGTGGGAGATCCTGGCCTTGGCATTTTTCCGGGTTGGTGGGAGGGATGGGTGGTGGTATCAGCAGGCTCCATCTTCATTTTTATTTTCTTGGTTTTTGGGTTTTGTTTTGTTTTTTTTTTCCCCAATGTTTTTTGGTTCATTGTTTTCAGATGAATGAAACGAATCAAACATTCCACGAACCGAAATTTGTTAACAAAACCTCCCAAAAACAAATTTTTTTTTATCCCTAAGCACCCCTAATATGCATTCCCGGAGATGGAGGAGGATGAGGAGAAGTTGAAAAGAGAATCAGAGTTGTCGCAAGGGTGATTAGTCTGAGGGATTTTGGGGATAGAAATAGCAGTAGCGGTGCAAAAGCAGTAAAGATGGCGGAAGTTGGGATGGGGAGGTGGGAACGAGTGACCCACAGTTCCATTTGGGCCTCTAGAGGAAAACATGGTTCAGTGTGGAGGAGACATTGATTTTCCTCTCCTGCATGGTGTTTGATATTTAAATTTTACTTTGTTTACTGTGTGCAAGGTTCTCTTCTGGTCTTGTAAACATTCTGATGCTTAAATTAATATGGTTGCCACGTTAGTCTGCTTGGAAATAACCTGATTTAAAAAAAAATGAGTGCAGGTTAGCTCATTTTAAAATGTCACCTATAATTTTACAAATAGTATTGCAGACTTAGATGTTTTTGATATTTACTAAAGTAGTGATATATATCCAAAAATAAATAGTTGTTACCTTTTTTCGCAAATGGTTTTGTGATTTTCCTGCTCTTCAGAGTTCTAGAGGTCAACAAAATGAATGTTTTAGTCTTGAATTTTTACTTCTTTCCTTTATTGTAAATATATAAACCAGCCATTTGTTCTTTGTTCACTCTCTCCCCTGCTCCTCCTCCCAAATAGTTTATCTTCACAATTATTAGGCTCTTCCTTTCTTCCCTAGAAGAATGTTTTTTTGCTAATGGGAAAAACTATTGTGCATCTCTTTGCACCTTCGGATTCTCCATGAGAGTTGTGCTTTTCATACATCTGCTAATTAGGTAGCCCTCTGTCAGTCAACTCTCCTTTCTCAGCCCTTCCCTCCCCCTGCTTCAGATCACTGGATGGTTTCTTTGTCTCCTCGACTTGAGTTCAGCCTTGGTTGTTTCAGATCTCATTACCCCAGTGAAAGACGTTACTACGGCGTGCAGACGTCTGGTATAGTACAGGAGACGCAGCTGCCTGATTTCTGTGCTAGAACAGAAAATATCATTTTGATGTTAGAGACAGGAGCAAGTATAAACATGCAGTTGGAGCATCATTATTGCTGACGCTTACATTCAGGATGAATGAAAACATTCATGCAGAGCTGTGAGGGTTTTTTTGGGGGGTTTTTTTTGTATGTATTCTAAATATGGAGTCTGGAAAGCAGCTGTGTTCAGCAATCTGCATGCAAGCCGAGGTAAAGATTATTGCAGATCTTGGGAGATCGATGTATAGCCACTCCAGTCCTTTTCTGGCTATGGTTAACAGCAGAGCAAGAAATCCCAGGATGCAGCAGGAATCCTGGTCAGCCCACTCCCTCTCAATTAATGGATTTACTATTTGGATTTTTTTTTGTGTTCGTAAGATTTATAGTTGTGTATATTTTAGTATGCTGGGTGTTGTGCAATGCTTATTTGTATTTTTAAGTGTGATCTTGAATTCTTGATTTTAAGTGCTTTAACAGGTACTATGAGGTAAAAATCTTCACTTTAATAGCTTTAAATAAGAGGTTGAAGTAGCACAAGGGTGAAGCTTATGAGCGGGTAGTGGAGAGGCTGGAACTCTGACATTTGGCTCTTCTGCTCACAAAATCTCAAACTTGTGCTAATTCAATTCCTTTTAAGGTATTCATATACTAAGTATAGTTTAAAAAAAAAAAAGCCTTATGAGGTGATCCTGTCTGATTTGCTATCACAGGCGAAACAAGATGTTTGGTGCGAGTTGAGTTGGTATAGTAGTAGTTGCAGTGGCCAAGTTCTATGTTGGTAAGGCAGACACTGCCAGGTCTACTCGCACGGACCCAAAAAGCAACAAGGTAGGCGATCCAGTAAAGCCGTGAGGAAGCAACAAAGTGGTGGATGCCACAAGGAAGTCTTTTTCAAATCTTTAATAACGGAGACGTAAAATATCATATACAGGTCTACTCGCACACCAGAATATTTTTAGTAGAAGTAATACCATTTGTACTTCTCCTGGTATGTGCCCACTATATATGCACATATATTTCTTCAAATCTGATTAGTCAAATAATTCTCCTTCCACCTGAAGCCCTTAACCTTTTTATGCAAGGTTTAATCCTTCTGGGTAGGACAGGGTTGAAGCGCCTTTGTGTCTGCGGTGGGGTTGCAGAGCAGTGCGTTGTTAGTCTTTGTCCCTGTATTGTACAGATTCCGCCAAAAAAGGGCCCATCTTCAATTCATGGTTGACTTTACCTTTGCTCTTGGCTGGAGGGACAGACTCCTAGGTTTAGCTGTTTTGTACTGGTGTCAGGAGATTGACGTCTTCCCTGCTGCAGCAGTAAAGTATTGTAGTTGCTGCATAATAACTTCACTGAAATACTTCATCATTGGTATCTCTCATATTGATAACTGTGATAGACCCGTCAGCTGAAGTTTTTCTTTTGAGTAGGGCGAGGTTCACCCAGTCTACTGCTTTAGTTTGATAAGCATGTTTTGGATTTTTTTGTTTTTTTAAAGCAAAGAATGACTTTCAGACAAGGTGAAGGGGGAAAACAATGCTTAATATGGCGGTAGAAGGTGAGACAGAATAACATTTGTTTAATCTGTTTTTCCAACCATAGCACAGCAAGTTCAACAGTCCTTGGGGATTAAATGAGTTTATTTTAAATAACTAAATTATTTCTTTTATTTATTTATTCATTTTATATACCAGCATTCGATCGGTGATGTCACATTGGTTTACAGGGAATGAAATAAGCGGGGGGGTTCTTATTTCTTACAATCAAACGTGGTAACACATAAAACAAGCATGTAACATGGATAACTTAGAAACGAGGAAAATATGTGGAACGTGGGTCTAACAAGGGTTGCTTGGACAGGTATAATGCTCTAGGGAGGGTGGGGCTTTAAATTAATCCTATTCCCACAGGTTTGTGGGCCAAATGAAGCTTGATTCCAGTAATATGAGAAGGTGAACATATAGGGTGGTGTGGGGGGGATGGGAGGTAGACGAGAAAAGGATCGCCAGAATTGGTGGAACTGAGTAGCTTGTGAGATTTGTTTCTGTGAAGGGTGGAAATCAGTATGGCCTTTTTAATATATTTATAAATGACCTGGAAATTGGAACATCGAGTGAGGTGATCAAGTTTGCTGATGACACAAAATTATTCAAAGTTGTCAAATCACAAGAGGATTGTGAGATTGCAAGAGGATATTGCAAAACTGGGAGACTGGGCATGCAAGTGGCAAACGAAATTTAATGTGCACAAGTGCAAAGTGATGCACTTAAGGAATAGTAACCCAAATTATAGCTACAAAATGCAAGGTTCGTCATTAGGAGTCACCACTCAGGAAAAGGATCTAGGTGTCATCATTGAACATACTTTGAAATCTTCTGCTCAGTGTGCAGCAGCAGCCGCCAAGAAAATAAATAGAATGCTAGAATTATTAGGAAGGGAGTGGAGAATAAAACAGAGAATATCATAACGCCTCTGTATTGCTCCATGGTGCAACCTCATCTTGTGTATTGTGTGCAGTTCTGGTGACCACATCTCAAGAAAGATATAGCAGAATTAGAAAAGGTATAGAGAAGGGCGATCAAGATGATAAAAGGGATGGAACAATCATCTTATGAAGAAAGGCTAAAGAGGTTAGGACTCTTCAGCTTGGAGAAGAGATGGCTGAGGGGAGATATGATAGAGGTCTATAAAATAACATTTATTTGTTCCATTCCACTCATTAATCAGTTGTTTACTCTTTCGAAAAGTACAAAGACCAGGGAACACACAATGAAGTTATTAGGTAATACATTTAAAACTAATAAGAGAAAATATTTTTTTACTCTGTGTATAATTAAGCTCTGGAATTCATTGCCAGAGGATGTGGTGAAACTTTTAGTGTAGCTGTGTTTTAAAAAAAAAAGGTTTGGACAAGTTTCTGGAAGAGAAGTCCATTAATCATTATTAAGATAGAGTTGCAGAAATCCACTGTTTATTCTTGGGCTAAGCAGCTTGAAATCTATCTATGCCTTGGGATCCTGCCAGGTACTTGAATCCTGGCTTGGCCTCTGTTGAAAACAGGATGCTGGGCTTGATGGACCCTTGGTCTGACCCAGTATGGCAAGACTTATGTTCTTATGAGGTTTGACCAACTATCTTCCAGTTTATTTTCTTTGAGTCCAATGACAGATCACAATGTAAAGTCAACTAGGTTTTTTTGAATGGGCATATCCAACAAATGTTTCAAGCAGAGAGTAGATTGGGTTTGGGAGCATTCTGTGGAATGATTTTTGTGGGAAGACCAAGATAACTGATTTATTTGTACTCCTGCACTGTTGGACAATTTCTCCATGTTGCTTTGCTTTCTCGCAACAAATCTCTGATGCTCTTTCTGCTAATAGTTGGGTTTATCACTATTTTTCAAAGTGGTACAGCCTGATGGGGTGAAAGTATTTTATTGTTTTTTTTGTTGGAGGTGGGATTTTTTTTTTTTTAAGTGTTCGCGAACATGTCAGAGGTGGTCTCTGGTTAGCTGGCATCATTCTGTGTCCTCCAAAACCACATCACCAGCAATGGGTTTGAGTGCCAAGGTCATTCATGCACATTGGTTGCTTGCAGAGTGGTGGTTCTCTTCTGCTGTACTCGAGTAAAACTACCTATTACCTAGCTGATTAAAGGAAGCACTTGTGTTTAGATCTGTCAAAGTAGCAAAGGCGACATTCTAAAACAAAAAATAACTAAATTAGTGCACAGTTAGCAGGCGAGGAGGTGAGGGCTGCGCTGAATCTTCCCCAAAGAAACAAACTCCACCTTCCCCTGTAGCTGTGTCGCAGACCTTCCTCCTCGCTCATCATTGCACTTTTCTTGAGCATTTTTCAGACTGGGAGCAGGCACTTCTTGAAGTGCAAGCAAGCTAGTTTTGAAAATTCTCACAGCACCTTTGGTGTGCGGCATTGGAGATTTCCCCACGTCCTTTAGACACGGGCAGGTTCTCTGTTCCTGAGTTTGCTGAAGTTCTAAAAGGTCCTGGGTTAATGATGCGGCATGACCTGGATGAAAATCACCATAGTGGAGCAGTTTTTCTTTAAATATTAATGTCCTGTATTGGTTACCATTGATCAGCACTGAGCAGTAAATCATCTGATCTAATTGTCTGTCAAAGCATTGCTTAAAATGGGGCCGATGTAAACCTTCTGCGGGTTTTTGTGCACATGATTGCGTTGGTTTTCCCGCACTGATCTTGTGCGTGTATGTAATACATTCAGCACGTAAAAAATGCGTATACCAAATAACTTCCAGCAGGTTTAGCGCGAGTGGATGTAAAAAAGGCAATTATTCATTCACGTGCTATGCAAGGAACCGCGCCAGCAGGGAGAATGGTTAGTGTAGTGCTTAAGCAGGTTTATTTAGCGCCTGGGTTAGGGTAGGAGTTAAGTGAAAGCACCCGGCTAGAGGTGGCCGGAGCTTGCTGATTGCAATTGCTTCTACCTCTTTGCTGGCTTTCAGTCCCGGTTCGGTAATGCTGTGACTCCGGGCTGGGTCAGCACTAGTCTCTGCCCCCCAGAGATCGCTGGTTGGTCTGTCCCAGTTCATGCTCTCTCCTGGCGGGGCTGATCCATGCCAAGTGGGCCCAGAGTGTGCGCCAAGGAAAAGGCTGCACAGACATGCAACCACATTAATGCAAGTAATGGAGTTAAAGGGCCAAAGTGGTAGAAGCTGAAACAATTTATTTTTTTTAATAGTAGTAACTTGAAATAGTTAGAAATAAGTCTGCAACATTTTCCCATTAGCGCCTATTTTAGTGCCTGTTTTTCCTGTGGCTTTCTGCATTGGGGCTTTTTTGTGGGTACTGGTGTGTGTGTGTTAGGTATTCCATGGGTTTGGGTTTTTTTCGCATGTATCTCATTTGCAGGCCGTCCCCTTATATCCCATGGAGGCGCTTGCTTTTGCTGCACGCGTTAACAAAAATAGCATAGATTTGACGTGGGTCTTATTACATCGGCTCTAAGCTTGCAAGTAGTACTGTCTGTTCCATTGCAGAAGGGGCAGGGCATGCTATTTTGTGTCTTCAAGAAAATGTTTAGCTGTAACTGGGATGGAATTTGCAGTTGATTCGCAGGATGTTCTGTGTCTTATCTGATATGCACTGTATTGTTAGATGATGGTGATTAGGGACCTGGATTTGTTAATTTAAAGTGGATTTCACTTTTTGTTCAAAATCTAGAAATCATTGCTAACATCTTCAGTTGTATAAAGTAGCAAAAAAATTAATATTATGATTTTATTTTTTTTTAAACTGGGTGAAAGCTAGTTGGCCAAAAGGCAGCCTACATTAAAAGTGCAATGATCAATTCGTGGATCTTCAAAAGTAAGAGAGAAAAAATGAGCACGTTGCTCATTTGTGCAATAGTTCATCAAAAGCAATTTTAATCATAACCATGAGACAATTGGCATCAAACCTAAGTCTGTGTATATCTCAATTGAACTTGTCATCAGGTGATCTCAAGACAGTAAATCCACTTCTGTTCCATTCCAAAGGCAAATCAAAACAGCAAAAATAATTGTATAAAATTAAGAAATAAAAAAAAAAATCAATTGAACTTAGCTGGGTATCCAACCCATTTCTTTCATAAAAGAAGGTACTCAAATCAGCCATCATTAAGTCCATGTGATTACAACACATTCAGTTTGTGTCCCTCATCGTTCCCCTTTTCTTAACTTGTTACCTCCTCTTGTCAGCTTTTTTGTTTTGTGAATTTTTCTTGCACACATTCCATTTTTAATCCAGCTTTTATAACATTTCCACCAAGAGTGAATTCAGCAGCTAGTATTGGGGCAGCTGGTATGTGTTGGCAAAATGGATAACATGAAATGATAGAAGTCCAAGCAGAAATGCAGCCAGCCATGTAGTCAAGTCTATCTGGCATGCTGCACTGACAAAATTAGCTAGCAGCCGGGTCTGTCTGGCAGGCTGCAAGTACAGTAATAACTAGAAGACCTAATGGAAATGCAGGAGCTCATATAGCCAGGTCTGTCTGGCAGACTATACAGGGGGGGACCTAGGTAGCTGTATGTTTGAGGCAGCAGCCATACTAGTATTGGTTTTATAGACAGACAGTGGGAAGGGAGGGGTGCCTGGGTGAACTAGGTAATGGGATCTTGTATGCTCATCTGCCCAGATGTTAAGTGTACAAAATCTCTCCAGGATGTCTTGCAAACTGTCAAATTCTGTGCTTGGCAGCTGGGCAGACTGGATGCGCGCTGGTTGATGTTTTCCTGCGGTCATCTGCTATGTTACTATCTTTTGAATTTTTTAAAAACAGGTAGGAGTGGACTTTGTACAGAAGTAAGCAAAACCAGAATTGTTCTCACACGTGGATCCATATTCTTTTGACCAATGTAAGGGAGAAGCCCTAATGAAGCCGTATTGCTAAAAAAACACAACCAAAAAAAACCACAGTGGACTCCTTGTACTGTTTATTCGGTTAACAGGATAGTGAGAGCTTAGAAGGGAGGATCTTCCCTGATAACCAAGGAGGGTGACTTGAGGCCACACTTGTGTTTAACAGTGGCATGTTCTGAATGCTTCGGTGCCCATTTCTGCTAGAAAGCATACGTGTTTTACTTCCAAGTATCCATCCCTTGAAATGATGTTTGGAGTTAAGGTTAGCAGAACTGGCCTGAAATGGTGGAATCTCTATTACTGGTTTACCTTCTGAATTAATAAAAGGATTTTTGTGAGTCAGCACCGTAACATAATTGAAACCCTGCTTTCTGGTTTAGCCCTGTGTGTAATAACTTCAAATCACTATGCTCCGATTTGGTGGTAAATCCCTTTTTTTAAAATGAAATTAGCCTCACCATTGGTTGGAATAGCTTCAGGGCTACCACCTCTGCATTATCTTTAGGGACCATCAATTTTGGTTTTTATTGTTCTTGATTTTTCCTGGAAATGTATCTGATTTTATTAGAACAAAAACATGAGAAAATTGATTGAAGAAAATGACTTGGCATTTTTCTGAGTAATTATAGGAGGTTTTGGTGGACAGAAGCCAGGGTAATAAAACATTTTATCAGATGCTCCCACCCCACTGAGAATCTCTCTCCCTACTTCGTCTCTGCCCATTTCCCCTCCACACATGTACTGCAACAGCATTCATCCTTAAGGATGGGGGCTCCCGGCTTCCTCTTCTCTCCCTCGGCAGCATGTTTGCTGAGGCAGCCGCGCGCTTCTGCCTTTATGCAGGGTCAGGGAGCCTGCCTGGAAGTGCTTCTGGTGGGCAGGGCCTGCTTGAAACGCATTCACAGCACCAGACAGCAGGCGCTTTGGCTGCTTGGGGGGGTGAGGAGGTGGGGCTTGAAACAGGGCATGGGTGGCGCTGGAGGGTGAGCGCTTTCATTGGTGGGGGGGGGGGGGGGGCAGGACTTGGAAAAACAGCAGGCGCTTTGGTCCTCACTGACTTCCAGCAGTGGCAGGAGGCCTTGAAATGCAGCCGTGGAGCAGCTTTTTAATCATCCTAAAATTAGGGTGAATATCGGTTTAAACCGAATGCCACCTTTGGGGAAAAATCCTGGAATTTATGGGTGAAATTCGGTTTAAACTGAAAATGAAGGAACCTAGTTATCTTGGATCACCCATGCAATTAATCCATTTGGAAGGCAGGAGGCTGTTTGATTCCTAGGACTACTTCATAGTTTCACCACAGAATCTGTGATTCTCTGCCTACTAAAGGTGCATGCTTAACATTGTTCCAGACAGAAACTTTTAATATGTTGTTTACATTTTGGTGGCAGATTTACTTAACATGCTTTAATGAGTAGTAATAAAAAAAAAAAATCCCTTGATTTATTTTCTACATGATTATTGCATTTCAAATTATTTAGCTTGACTGAAAGATTGGATACTCATTGAGTTCATCCTCCTAATTACATAGGTCAGTCACAATTTTGGTCAGAGGTGATCTGTCATAGAGACCCACAGAAAAACATTATGTTCAAAGTTTCGGGGGGGGAGAGAATATAGGGTGAGGTTTGAGCAGAATAATGAACTCTGTAAAAGGAAGCACTATAGATATTCTAACACTATATGCAACGAAAGCTGGCAAGTAGATGTTCTAAGTGATCTCTCTAGCTCAGAAAGCTGTACATGAATATCCCTTTTTCATATAAAACCCTTTATAAATGCATACTTTTTAATTGTGTCTGGAGAGGGCTATGGTGGGAGGGGAGGTGATGCAAGACCGTAAGGTTTGCCTAGGGCACCTGATTCTCTTGAACGGGCCCTGGTGGTATGTCACAAAACAGCTTCTTCCAGGATGACTAGTACTGGAAAAGGTATTTTTATCTATCACTGGCAGCATGATCAAAGGCAAGACAACTATCTTGCTCAGCAATCTTTTGCTTTACATTTAAAAGCTGTAACTATTTATTCCTCCTGTTTACCAGAATGAGCAAGAGGGACACAGGCAGTCCTCTAGAATTGCCTTCTATGTTGCTCCCCCCCCCCCCCCCCCCCCCCCCCCCCCCCCGCCAAAGCTCGTCACCATGTGCACTTTTTATGAATGAAACTTTCTTCCCAAGATGTCTGTACCTTATTGCTGCAACTACCTAATGATCCCTCCCCCTTGGACTGGTGTGGGCCACTGCTGAACTCTCAGTTCAGGTGGGTTTCCCTCTGGACTGGAGCCTCATGAAGATTATTATTATTTTTTTTTTTTTTTGTGCAAACCACCTTCTTTCCTGCATTTTGGCTGTACAGACCACAGGTTGGCAAACGATGCTGCGGTGTACAGAATAATCTGCTGTCGTCCTGAGTCCCTGAAGCAGTACATCAAAGCTTCTTGGAATCTTGGGTCCCTGGAGGGATTGGCTTCGGGATGTGTATATGGCCTGCTGTCTCTTGAGATTTTAGGCATGGAAAGGAAGCAGCTGCTGTGTGGACATCATGTGACTTAGCAAAACAGTCTAAGGGGTTTTTCTTTTTTTTTTTTTTTTATTAATTACATTTCCTGTTTTCACAGGAACTTGAGTGCTTGTATGCGTGTTTCTATTTGAAAGTTAGATGGTAGGTACTGTGCTGCCGCAGGATGTTGCAGAGGCTATTGCTGGCTAATTTGCATTCAGCCTGTGTGGTGGTTTTTTTTTTTTGGGCAGGTTGTCTTTTCTTTAAGCAAGCAGCATTCTTCTTGCCGATTGGCTAAAGCCAGGTAAGAACTCTCTCATTAGTGGGGTCTGCCAGGCTAGCATGCCCACAGTCTGTGAAACAGCTTCTCGAATATGAGGAACTGGAACGGATGGTTTTGTAAAGGAAAGTAATACTGAACAATAATATTTGCTCTGCTTGCTTCATTTACTATGAACATTGAAATTGGCTTAGATAAGTGAACTGTTGCCTTATGATGGGCAATTCGAAGTATTTCTACCAAGAATTAGAATACAGATTCTGATTAGTTTTTCCAGCTATTAAATGGCAAAATGGGAAAGGATAGGTTATATTTTTGAGACACGAGAGATGGTGTATTCATCCGACTGCACAAAGGTGTAATGCATGAGAGAAAAATGCTTTTATAGGCAGTTGAAATAAGACCATAGCACAAATGGAAGAGACACAGTTTTTTTGGGGGGGGAAATAGTTTCTTGGCCAGAATTCCTCACCAGTTCAGTGTTCTAACTAGAATTCTGAGCTCAATTCTCTATTGTGACAGAGTAGAACACTTTTGTTCTGTTCATCTCTTGCTCTTTGGTTATTCTGTATGTCTCAACACCCGTCATCAAGGGCACATACCTTGTCCACGATAAAATATTGGGGTCACTTATCAGTTAGATTCTGTGTATTTTAATATTTTTAATTTATAGCAGATCTTTCCACTTTGCTGCCCTCTCCACATATCTAAAACCTAAATAAATAACCAGCCCCACCACCTTCGATCCTAAAGTAAACCTCAGCACATCTACATCGCAAACTATTTTTTTATGCTTGTATAAAAAGTGTATTTTTAGGTCTGATATTTCATTTTTATTTTTTTTTTAAGCAAAGCTAAGAACTCCAGTTCTGATTTACCAGCCCACAAATTACCTCTTCTCTCAGTTCTCTGCAGCAGGATTCAGATAAGAGCTCTGCAGTATCATCTTTAAAAGAGCTGTCAGAACTTGTCTTTTTGGGTTGAATGTACAACTCGGCAGAGCGCGCGCTTTGACCTGCAATCGTGCGTACGTTCTTTTGTGTTCAGAATTTACTGCTCATGCAGCAAGGAGTTTCGATGACATTAGCTGTTGACCCCCAGTGCAAAGAGGTGCACTGGTTTAACTCGGCTGGTGTTTTAAGCAGCACTGGAAATTTAACTCCGAGGTGGAGTAACATTTCCAGGGCTAATGTTAGTTTATGAGCAGAAGCTGGAGTTCTGATGCTGGGACCTATAGTTGGGCTTTATGCACAGAAAACCTGCTTTGTGCAAAGTTTCAGCACTGAGCACATTTTTTGTGCGCAGAAATTCTGCGCGTTAAAGGGAAGAGGAAGGGTGGCTCTTCCCCTGTCCAGTACTTTCTTTTCCTGCAGTTCTGTGTCTTGCTCCTTTCCCTTTTCCAAGTTACATAGAAACACAGAAATGACGGCAGAAAAGGACCAAATGGTCCATCCAGTCTGCCCAGTAAGCTTATGGTAGTATCTGCTGCTGCTGCTTATCTGTTTCCCAGACCATAAAAGTCAAGGACCTCATTGGTTGCATTTGAATCCCAATTCCCCGTTATGCCTTGCTGTTGATGCAGAGAGCAATGTTAGAATTGCATCAACAAGTATGAAGGCTTATTGGTTTAGGGTAGTAACCGCCTCATCAGCAAGTTACCCTCATACTTGTTTCCCCAGACCATAGAAGTCGGGGGCCCGTAGCCTGTTTATAGGCACCTTCTGTTTTTATTTTATTTTTCTCAGGAATTTATCAGGGTTTGTTAAAACGAGAATATTTACCTATAAAAATTCTTTTTCTCACCAATATCTCTTGTTTTTGTTCTTTTTGCAATCAACATTGATAAATTTCCAGGAAAAATAAAATAGAAACTGAAAATGGAAGGTCCCCACCCATGCAAAAAGGCTGAGCACATGTTTTGACTCTGGTTTGTGGGCCTGAACTCCAGTACCATTTGCTTCCTGTATCAGGAGTTAGGTTTTATTTTTCCAAGCAGTTGGATTTCAGTGCACCTCATTACATCGGGCCCTTTGCACTTCATTTGTGAGGAGCGTACGTTGCAAGGGACGATAAGTACATTTGTGTGCCTGATGATTTCAGCATCCCTTTGTGTAAAATTGAAACTTTGAGTGGCTGCCATCTCAGATCTGCTGATTTTTGACTGGTCAGCATCTCATTCCCCCTTCTCCTTACCCTCCTTTACCTTTCTGGGATACCGACGTCTCGGGGGCGTCCTTGGAGTTCAGCTGTAACACAGCCTGGGTGTCCTATTCCATTTTTACCTAGTGGGTGACAGGCTGCGAGAGGGGAGGAGGGGATGGAAATTAGATTTTAACCAGTAATCGGAACAGCTCTGAGGTGAATGTTAAGCAGCAGCTGCTCACATAGGACCTGAATGATTCATTTTTCCAGAGTGAATTTTTTTTTTTTTAAATTCAAGAGGAAAAGTCATCTGAAACACCATTTGCAGTTATCCAGCACACCAGACAACTGCGGAAGATGCTAGACAGTTTAAACCAAAAAAAAATAGCACTATACGAATAAAATGACTTAAAACGCTGGTGTGTTCCAGCGGCCATCTCATTAAGGCAGGGCGGTGCAGTGGCTCAGGCTCCCCTTCATTTGTCCATTTTTTGTTTGCGCCCTGCTGCAGGTCCTTCAGCATTAGGGAGAGAAGCAGGGAAAGATGAGAGATCTCCCTCCCTCTCCCTTTTCATTTTTTTGGTACAAATGATTTATTTACTTTTTTTTTTGTAGGGATTAAGGGGTGGGAAGGGGGGAGTTCATTGCTGAACATTAGGTGCAAAATTGCTGACTTTCTAAGCCAAAAAATGGAGATGGGGTCAGAGCCGGTTTTGGGGGGGGGGGGGGGGGGGCAGTGTGAGTGACCTGTGCAGTACCACAGGTCACTAAGCGCTAGGGGGCTCTAGCGCCCCCTCTCCTGATGTGGCCACAGGGCAGAAGAAGAGCTTTGATCCCCGTGGGGCTGAAGACGTGTTACTGCCACTTCTGCCTGCAGGGTGAAAGATTTGCCTCGCAGCGGCTCTTTTTTTTTTCCTGCTACTGCTCCCCACTGACAGGAGAGTGGCGCCGAGGGCCCGTCACGTCTAAACGTTGCTTTCTGCCCCTGGCATCTCTCTCGTGCGGGGGAGAGGCGCCGGAGGCAGGAAGCAAAGTTCAGAAGTGCTGGGTCCCCTGCACTGCTATCTTGGGGGGGGGGGGGGGCAGTAGCAGTGATATTTCAGCCTCCATGAGCCGCAGGGGAAAGGGCAGCAGGCCCTCAACTTGTCTTCTCCCTTGCGGGCAGAAGGGAGGAGATTCCTAAGTAAAACTAGCTTAGAATAGAATAACATTAAATGTAAAGAGAACCAACAAAAAATAGTTGATCGAGGTGACACTTCTTTTTTTTAAATAAGACTAGTACATGTTTTGAAGATGGCAAGCTTGGGAGACTAAGGCAGTGCTTCATAATTCCCCTGAGCTTGCCGTCTTGAAGCAATTATTAGACAGTCGTTCTGTCCCGCGGTGGTGGTGATTTTCTTGTTTTAAGTAGACATAGGAGAAGTATTAGATACTCTTGTTGGACTACAAGTCTGGAGTGGTCCTTTTGCCCTGGAGTTCAAGTCTCCCTGATTCTGTGTGTGTGTGTGAGTGACCTTAGGGCAAGTCGCTTTTATCTCCTTGTGCCACTTTTCCCCTCCCGTTGTAATGAAAGCAGTAAGTAAGAATGCCATTGCTTTTTCTCACCATTTTTTTTTTTTTTGTGAAGTTATCATCTAGTCCTCACCCCAGAAATATGCCAAGCTATTAATCCCAGTTGTTGCTGGCTTTATTCAAGTTTTTGAAGTTTTAAATTGGAACCTGCATTGGGATTCTAGTTTGATGAGAAGAAATCAAAATTATTGTAATGAAGAAAATTGGGTAAAATAATAGTTCTTAGCCCAGTCCTTGGGCGGCACCAAACCCTCCAGTGAGTCTGATTTTTATGGCCATCTATAATGAATGTGCATGAAATTGCAAGGGAGCAGAGAATAAAAAGGTCCTCTAAGAGAGAAACACATGCAAACCTTTTACATTTTAATTTTTTTCCATCTGACCTTGTAAGAGTGCTTTCAGGAGCGATTTAACTTCGAGCCTTACAGGAACTCTCAGACGTGAAGGCCCTTTCTTTAAACAAGGAAAGGATAGGTAAGCTGCAGCTTGGAAGGCTCCCTGCAAACAGTCCCCCCTGATGGTGGTCCTGAGGGTAGGGATGGGGTATGGAGGGGAGAGGCTTCCGTGGTATTAGAAAATCCGAAGAGTTTAGTCAGTGGCATTGCTAGGTACATAAAAGATTCAGGGCAGAGGCCCGTAATCCCTTTTCTCTCGGCATGTGAGTCCTTTCTTGGGTCTCTCCCACTGCCCAGGTTTGTTCCCTCTCTCTTGAACCCCCCTCTCCCTGTCCGGCAATTCCCAGCCTTTTCTCTCTGGTCTCTGTCGCTCTTATCTCCATTCTTTGCTTCACGCCAGGTCCTTGGACCCGGAGCCACCAAGCTGAAGAGCCATAGGAGACAGAATCCAGCAGCATGGCCTGTAAGCGGGCCCCGCTGCCTCCTACTGCTCAGGCTTCCTGCTACTAAAGAAACCCATGGGGGGACTAGGGTGGGTGAGGACACTGTGGGGCGCCGCGGTGAGTGCTGCTCTATAGGCCTGCTGCTGGATTCTGTCTCCTGTAGCTGTGGCTTTCAGGATGCCTGGAGCATGTGCCCCGCTCTGCTTGTCACCTGAATGCTGCTCCTTCCCACTGCTGACTACTTTTTTTTTCTGCATAGGGGTGGTTTAATGTTTTGATGTTTGACCAGTGCTGGTGCAGAAGAAAAGGAGTCAGTGCTGGGGAAAGGTTAGAAACAGGTTGGGTCATGAAGGAGTGAAGAGAAGGCCTGAGAGTCTGGGCACAAACAGAGACTCGAGGCATGAGACCGGTGTGCCCATAACTGACGACACCTAGGATTTTATAAAAAGACAGATGGGTGTTAAGTAGTATCAAAGGAGGTAACATAATAGAGTTCGTATCCTGCCAAGGTCCCTTTACACCAGGGTTTGTGGCAACACACAAGGGAGGGGGCTGGGTGTGGATTAAGTATGGGATCTTGCATGGGCATCTAGGATGGTGAATTGAGGAATACAACAGAAACTTATTTAGATGAGGGAGGAAGTGACGTCACTTCCCATGCCGGGAGGGTTTTAGCGGAGCTCTCTGCCCCCGGAGCGTTTTAAGCAGCGAAACATGAGAAAAAACCCCCGAATCGCATCGTTTTTTAGCGATTCCAGCAGCGGATACCGGCAGGAGCATGGCACAAAGGAAAAAACCGGTCGATTTTAAAAAAATACTCTTATACTAAAGGCAGTGACGCCCCGGACCTCCCTGAATCTAAAATGGCGGCGGCAGCCGAGACTGAGGACTCAGAGACTGAGGGGATCACCCCGGAGCTCCTGGACTCAGATCGTCCTCTGCGTTCGGAGATGCGCTCCTGGTTTATGGAGCTGCGGAGAGACATCAAAGTATTTAAGTCGGAGATTGCAGAAACGCTGCAAGAGATGCGGGAGGACCATGCGGCCCTAGGCCGGCGGCTAGACGAGGCGGACACGAGGCTCGATGACCAGGAGGAACGCTGGCAGCTGCATCAGACAGAGGTGGCCGGATTGCAATCTGCGCAGATGGATCTCGCGGACAAACTTGAAGACCTGGAGAACAGGTCCAGACGCTGCAATCTCCGCTTCAAGGGAATCCCGGAGAAGGAGGAGTACCAGGACTGTGCCCTTATAATTCCAAAAATTTGTTCTCTGATTCTCGAAGGTTCGGCGACTGAAGATGGTAGCATCCCAACTGATCCGCAAGTTGAACGTGCGCATAGATCTCTGGGTCCCAGGGTTGGGAATCGGCCCCGCGATGTTGTGGTCTGTTTCCACTCGTTCGTGTATAAAGAGAAACTTGTGGCAGCCGCCAGGCGCCAACGCGTCTGGATTTGGGAAGGCAACGAGATCTCTGTGTATGCCGATTTGGCAGCTAGCACGCTCCGCAAGCGCCTTTCCTTCCGACCGGTCACGTCAGCCCTCACCACGGCATCCATACGCTACAGATGGCTTTTCCCGTTTAGCCTGTGGTTTCAGGTGGAAGGGAAGTCCCACAAAGTCCGTACTTTGGATGCAGCGGTACAAGTTCTAAAAGAACTGGGACTCCCGGTGGACTTACCGACGACGACAGCCATAGGAACCTCTCAAGTGAAACCAGCTGCGCCGAGATGGCAACGTGTCAACAAGGGAGGCCGTCGGCTCCGCAGGAATGCCAGTGAAGTCGGGGTGGAGGCAGCAGGCACCTGAACTTTCTGGATGGCTAGTTTGTTTTGTTCCTCATGGACCGGTTTACCAGGCTTTCGTTTCTAAAGCTTTTTCCTACCTTGACTGTAGGACTTGGTACTGGTTTGGGTGATCGCAGTTTCAGTTTTCTCAGATAATGTTAAAAGGGTCATGACGGGGCGCTCTGGAGGGATGGGAGGCACCGCTCTCCGGCATGGTAACTTCCTCCCTACTTTTATCCTGGCGGGTGGGAATCCATCCAGGGTACTCAGGGGGTGGGGGGTGGGGGGTTGGGGGTATTTGCTTCACCAGGGTACACACTACAAACGGGGTGATGAGGTTGCTAGGGCTTGATGTGCTCCTGGGCTCACATGCATCGGGGAATTCTATGGCCCTATCCTGGGAGAAGCTAGGTCCATCTGGTGTATACTGCTGGTCACCGCTGGTGGTGAGCGGTGAAAGGATCTGAAACTTATGGCTACGATTACCTTTCTTTCCCTTAATGTTAAGGGTTTAAACTCTGGCAGGAAGAGAAAATTCTTATACCAGGAGGCAGAGCGTCTCTCTGCCGGGATCATTTATTTGCAGGAAACCCACCTGCGTAAGAGATATGAGGGCCTACTGCGTTCAGATAAATACCCGAAGCAATTTTGGGCTGCAGCGACCCCTGATTCTAAATATTTGGGAGTAGGTATTCTGTTCCACAGAGATATTCAATTTGAGGTGCGGAATACCTTTGCTGATTCGCAGGGGCGATTTTTGCTCCTTAATGTCATGATGGGCGGGGAACCTTATGCTTTATGCTCTGTATATGGTCCCACTTCTCAGAAGGAAGCATTTTATATGCAGCTATACCAAATGCTGGCAACCCATGCATCAGGTAGTGTTATTTTGGGTGGGGACTTTAATCTCACGCTTAATCCTCGATTGGATAACTCGACTGGGTCTAGCGCTGACCCGGCCCTTGCACGGAAAGCCTTAAAAAAGATTCTTACTCTTACAGCTGGGGTGGATATTTGGCGTTCCCGATTTCCCACATCTCGCTGTTACACGTATTTTTCGCCCCCACACAACAGTTATTCAAGGTTAGACATGTTTATGATTGATAAGACTAAACTTAATGCTGTTCACACTGTAGAGATTGAGCCTAAAGTATGGTCTGACCACGCTCCCATTTGGTTCCAACTAGCGGTGGGTCAGTCAGATACCGGCCAACGTTTTTGGCGGCTGAATGATTCTCTGTTAGAGGATGATTTGTTCCAGAAACAGTTATCTCAGGAAATCCAGGATTATCTTAGCCTCAATGATACAGGAGAGGTGGGGGACGGGGCGCTATGGGAATGCTTGAAATGTGTTGTACGTGGGTCATGTATAGCGCGGGCCGCCCACATCAAGCGGCTACGAGAGCGGGAGCGCCAGGTTTTGTTGACGGAGCTGGCTGGGTTGGAGCGGGCTCATATGCGGGGGGGGGGGGGGGGGATTCCTGAGCCCTGCGGGGTCAGATGCAGGAGCTGCGGGGTAAAATTGAGGCTTTAGACTCCGCGCGGCTCGCCCATCAATTGGAATTGGCCCAACAGCAATTTTTTGAGGGTGGGAATAAAGCTGGCCGTTACTTAGCTCATAGTCTTAAAAGGAAGCAGGCTCAGACTCACATTTCCAAAATTAAGGATGAATCGGGGGGACTTCTCACCGATAACACCGCCATTAGGCATTGTTTTCACAACTTCTATTCGACGTTATATAAGGGGGCAACCGACGTACAGGCGGCCTCAGTTGAGGACTACCTCTCTCGGATACCTCTTCCCCAGCTGACCTCCGCCCAGAGACAATTTCTCGATAAAGAAATTACGGCCCTTGAATTAGAAGAAGCTATTAATTCCCTGAAGGTGGGAAAATCGCCCGGCCTAGACGGGTTCACACCCAGGTTTTATAAACGATTTGCAACGGCCCTATCTCCCACCTTATTGAAGTTTTTTAATTCTTTGCGGGCTGGGGCTACCTTGCCTGCCCAGACTAATACGGCTAGGATTACTTTACTAGCCAAACCTGGCCGGGACCCTTCTGTTTGTGGGTCGTATAGGCCCATTTCTCTGCTGAACATTGATGTGAAGCTTCTCGCAAAAATTTTGGCGAATAGATTAAATTGCTTTATTTCACAATTGGTAGGGGTTGACCAGGCAGGATTTATTCCCGGTCGAACTACCGCAGACAATGTCCACAAAATTATTGATATTCTATGGTATGCCCAAAGACATAGGATTCCAACAGTGGCTTTGTCCATTGATGCGGACAAGGCCTTTGACCGTGTGCATTGGCCTTATCTTTTTCACACCTTGGAGACTATGGGTTTTGGCGCCTCATATCTGCAATGGTTGGGTCAGCTTTATAATGCCCCCCGGGCGTGTTTGAAGATTAATGGAGGTTATTCCGCCCCCTCTACGGTGGGCAGGGGGACTCGGCAGGGGTGCCCACTTTCCCCGCTCCTTTTTGCTATCTTTTTAGAGCCCTTTGCCATCCGCATCCGTCGCAATGCCACTATCTCTGGAGTGACTGTGGGGGATTTTACCACAAAAATTGCGTTGTATGCTGATGACATCTTGTTCACGCTTACTGACCCAGCCGCTTCCCTCGACTGTGTAATTGAAGAGATGGAGGCTTTTGGGCGGGTGTCCGGTTTCACGGTTAACTGGGACAAATCGGAGATCCTCAACATTAACTTACATCCCAGATCCGTTAATCTTCTCCAGGAGTTGTTTCCTTTCAAATGGGCCAAATCCCAAATTAAATACTTAGGGATTCAATTAAGTGCAACTCAGGATTTGCTTTCCATTAACTATACTCCTCTATGGAATAAACTTTCTAAGGATATGGAGGAATGGAACAGATACCAGATTTCGTGGCTGGGAAGAATGGCTGTTTTTAAGATGAATATTCTTCCAAAATTATTGTATCTTTTCCAGACGCTCCCTATCCCAGTTTCGGTATCAATGTTAAAACAGTGGCAACGGCGTTGCATGCATTTTATTTGGGCGGGACGTCGGCCGCGGGTGGCGCGGCGAATCCTTCACCAGCCTAAATGTAAAGGAGGTCTGGGAGTGCCGGATCTTCTCCGCTACTTTAGAGCAGCTCAGTTTAAAAAATTGGTGGATTTGCACCTGACTAGACGTCCCAAGCAATGGGTGCTTTTTAATCAGGAACTTATCGGGGATATACCACTCAGTAGTTTTATTTGGCAACCTAAACACACATGGCTGGTAGACCTCGATTCTGTTCTGCCCCCTTCTACACGCATGTTGTTCCAGTTATGGCACCGTTATGGTGCTTCCTTAGTGGGCACTAGGGCATATCACACCAGTACGCATATTTACTTTAATAAAGAATTTTGTCCGGGATTTGAGAGTGCTGCCTTCTCCGAATGGAGGAGACGGGGCATCAAGATATGGGGTCATATTTGGGGCTCCTCCGCTTTGCGCCCTTTTGCTGATCTCCAGCGGGTTTATGACTTACCGGAGTCGGCCAGGTACTCCTATGTTCAATTAGTGCATTTTGCTAAGACTAACCTGCTTGCTACCCATTTGGCCCAGGGTGAGTCAGACTTTGAACAACTGTGTGAGAGGGCGCATGGTTGTACTAGAACCTTGTCCCGATTGTATCGCATGTTAGGTTTACAGGACACCACTGTTTTCCCATTCCAACGGGCTTGGGAACAAGACCTACAGGTTAGTTGGTCCCCTCAAACTTGGAATTTGATATTTCAGAATCTGGGTAAGGGGTATATTGCGGCTTCTCTCATTGAAAATTCCTATAAGCTGTTATATCGCTGGTATAGGTGTCCTTCCCAATTGCATAAATATATGCCTCTATATCCAGATACCTGTTGGCGAGGCTGTATGGAGGAGGGCACTTTTTTCCACATGTGGTGGGCTTGTCCCCACGTTCAAGTGGTTTGGGGGCAGGTACATCAATGGCTCAGTGCTCTCTTTCCTGGCAGTCCTGTTTTTACTCCTGCCAACGGGCTACTGGGTCGGGCGATTTCTGGAATGCCGCAGCCTTCTAATCAGTTAGCACATTATATCTTTACAGCCAGCCGCTGTGAGATAGCGCGTTTGTGGAAATCCCCTTGCCTCCCTACAATAGAGGACATTCAGTGTAAAGTTCGGAGGATCTATAGATTATCCCATATTACGGCGTATAAACACAAGAAAGTGTCCCACTTCAAGAGAACTTGGTTTCCCTACCAACACTGGCTTACCCAGGTGTCTGGGGCTCAGGTGACTTGAATATTCTTTTGACCCAGGAATGGTCCCCCTCTAGTTCTGTTTGTCCAGGGCCTATTGAGCTGGTTTCGTTACTTCTTTTGGCATAAGCCTCATTTGTATATTTCCTTTCGAATTGTCTTCGTGTACATGTGAAGCATTGGGGGGTGGGGGGGGGGGGGGCTGGGTATAATAGTTAAAAGAACCATGCGTAGTCTGTGGGTGGGGAACGCCGGTATGGACTATTTAGAACTGTGTTACTCTTTCTCATATCCGGGCCCGGCTGTTCCCTTTGTTTCTTCAATTTACAAATGCATAATCAGTTAATAATTGCATACAACACTTGGAATGTACATGCTTTGTTTATTCACTTTACAAGTGCATACACTGTTTACAATTACTGTTGAAGTTTGGACTGTACATGCTTTGTTTATTCCAGTTACAAGTGCATACTCAGTGTACAATTGCATTCAATGTTTGGAATGTACATGCTTGTTGGTTCAATAAAAACCCTTAAATATAAAAAAGAAACTTATTTAGATGAGGCCTGATATGGTAAAAGCTCTCAAGCTTCTACACTGGCAGATGGGTTATATCAGGTTAGCAGTGTGGCCAGAATAATTGGGTAAACATAGATGGACACGTTAGTCATTTCTCGCCACCCTCTGGGTGTTAGAAGCTACCTGTTGAACCTCTAGCTTCAGGATTTATACTTTTTTAACCATTGTTTTTGCTGTTGGCAGTTTATAGTGCAGGTTTTTATTTCTTTATCTTTTAGTTATTTCAGACCATATAATTTTGAGAATGGTTTCTAGTTTTGTGCTTAAGTTGAATGCTGGCTTTCATTCAGTTGGGACCTTGTATTGCCTATGTCGTCACACATTGGATGTTGAGAGAGGTTTCACATCTTTTTGTATAGTTCAGGATCTGTTTGAAGTTTGGAGCAGTTGATTTGTTTTGGGTACATACAGGTAGCCTGGCATTACAGCCATGCATTTCTTGATGGGTAAAGAAAAAAAAAGCCAGAGGACTTCTCATCCTTACTGATTCTGAAATGCTCTCTACAAAGACTGTAGCGACTCCACTGCCTGAGAGTATTGAGGCGTTAGCGGCAGAAAATTTTTAGAATCGCCAGCCGGAATTTGGTTCGGAAGTTTTGTGAAGAATTTCCCTTGCTTAATTCCCTTTCAGCCACTCTGGAAAGTGCAAAATGTGAGAGAGTGCGGCGTTCCTGTGTGAGAGTAGTTGGTGGGAGGAGAGGTTTTTATCAGATTCTGCCTTGACTTTTTCTTTCCTCAGTTTTTTCTCATTTCTCTCTCTCTCTCTTTTTTTTTTTTTTTTTTTTAATAATTACCAAATCGAGGGAGCGTGTGGCAGTGAGCGTCCTGTGAGGGGAGCACTGTCCTAAAAGAAGGCATTGTTCCATTGAGCCAGCAGATGGGACTTTGCCCTGTATGGTCCAGACTGGTAGGAGACTAACCATACTACTTTACGCCCAAACAGAATTTGAAATGAAATCTGTCTTGCAGGGACAATAGCAGCCCGGGGATTTTTTTTCAAAACTGGCCCATGGGGTATCTGATTCACTTGTGCTCCCCTCCCTGCAGCACATGTGTCAACAGCTCCCCAAACGCATGCCAAGTCAACCCTGGAACCTGGTAAAATTGAACCAAAATATCTCTTAAAATGAACGAGTTGAGCACATTGTAGACCAGGGGCAAGCAGAGCTGCAGCCTCTATTCTATCCATGCAAATCGGTTGGGCCCTGCACACGTCTGCTTATATCTCTTATAGTGATATATCCTGAATTCCGGTTCAAGAGCCATCCACTCAGTCACACACACTCAGTCACCCGGACAGGTTTTTAGATTGCAGAAACTTTATTGGCAGATACACAGACACACAAAAAGACACTCGCTTTCTCACAGACACTCTCTCTGAGTCAGAGTGAAAGACACCCACACTCTCACTCAGACACACAGTGAGTGTATAGGTCAGTCTCTCTCTCTCTCTCACACAGACATATACACTCTCTCAGACCTGCTACTGTTGTGCTGCTGCTTATCTGCTCACACAATGTATGCCCCCAGCCCAGCACTGCCACTGCTCCTTATTTGCCGTCGACCCTTCCCCATTCTGCAGCAGCCCCCCCCCCTCCCTTTCCCGATCCCACTCTCTAGGAGACTCGCTGGTTCCACAGCCAGCTGCTTCTCTCAGAGCTCAGTACTGTCACTTCAGACAGAAGCTTCCCCAACCCTGCACAGACACTTCCTCCTGTCTAACCCCTTTCCTTCCTGTGTCTGTAGCTTGCCTCCACTTCTCTGCCACCCTCCCACACTCCAGTGCAGTCCCATTGACTGCAGGCTACACAGTCTGCTGCTTTTAGGGTTTCTCAGGCTCTGCTCTGCCTACCGACTTCAGGGGAGGGGGGGGGGAAACCAGAAGTGACCCATACTCCCCAGAAACAATTAAAAAATTATGCATTTATTGTAACAAATTTTACATGAAAAAAACATTCAAGGTTACAATATCTCAACCTCCCAATTAACGACTCCCCACAATAGTATATGTAGTTGGGGAATAGTTGATACTAGTGTATATAGTGGGTGAAATTGATTTTCTTAAGTAATTATTTTTAATAATTAATTGTGGGGAATGGTAATTGGGAGATTGCATTGTTGCAAGTATTTTAGAATATTATGTATGTGGGTATGGATGTGTATTATGTGAAGTGTGATTGTGATTTTTTAAAGTTGCATTAGAGTCAGGTATGGTAATGTATATTTGTATGTGGGGTGCCTTAAAAGTGTTAACTTTTTGTAATAAAGTAGATGAAAAGGAAGGTATTGTATTAAATTAAAAGATTTTGTATTAAGTTTTACATATAAATATCTTATGATCTAGTGGGCTGTTTATGACCTCTGTTATTGTGGGATTAAAACAAAAATATTGCCATTCCTCATAAAACATCAAACAGTAAAATCAAGAACTATAAACACATCAATCATAATAGTAAAACCGTACTTAGAATAAATATTTCAAAGCAGCTAATGAATAGAACATCCAATGATGAAAAACATATAACATTGTCTTTTTTTAAATTTGCCAAACATCAATAAAATATATCAAAACAGCAGATACATAATTAACATTCAGTAATTAAAACTAAGGCTAAAAAAAATCCCCTGCTCCATGCCTGGGTATGCACAAATATTCTCCTCTCATATATTTACACACACGTTCATTCTCGCACAAACTCCCTTATATTTTCTCACTCACACACATTGCTCACTAGCTTTAATCAGTCCTTTTGCTCACACATGCTCATTGGCTTGCTTGTTCTCTCTCCCTCACACTCATGTTGACTGGCTTAGTTGCTCACTGGTTCATTCTCATTTACACACATGCTCTGGAAACCACAGCAAGCCTGACTGAATTAAGCAGTGCAACAATGGAAAAACAAACATTCCTCACAAAACTCCAAGCAATAACATCAAGAGATATAAAACATGATTCATGATATTAAAAATCATACTAATAAAAATAATAAATGTCAAATAAGCAACAGCTGAAGAACATCCAATAATTTACAAAAACCCGCATGCATTTTTTTCTAATATTTCCCAAACACCAAATATTTCGAAATAGCAGATACATGAAATAACACCCCAAAATATCAAATAGGATTAAAAATCTCCAGCTCTCCATATCTGGGAGATTGTTGTGAATTGGGGGGACATGGCTGCTATCACACACAAGCTCTGTCACTTACACAGGCTGACACACACACACACACTCACTCTCGTTCTCTCATAAACACACAAGCTCTCTGATAGACACATGCAGGTTTTCTTGCTCTTTCATACATACAGGCTCGCACTCTAATGCAGGCTCTCGCTTTCTCATACACGCATGTGGGCGCTCTCCCTCTCTCACATACAGGCTGTCTCATATAGAGAAATAGGCTCCCCCTCTCATATACACATGCAGAGACTATCTCATACATACAAACAGGCTCTCTCTCACACACATACACACACAGCTTTCAGGCCTTCTTGTCTTAGGCTGCTGCAGGATAGCTGCACTGCTGGAGGGGAAGTGGGTGGAAGCCAGAGCAACCTTGATGCTCCTTTGGGGGGGGGGGGGGAGGGGGACTGCGCGGCCCTACAGGCCTCTCCTCTTGCTGTTGCAGGATGGCCTCTGCTGCAGCTCCGCAGGCTTCTCTTCCGACCCAAGGCAGAATAGTCTCTGCTGTGGCCCCGTTAGGTTACTCTTTGGGCTGTGGCAGGATTGGCTCTGCCGTGGCCCTGCAGGCTTCTCTTCGGACCACGGCAGAATGGGCTCTGCTGTGGCCCCACTGAGTTTTTCTTCCGGCCGAGGAGAGAGAGAGCACATAATCGAAGCGACCGATTCAAGAGGGGATGCCCGATCTCTCAATAGGCTAATTTCTCTATCATCATGGATGCTGAATTGGCAAGCGATATGCATTTTAAAGGGTCTCTCATTCCAAGAACGTTTTTTGCTTGCACCATTGCACTTTTTAGAGCACAGGAGAGGAGGATCAGTGGTAGTGAGAATGTGACAGTATAGTCAGTGTTGTGGTATTGCAGTAAATGGAGAGAATATGGTGAAGCAAATGTGGCCAATGGTCTTTATCTGCTGTTGTATTCTGTTTCTATATCACGTTCACACATGTAAATTAATGCGCATTCCATGCAGTAAAAAAAAAAAAGAAATAAATTCACCTTCAGTGTTTTTTGTGGATTATTTTTCCTGTCTTCTCACGTTCTAAATAATGAAGTGCATACATAAGGGTTAAAACCTTGTTAATTTAGGAAAGGGAATCTGGTTCCTTTTTTTTTTTTTGTTTTCAATTTCAAAAACTGCTATAAGAGTGTAATGTTAACTCCTTGGCTTGCTGATTTTGATAACAGGTGTAAATGCATCATCTGTTGCCAAAAGAAGACACAGGATGTCAAAGCAGCATAAATACAAGATTTCAATGGTGACTTGTTTCCAAATTTAATCTGGTCGAGCCACTGGCAGCTTTTGTTTTCAATTTACTGTGAATAATTGTTTTGTTTTGTTTTCCTGCACAGTCTGTTTTATGTCTGTGTGCTGGTTACCTCTCTGCCTCTGGTGCAATATCCTGCTGCCCACTGAAATAGCTTTGTGGCCCTTTCATGAATGTTTCACATTGTTTTAAAACCATGTCACGCAGCAGATCCATGGAGTTGTGTTCCCTTTCTGAAAGGATGCCGATTACTTTAATCAAGTTTTTTTGTTTACAATGTTTTTTTTTTTGGTTTTTTTTTTTTTTTTGCATTTTCCAAATAACCTGGTAATCTCATACATACTCTGATCGTAAATGTGTGTTATTGGGGAAAATGAATGCACCCCTCCAGACCTGCCCCTCTCCCCAATCCTACTCTTCGACCGCCACGCTATTCGCTTGTTTGTTTTTTTTTAATTTATACAACATGGACATGATGGTTTGGGCTTATGTAATAAGGTTAAGTCTTTTAACTGCTCCTCATGCTGTTGAGGGATATTACTCAAGTTCTTTCCAACTCTCTTCTCTTCTGATTCTACTAATACTAATCACTTATATAGTGCTACTAGATGTATACAGCACTGTACAAAAATACACGAGACAGTCCCTGCTCTGTAGAGCTTAAAAATTCTGAATAAATATGCATCATTTGTGTAAGTGGTCATGTTTATATCTAACACATGCTGTTTGTTTAGATTTAGCTCACACGGTTTGTTAGTAGCTCAAGGTGAGTTTACAATTCTAAGGTTGTACCTGAGGCAATGGAAGGTAACGTGAATTGCCCGGTCACAAGGAGCATCAGTGGGATTCCCTGGTTCTCAGCCTGCTGCTATTGCCAGTTTTTTTTTAGGCTAGTTATTCCCTACCTGTTTGGTCTGTTCCTCAGCTAGTACAGTCAGACCAGCAGATCTTCGTGACCTTGATGATAAATGACTTCTTCCTCCAGAGAGTCCCAATAAGTCACTTATGCCAGAGAATTTGATTAATCTTGTGATATTCCACCTGTTGCTCACTCTGTCAATCACAAGGTCACCCTTTTTTTTCCTAATGAAATACTTAGTTGCGAAGTCCAAATCAACTTAATGTTTTTAGATATTGCACAAATAGTTAATACATGTTTTAAGATGCAGTCTCATTTCTTTTGTAAAATATTAGCATGAATCACATTTATACATGATCTAAATTTTGTAAATAATGAAATTTGCCGAGTGTATTCTGTACATTGTAAATTTCATTCCATTGTGACCTACCAAAAAGCTGGAATATTTTGGGTTAGCAGGTGTCTTGTATTCTTTATTCCCTCACTGTAGGTGATTATATCCTAGAGTTAGTTACTCCCTGGAAGGGTGTTTTAGCCTTCAGTACCCATGGAGGAACATCTGTTAAAAATGCTGAACTAATGATCAAGGTCACTATAAAGTAATATGCTAAGTTACAATTTATTATACTAAAGTAGGATATCTTCTTATTTTTCTCTTGGTGTACGCCAGTGGTGCATGAGATGCTAAGCCAGGAGTTGGAAATAGCTGCCATCATGCAGGGAGGTAGAGTTTCTTAAAGTGGCACAAAACCCAGTATTAGGCAAGATTAGCTAGCTGAGTCATCGGATAGCACTGTCTTGTCCTTTTGTATAACTTGAATAGTGCACCAAAAATAACAGATTACTTTTTTTTTTTAATTCCTGTGATTTCTGATATGTAGCTAAAACTGTAGTTTGATTTAGCATTCTTGAATTTCCATAACTAATAGCGAACCAATAGAGCTGGTGCCTTTGTATCAGTCAGGCATCAAGCATGCTTGCTTCTAGTGTCTGTATTCACTGGCATTCCCAGACCTTGGATCCAAACCCTCGGCTGAGAAAAATATTTTATAATGCTAAAACTTTGTTTTGTGATTCTTAGCTGTGTTGCATAGTACTGTATAAATAATGTGGTTATTAAGGCAGTCTAAAAGGTCATTTTGCAAGTGTTTCAAGTTAATCTCCTTATGTTTAGAATAGTAGCATTACTGTTTTTCGCTTACCTAAACCCAGCTACAGTGCTGAATAAACTTTATGAAACACTCAAACTGAAGTTAAGCTTCACTATACAGAAGTCATTAACCAGCTCTGATCACACAGACAGCAGATATGCATGTGAGGACTGGTAAGTGAAAGCCATAGTGCATGGCCACTGTCACTAGTATAAGACCTAAAAGGGAGTTAAAAAGAAGAAACAGTTACTGGCTCATGCAACCTGCAGTAATGCTGGAATTCATCATATTAATATTTACCTCTAGGGGCTGTGTTGTACTGAGTGCTTTAATCAAGTGTGTTGAAATACTGCTCTTTTCTTAGGTTCTGTGCTAAACTGTGAAGTGAACTATTGTATTTATCCATATTTATGTGTCTCCTTCCAGATAAAATTGGCCAAAGTGGTGAACCGTTCGCCATTAAAACTTCAGTATAACAAAATAAAAATCGTAATAAAAACATAAAACACAAATCAACATAAATATGGACCAACCTCCTCTTACTTTTATAAAACTGCTGCCAACATCAGAATATCCTACCCCAAATCTCCCTCCTCAACTATCGCTTCTTGAAACAGCTGCGTCTTAATTTTTCCTAAATAGTAATCCCTCTCCAATCTTAAATTGCATGGGATAGCATTCCATAATCTTGGAGTAGTTTGTCAAAGGCCCTCTTCTCAAACTACTGTAGAACAATCATTTTTACTGATGGAATTTTTAAGCAGTGTGCCTGACTTGATCTGAAACTCTGAGGCTAATACCACCTCAAATAATTGCTGAGATGGGGTGGACATTTTCCTTGGAGCACACAGAGAATGCCGTAACCAAGCTTTTTACATTTACATCTAGCTGAAATAGATAACCAGTGTAATCCATGCAGTAGTGATGCAGCTAACACATGTCATAAACTATCTGTCACTATCTGGCTCTCAAAGGAGTTGGCTGATAAAAGCAAAAAGAACAGCGGTCAAGAAATATAAAGGATCCCAAAAAGAGGAAAACAAGGAAGAATATCTGGTGAAAATGAGGGAGATGAAGAAAGCAAAAAGGCAGAAGAACTGATTGCAAAGAGGTAAAGAGAGGGGACAAAACATTTTTCAGATACATCAGAGAAAGGAGAAAGCTACAAAGTGGCCTATTGAAATTAAAAGGTGTCTAGAATCAATGTGTGGCAACATTAAATACTTCAGTTCTGTGTTCACTAAAGAAGACTCTGGAGAAGGACAGTCGCTAGTTAACAAGACATTGGAGGGGGTGGAATAGACGAAACTCTGTTTACGGAAGAGAATATATGGGAAGAACTAGAAAATCTGAAAGTGGACAAAGCCATGGGGCCTGATGAGATTCATCCCAGGATACTGAGGGAGCTCAGAGATGTACTGGTGGGTTGCTGCAAGACCTGTTCAATAAATCCCTAGAAACTGGGGGGGGGGGGGGGGGGAGAGGGGGCAGAGTGTTTGGAGAAGAGCAGTGGTGGTCCTGCTTCTCAAGAATGGGAGCAGAGAGGAGGCTGGAAACTACAGGCAGGTAAGCCTCACCTTGGTGGTGGGGAAAAGTAATGGAGACTCTGCTGAAGGAAAGGATGATGAACTATCTACAGTCAGGAAGATTGCTCGACCCCAGACAGCATGGATTCACCAGGGGAAAGTCCTGTCTGATTTTTTTTTTTTTTTGATTGGGCAACTAAAGAATTGGATTGAGGAAGAGTGCTCGATGTGAACCTCTTGGATTTCAGCAAAGCTTTTGGTACAGTCCTGCATAGGAGGATTGTGAATAAAATGAGAAGCTTGGGAGTGACTGCCAAGGTGGCGCGAATTACAGATTGGTTGACGGATTGAAGACAGCGTGCGATGGTAAAAGGAACCTATTCTGAAGAGAGAGCGGTGTTAAGCGGAGTGCTGCAAGGATCAGTGTTGGGACCGATCCTGTTCAACACATTTGTAAGCGACATTGCGGAAGGGATAGAAAATAAAGTTTGTCTTTTTGCAGATGAGACTAAGATGTGCAACAGAGTGGACATGCTGGAAGGAGTGGAGAGAATGAAAAAGGATTTAAAGAAGCTTGAACAGTGGTCGAAGATATAGCAGCTAGGATTCAGTGCCAAGAAGTACAGAGTCATGCGTCTGGGGTGTGGTAAACCAAAAGAGCTGTATGTGAAGGGGAAGGGCTGTTGTGCACGGAGCAAGAGAGGGACCTTGGGGTGATAGTGTCTAGCGATCTGAAGTCGGTGAAGCAATGTGACAAAGCGATAGCTAAAGCAAGAAGAATGCTGGGCTGCATAGAGAGAAATAACTAATAAGAAAAAGGTGATAATCCCCTTGTACAGATCATTGGTGAGGCCACAGCTGGAGTATTGTGTTCAGTTCTGGAGACTGTATCTCAAAAGGGACAGACAGGTTGGAGGCGGTCCAGAGAAGGGCGACAAAATTGGTGGGAGGTCTCCATCAAATGACTTATGAGGAGAGGTTAAAGGGCCTAAATATGAATACCCTGGAGGAGAGGAGGAGCAAAGGAGATATGATACAGACCTTCAGATACCTGAAAGGTTTTAATGAAACACATTATGACATACCTTCTGTGTTGGAAATAAATCAGTAAAACTAGGGATCATGAAATGAAACTCCAGGGAGGACAACTCAGAACCGTCAGGAAATATTTCTTTACGAGGAGAGGGTGGTGGGTGCCTGGAATGCCCTTCTAGAGGAGGTGGTGAAGACAAAAACGGTGAAAGATTTCAAAGGCGCTTGGGATAAACACCTTGGATCCCTAAAGGCTAGAGGATGGAAATTAGGAAAAGAGTGCATGGGGTAACTTGCTGGTGTGGCAGTTACTACCCTTAACCAATAAGCCTTATACTTGTGATGTAACTCCAACATTGCTTTCTGCTTCAATGCCAAGAGATAAAGGGGAATTGGACTCAGACACCAACAAGGGCCCTGACTTTAACAGTTTGGGAAACTAAGTAGGGGAGTAACTTGCAAGGCAGCTGTCACCCCTGATGATACCTTTATGGGGAGACCTGTATGGCACGGCTGGTGCTACCATAAGATTGCTGGGCAGACTGGATGGACCATTTGGCCCTTTTCTGCTGTCATTTCTTTTATTTTTATTTTTTAAATTTTGTTATTTATGTAATTTTTAACAACATATAAGCATACACTTGAATGGAAAAGGAAAAGAAGATTTAATTTAAACAAAATATTAAAAAGAGGGAAATTTCTTAAATCTTACAAATCCAGTAGACCTCAATTTGAGGGATCTAAGTGCACAATTTTAGGAAATAAACATGTAAAGAAAATATCAATGGAAATCAGAGAGGAATATTTATGGCAAAGTTACTCAAATGACTAAGGAGGCAAATCAGAAGGTGAAGGGTCTGCCATTTCAGTTTGAGAAGTCACGTTATCACTAAGAAATAATAACTGAAGGATAAAGAAAAACGTAAGAGAGGCCTTTAAATTTAACCAAGCTTTTGCAAGGGAACTTTAAAAAGAATAAGGCCCCAATCTGTAGAACTCTGGGTCTCAAGAGTAGGAACTGTTTTCTTCTCTTTTGAGTTGGTTGGACACAGCTGGAAATATTCGAACATTCAAGTGAAAAAAACTGAACGATGTTTAAATTTCATGAACAATACCCAGGCCCAGTCAGGCTCTAAAACAAATGACACAAGCATAGTAGCTGGTTGAATTAAAGCTGAATCTGATGTTTCCAATAATTTAGATAAATTCAAGTTAGAAGGAACCAGATGATCCACACTCTGTGCTCCCACTATATTTTTTGACTCTTTTGTAGAAGGCAAATAGGACTTTGAAATGGACGGCACTACTTGCTCAGGAAACTTTAGGACTTCAATTAAATATTTCTTAAAATGTCCTTAGCTGTATATTGTGGAAGTTTTGGAAAATGAGATTTACTAAAGTTCTTTCCACAAATTATATTTTCCACTTTATAATACAAACTCAGGTTTTCTTTTAATAACATTTCCTGAGTATTCTTTAAGCCTTGAATCTCAGATTTAGTAGTATCCAAAGTTTGTAGCACAGATGAATTAAAAGCTTCCAAAAGAGTCAACCTATTTTCAGTCCTGTTCTTTATCCACAGTTAATTTTAACTGAGATGTAACAGAAGCCCCAAGGGCTTCTAAATCATCCCAAATAGTATCCAATGTTAGAAACTCGGGTCTTACCAACATAAAGTGAAATTTAGGTGATTCTTCACATGGAGAGGAAATCCCTTCTCTTTGAGGCTGGAAAAAGCCCTCCATTTATGAATCAACTGTCAAGACTTGCCCGTTCTTCACTTGCCCCTGCAGCAGCTTCGCCGAAAAATGCTTTCCCTGCGACGGGTCACAGAGCGATGGCATCATTGCCACTCGCTCTCCCCATCAGCACATCCAGGTCCCTAGCAGCGGCTGGGTTCACAGGCAGCATCCTTGCTATCGGGGATAGCATGGTGGACATGCCCAGTGGGGAGGCTCACTCATGTTCAGCTTTCCCTGCCATGGACTGCTCACCTGATGGACCTCCTCTGACCACATGGTCTTCCATAGGACCCTGAACCAGGAGGTCCAAGGAGGGCTCGGGGCAAACCCTTTCCCTGGCCTGTTGCTTCCGCCCAGAATGCGGCATAAGAAAAGAGGAAAATAACGAAGGTAATGGAGGAATGCTCACACTACTACCATGGTAGTCGTCATCTTAGATTCCTCTCTCGCTGTCATTTCTATGTTTCTAGGTCACAATCCTAGCTGCCATATTCTGATCAATTTGAATTTTTCAAATGATTTTCCCTGACAGCCCCGAATATAATGCATTATAATAATCCATTGGGGCTATGTATATGAATCACTATTTTCAAAGCCTGTAGAATTCAAAAAAGGGCAGAATTATCTCACCAATCTTAATTTCAGATAGGCATTCTGTGCTATCAAATTAATCTGCACCTCCAAAGATATATCTAAATCTAACATAACACCTGAACATTTTACTTCTACACACCTTCAGTTGGCAAAATAGATTGGGTCAGTGCCCCCCAAACCTCAACAATTCTGTTATAGCAAAATTCAAAACCAACTTTCAATCAACCAACCACAATTTTACCACCATTTTTAAACAATCATTTGATTATATGATTACCAAATCCATATCATTCTTGAGGGTATCAACATTTGGACAACATCAGCGTAGATATGTGATAAACTCAAAAAGAATGAATTTGTCTGCCTAAGGGATGTAGATAGATATTAAAAAGTATAGGTACAGAGAAGATCCCTAAGGAACCTCACACCCAACATCCCAAATGGTGACAACGAGCCAGTAAAAGCATGATCAAATCATGTCTGTGGTTAGGTCTTGGTTCTTGGGAAGAATACACTTTAAGTGTAGTATTCATTGGATTTAGAGATTGTGATGTTTAGCCCCTGGACTTCTTTCTCGCCTAGTGCGCAATTTACCTTGTATCTACGTCACGGATAATGGTGTCCAGCTGGCTTCCAAGTTGGCAGTGATCTTGTGGGTGCGTGGTGGAGTGAGTGCAGAAGGAATAACGGGCAATTTTCTTCAGTAGCCTGCGCTGTTTTCGATGTACATTGGCCAAGCCATTCACCTTTTGAAAAATTAGTAGCTGCAAAGAACTTGTACTAGACGTGGCCGCATAACTTTGCTCCCATTGTTTGCTCGGATGTCTAGGCTGGAGGTAAAACGTGCGTATGCTTGAAATCCCAGTGTAGGCATGTTTTCCTAGGAACACATCTTTGTTAAAAAAGTTTCTTTTAACCCAGCCAAAAGTGCATGCACTATGGAAATCCATGTACTTCTAGCCAGACAGAGGAGGACAGTTTTTAAGCTGTCAGCTTTTAACTGGGTAAATGACTTTGAAAATTGTCTTTGGAGCTGTTTAACAGGATAGGCTGATGAATCCTCGAGGCTTTGGTATGAAAATCTGGGTGCTTGTCTATTGCATAGGGGATATGCTTGGGGTGTATGTCTATTGCAACGAGAGTGGGTATGTGAAATTTTCAAAAACTTTACAGAGGTTCCCAAACCTGTCCTGGGGGGGACGGGACTCCCAGTCAGGTTTTTAGGATATCCACAATGAATATGCATGAGGTAAATTTGCATGCACTGCCTGCAGAACATGTAGATTTGGGAACCTCTGTCCTAGAGCAATTCATTCAATTAAATGAGTTGGTATTTTTTATAAGAATGTGCTGCATGCTCTATATATTTTTCACTGTGGTACCCATAAAGTATAATTTACTTTAAAACCAGCCTTTAATTCAAAATCAAGTCTTTCTCAATTTCTTAAAAAAAAAAAAAGAGGCCAAGACAGTTAGCCGGTGACTGAAAATGTGATGACAGTATTGAGCTAGCACCAGTGGTGTTTCGATGGACTGCCTGGTTGGGGTTTATGCTCTGTTTCCTCTTCTGCATTTCCGCTACAGAATCCCTTTCAGTTGCTTTTCCTGTGTACCAATTCAGGCAATGGTAGCTCATAAAATAAAGTTTGTAAATGTCAGGCTCCACCCTCTGGATACTCAAAGACATGGAGCAAGGCTGAGGGTGCTAGGACTGGGCCGAGGACAGGCTGTAGACAGTCAGGAGTCCGGTAGTTGCATATAAGGTTTAAGCAATGCTGGCCAAGAGCTAGATTCAGGAACAGGTCACACAGAAGCTGGCTTTGTAGGCCGGAGCTGGAGTCAGAAACAGACTTACAGTGAAGCAGGCTTGAATAAAAAGCTGGACCTGCAGGCCAGGAGTTGGAATCAAGAATAAGTTGTACTTGTAAAAGTACTAAGTTCTGTAACAAAAGGCAAGACAGATTTCAGGTCGCTGTGAACAGCTTCCTGCTTTCCAGCAAACCCTTTTAGCTGAATTCCAGCCAATACCTGTTGCAAGGGCAGTGGGCTCCAGGGCTGTCTGAGCCAGGCCTCTCTTCTGCTTGTTGCAAGTGTCCGGCTGATCTAGAGGCTGACTCCAATCCTGAACTTCAGAGCCAACACCAGTTCAAGCCTCCACTGGAGTCTTGTCATGACAATAAAGCACCATGGCTTAGAATACAGGTGTGTTCCCCCCCCAGAACTACCATCTAAGTGCACACATGTAGATTTACAGTATAAAGGGTGAACATAGAGCTCCATGCCCAGGGGGACAAGCTGAGCCCCATTCTGGTTTTACCCCACCACATGGAGATGTAGTCCTACTTTTCTCAGAGAACTTAGTGCAGAAATCATAAATACATCTCTCAACTTATTCCCCTGAACGTGGAGCTCTGTGGTCACTCTTTTGTATACATAGTATGTACAAAGATGGTGGTTCTGAAAATTGTTTTCAGCCATGGTAGTTTGCAAACTTGATTTTATGAGTGAGAGAGAGACCTTGGCTAATTGTCTTGGTTGACTATGCCTGCAGTTATGCCACACTGACACATCTAGGAAATGAAATCTGATGGGATCTGCCTAGTATTCTCTCACTTTTGGAGGCAGGGACACAAATGCAAAGAAGAAAGATTTGTACTAGGTTAGAAACATTTTTTGGTGCAACAGGCCATGTGAGCAAAGGCACGGAAAGCGACACTATATTAGAGAGCAAGCCTAGTTCCAGTGTTGAATTTGTCTCTTAAAAATAGTAATTTATTTTAAGTCTGAAAACATGCCAGACTTGCAAAAGTGGTTCTTATGGTGAGCCCTGTTCAAACAAAGTTTGCAAATACAAGGAGAAGGAATTCTGGAATAAGGTCAAGAGTGTTAATTGTATGTGGTATTCAGTTCCAAAGGGTTAATTTAATTTTTTTTTTTTAGCCTTCCTTTCCATATGATGCTCAAAGCAGCTTACAACGTTATTAGAACGTGGAAACAGTAAGTCTCTGCTTAGAAAGCTTAAAATCTTAAGTGGGTACTAGAGGCATTGGCAGATAATGATTTGTCCAAAGTCACAATGAGTGGTAGTGAAGGAAATGAGATTTGAGCCCTGGTTCTCTGCCAATTGCTGTTAACTACTAGGCCACTCCTTTCCTAAATTTTGTAATTCTGAACTGCATAGTAACTGCTGCTTTAATCTAAGCTTTGGCTATCGATAGTAGATCATTACTTTTACTACTTGATTTTAATAATTTTAAGGCATTGTAGAGGGAAAAAGCACCTGGCAAAATGCATAGATATTTGTTATACAGCAGGTTGGTAGGCCAGGCTTAGAGAGACAGTAATATATCTTAACATTTTTCGGCTATAAGATGAAGTACACTGCAGGGTCTCACAACCTTCTCAAACTAACACGTTAACATAACTAGCCAAGTACCAAGAAAAAAAAAATCTAAATAAGTACCAGACTGTTGAAATTCTCCCTTCCCAGAGGGGTAGACTATCTTGCACCCTCATATGGGGGATTAGACGTAACTTGAAAATAATTTTCTTTGTACATAGCGGGAGAACTCTTTTCTCATCTATCCTGTGGAGCAGCCTGTAGTGCAAGAGTCACTCAGGTCAGAGCACCAGGAATGTGGCATCTCCACCAGTCACCGGTTCTGATCCCCCTTTCAAGTCTGGGGAGATCCATGTGGCATCTGTTGTCATGCCTGGATCCTGACTTGGCTTTTTAGCAATATATATTTTTGCTAGCTGCAAATCCCTTCAGAGCCCCCATGCCACCCTGCCATCCATAACCCATTGAGCAGAGCTGGAAACTGGGGCTGCCCACTCTTGGTTTTAAAGGATCTGATGGAGAGGACACCTGGACCAGTCTCTCCAGTACCCACAATATTGAGGGGGGGGGGGGGCAAAGCCAGACCCAGATTTAGGCTTACAGCGCCATATTTTGAAAGCATCAAATATCCAGGCCAAAGAGGAGCCTACTGTTTCTTGCTTCAGGACCATGTGGCACTCTGCCTCTGGGCGCCAACATTGGCTATCTACCCCGCAAGTTGGTTGCACGTGTTTCTGTGGTGCTGTAATTGTGAAGTGTGGTTAAGTAAATGCATGTGATAGCATTAGTTTTGCAAAGCAGTCTGTATAAAACTGCATCGTTTTTGTAGTCTTGTGTGTGTATAGATTGATGTACTACTGCAAAAGAATCATACTCATGAAATTCTTTTATTTTTCATGGACGCCGTGGGCGGTGCAGATAAACACGTGCCCCCCTGATGCAGCAATTACAGTTCTTGGCTTTTCCTAGATTTGGCACTGTGAATCATGAAGCTGACGTGTCGGCTTCTTCCAAATAACTGCTTTTGCTCTGTTATGTGTCATCGTCATCCTCCCATTTTTTTAACACAAAATTGTCTTCTGATATTTTGCTACTCTAAATCTCCATTACTAGTTATTTGGGCCGATATAATAAAACCTGTGGCGAAACAGGCACTAGTTGACGCGGCAAAAGCTAGCACCTTCGCAGGAGGGAAAAAAAATCGTGCAAATGATTTGTGCGCCCAAATCCATGCATGAAAGAAGAAACCCGCGTACCTATGTGCAGTAAAGCCCTGTGTAATCTGCTACATCCCTGCCGAAACTCTGCTCATAAAAGGAAATGGTTGCGAGCACGTCTCAGGTCGACAGCTGTCTCCCTTTTTATAAATTAAATAACATCCTGGAATGTGAAGACATTTTTCTAATTAATGGGTGATGATTCACACCACATGGCAGCGGTAATGGTGGACCTTTGTAAGAGCGGGAAAAGCACCTGCGAGCACGAGAAATTCAGCATTGGCTGTGAAGGGGAGAGCGTGACCGTTTCACTGGTTGTGTACAGTGGCACAATCTTCAAAGAAGGCGATTGTTGACGTGTACAGTAATCACAGGAAGCATCTGAGCACACGTGTGTACCCGCGGGGCACATACACCTGCGTGCAAGCATTGGCACACAGCGCGCGCATCTTGCTTAGTAAATGGACATGTGCGTGCGGGATCCCTAATAATCACCTTGGTTCTCGCTGACCCAGATAAGAACATAACATTTCTTCCCTTCTCTCCCCCCTCCACCCCCCCAAAATCACAGGCTCGCCTGTCACTCCCATGTTCTACTTCTCTTCTAGCCGCTCATCTATTTCCACTTCCCCCTCTCCCCCTTTTCCAGAAGCTGGGGGAGGGGTTGGAAAGAAACAGAGTAACAGCTGCGAAAAATGCTGAGCGGTAAAATGACAGGTGAAACAGAGCATGAGAAAGGGGAAAGAGAGCACTGATCCTGACACATTCCCCACTCCCCTTCCCTTTCCAGAAGGACTCTCCCCCCCTTCCCCCCCTCTAAAAAAAAAAAAAAAAATAAAAAAAAAAAAAAACACACAAAAAAAACCAAACAAAAAAACAAACAATGATCCTTACATATTCCCCTCCCCCTCACCTCCTCTCACGGAGGACTCTGACATATCCCCCCCCCCAAATCAGAAGTCCTTACTAGGCGCTCACTTACCCAACCCTCTTCTTTTGTCTTCCCCTTCCCCTCTAGCTACCCTGTCTTTTTTTTTTAAGGGGTCTGTCCCTCATTTTCTAGTTACTTCATTCTCATAAGGTATTTCCTCTCCTCTCCCAACCCCCCTTCTCCCCCCCGCCTTCTCTACTCCCTCCTTTCCCATGCAAGAATGTATCCTCACATCTCCACCCTCCAACTCCCCCGTCCTCTCCTCTCTTCCAACCGCTCTTCTCTGCGCATATAATGTATGCGCATGTTTAAGCACATATCCTATGAGGAAGGGGGAAGCCGTACATGGAGGGGGCTATTGATGGTACATGAATGTACCATCAATAGCCCCCCCCATCAATGGGAGTGGGGGGAAGAGGGAAGGAGAAATGGGGGGAAAGGATTTTGGTTGGTGGATGGGGAAGGTGATAGATATGCATGCTGGGCTGGAATAGAGGGGCAAAACTTGTCTTTGTAGAAAACACCTCTATCCTCTTCCCTTAACACTAACCCCCCCTCTCCCCCTTCTTATTTCTATACCCCTCCCCCTACCAGAACTCCTCCACCCCAAGCATAGGTTGTTCCCAACCTCCTCCCCCACTACCAACCCCTCTCCCCCTTCTTTTTTCCATCCCCCTTTTTCTAGTTAGCTGGGAAGGGGGGATGGGAAAGTACAGCATGGAAATCTGCAGACCCAGGATATTATCATCAGAGGACTGGCGTCCATGAGCCCCGAGACTACTACCCCACTGTGGAGGTAAAATAACTGCAGGCAGGTTGCTGTGCATTATATATGACGACTCCCCTGCTTTGAAAGCCTGGGGACCCTGGACACTAGACTGGTGACCCCCAAAGAATATCCATACCCAGGACCGCATCCAACACCGATAGAGAATATTTCTTGGTCTCCAAAAACATTCTCTTTTCCCCTGCACCTGATCCCATTCCCCCTCGCTGTATTACTCCCTTCAGATCACCCAGGAGCGCTTATCTCGGGCTCTACTTTCAGGTCGGGATTAATGTCTTGTGGAATACCATGCTGCAGAGGGATGTCATGCATCTGATCCAGGCAGAGGAGCCCACTCTTCAGTAGGCCGAAAGCTCTTTCAGTTATACCCCTTGTTCTGACATGTGCCTCTTGACACCTCCCTTCAGCAGCAGTCGGGACACAGCAAGTGGAGTCAGCAGCTATGGCTTACTTCCATATCCAGCATCACCCGAGAAGGGAAAAATACAAATGGCTTAGTGAGCTAGATTCCTCTCGGTTCCCTTCCTTAGTACCCGCCCCTGCAAGCTGACATCTGTAACAATTTCTTTGTACAGTGAAACCCCCAAGTACTTTTTGGTTTTTGGGACTCGCCCCTGTTGCTATACATTAATAGACATATTGGCAACCATGTAGCAGATAGCATGTACAATGCTGCCTTTTCTCTAAATGCCAACAGGCCGATTTGGCCCTTCTGTCTGGTTTATGTGTGACAGCAAAATGAGGCCAAGCCGTTACAATTTGATTGCCAACCTACGGGCTTCCATAACCTTAAAAAGCCATATTGGCCAGCATTAAAAAAAAAAAAAAAAAAAAAAAGAGAATCATGGCGGACTACCTTACCCACCCTCCACAACATGGCGTTACCAATGAAGGCAACCCCTTCAAGACGAGTAAAACAAAAAAACAAAACAAAACGCAAAGTACAACATTATTTCTCTGAGGAATAGCAGGATGGTCATCCATACATGGGTGACATCAAGGGATGGAGCCCCAGTCTGGGAATTTGATCTCAAAGGTTCTAGAAACCCTCCTGAGCACGTGCAGCTGTAATCATTCCCCTGCCTCCTAGGCAGAGTCCCTTGGTCTCTTTATTTCCACAGAGCCGTGTGTGTCACAGTATCCAGCTTTGCTCTCTCCCTTCAGTTTGTAAGTGAGTTTTTATAGAGCTGTAGCTGTTTTTCTTTCCTTTCCCTTATGGTAGTTTTATTTTCTTTTCCTTTTTCCTCCTCTTTTCAATGTCTGCCAGCTGCATGGTTTCCTTAGTCTCTGTGCAGTCTAGCAGTCTATTACTATCCCTTATTAAATAAATACTGCACCTGCAGTTTAGCTTCTGTGTCCTCTCCTTGCTGTTTTTGTACCTTTGTCAGGTGCTGGCAGGACTGACTGCAATCTGGGGGTAATCCGTGTAGGCCGCTGAGCCTGGGGACTCGCCGGAGTTCTATGCTTTTTCACCAATCGATTAGCATTGATGGAGGTTCAGACAGTGAAGAGATTGAGGACTGCACTGTTCCTGTGGGGGGGGAGAGCTCATCCTCCCCACATGCAAAGGAACTGGTCAACACGGGCAGGAGCCCTGGACAACATAGCCTCCCCTCCTGCTTGCCTTTGATGGCAGTGTAGTCTCCTTGAGAAAGAGAGGGTGAACAGAAGACTGAGCAAGCAGCTTGCTGCCGCACCTTTGGTGCCATGCCCAGTAACGGTTCCCCATGCATGACAGTGACCAGTGCACCGTTGAACTGATGTGTCGATGTCAGGGACTGGGACTGCCATTGAGCACCATAGTCACACTGTACACTGTCGAGATGCCAGAGCGCCCTCTATGCCAGTGGTTCTCAACCGGTGTGTCGCCAAGAGCACGCAGGTGTGTTGCCACACTTCCCAGTCCCCCGCTGACCCAGCTACTCCCCGGTCCTCCTCCGCCCGGGCTTAAAATGCTGTCAGCCCGGGCGGAACGCAGCAGAACAGCTGGAGTCAGCGGCACCGGCATGGTCTCTTCTTCCTGTCCCCCCCCCCCCCCCCCCTGGCCCGGAAGAGGAAGTGGTGAGCAGCGGGTGCGTGCGCAGGAAGAAGAGACCCTGCTGGTGTGGTCAGAATCGGACTGAAGAACAGAAGAGAGGCGCGGTCTGAAGAATGTGCAGTGCGGCTCAAAGGAAAATGAAGAAGAGCGTCAACCCCCTGCGGCCGATGGGACTCCTCCGCAAGGGCTGAAAATGAAGGTTAGGGTTGGGAGGAGGCTGCTGCTGCCACTAGTTCCGGGGGGAGGGAGAGAGAGTGTGAATGAATGAGCAAGCAAGCATGTGTGTTTGGGATCCTATGTGTGTGTGAGTGAGAGCCTGTATATGTGAAAGAGAGTATGTCTGTGATTGAGAGCCTGCCTGTGAGAGAGAGAGCATGAATGTAAGTTTACGATTGGGAACCTGTATGTGTAAGTTTGTGATTGAAAATCTGTTTGTGTGAAAGAGTATGTGTGTATGATTGAGATCCTTTGTGTGTGAGAGAAATCATGTGTATGTATGATTAAGAGCCTGTGTGTATAAGTAAGAGAGAGACCGTGTGTGACTGTGTGTGATTGAGAGCTGGTTTAGGTGATGGAGCATGTGAGTATGTGATTGAGAGCCTGTGTGTAAATGAGAGAAAGAGAGGACATGTTTGTAAGCATGTGAATGAGAGTCTGTGTGTGAGAGAAAGACAGCATGTATGTGTGTGAAAAGATAACCAGCATGTGTGTAAATGTGTAATTAAGAGCCTATATAAGTGAGAGAAAAAGCATGTGTATATGTGAGTGACTGAGAGCATGTGTGTATAGGTGTGTCATTGAGAGCCAGTGTGAGAGAGAGCGCTGGTATGTGACTGAGAGAGAGGAGAAAGTTCCAAGCAAACCACCCCTCCTCCTGCTAATTCAAAACAATCTCAGGACACCTGGATATCAAACTTTCCCAGGTATGTAGAGGAAAAAAAATGTTGTATCCTTATTTTTCATTACTTGGTCTTTGTGTCTGCTATTTTGAAATATTTTATTGGTATCTAGAATGTTTTATGAGTTTTTAATTATTGGATATTCCACTCATCAGCTGTTTCGAAATAATCTGTTCTTTTTGTTAGTATGGTTTTACTGCTACTGATTTTATATTTCTTGATTTGTTTTATAAGGATGGGTGATGTTTCTTTTTTCCTTTGTTGCACTGTATACAGAGACTCTGGCTTGTTGCAGTTTCCAATTCAGTTTTTTCTGCATGCTTCTAGTTATGCGTTTTGGTCTCTTTATTCCTTAAGTGAGGGTCAGCACATGTGATTTAGGTTAGGTTTTCTGCTGGCGTGTAGTTTCTGTGTAGGGCTCTATAGCAGCCTGACTTGGTCCATTTTCCTAATAGGAGATGTATTGGTGTCTTAAGGCCTGGTGTCATATTTTCAGTGTTGCCTTTTCTTAGGTAAGGTGGTTACTGTTTAAGTGCTGGAAATTGGTGCTGTTTTGGTGTGGGATGTTTACTATTTATGCAGTTTCTGTTCAGGCAGAATACGTATCTTTTCCTTGTCATTTTAAACAATAAAAATAATTACCGGACCATTACTTTTTATTTCCGCCGTGAATTGTGATGAGCAGTGTGTCACAGATGTGAGCGTGGCCTGTCAGGTGTGTCACGATGGGAAAAAGGTTGAGAACCACTTCTCTATGCCATCGAGGTACGTGATTGCCCTTGATGCTGTAAGGGCCTTCTGTGCCATAGGCATTGTCTCAATGCACTGGAGTCATCAAGCGCCTTGGGCCTTGATGTGGAGGAGTAGCAGCACTGACCTCTAGTGTCAGGGACCAGGACTGCCATTGAGTGCTGTGGTCCCCTTCGATGCCATCAACGTCGCCTTTGATGCCCTCTGGGCCATGGATGCCCCCAGCGTCTTCGATGCTATCGGTGCCCTCAATCCCATCGAGGTGCATGCGTGGCTGCCTTCTATGCCGTCACGGTGTAGGGTCACCATGGAGGCCATCAGGCGTGTTGTCCACTGATACCATTCGTTGCCGCTTTCGACAAGGTCAGTGGCAGGCGGCATTCTCCCTGTCTGTGTAGTACTCAGCCATAGTTGCATCAAGTTATCAGTCTCCTCATCAGTCCTGCACTGCAAAGTGCTGGGAAGCACTGGCGAGGAAGGCATCATCACACACTGTTTGCTTTTTGGCAGCATGCAGCCAATAACTCTTAACAGGTGGTGCTCAGTCCTTGCTGTGAGATTCTTCCCACAAGCATGGCGAGTGGATTCATAGGTTTGCCGCCATCTGTAGAATGGGATGCCACTGTATGAGTACTAGTCAGTGTACTTTTACAGTAGAAGGCTGTATTCTTCAGTAGCCCTCTACTCTTATGTGGGGTGTGTGTGTGTGTGTGTGTGTGTGTGTGCTTGCTTCCCTTCTGGCAAGCACAACAGGTTGTGTGCCGCAGCCCCAGGACATACCTAGGACTGCATTCCTGGTCAAACCCTTAGGGGGAGTAGACATCAGGAAGGTAGTCGGGAGTCTTCACCTTCCTCAGAAGAGTATGTCTTTTGACCTCTCCTGTGTCACAAATCCCCTTTGTGGGGAAGTCCCTGGAGCTCTGTCCCTTGCAGGTTATCACCAAACTGGAGCCTCGATTCTTTGAATCGATGCCTCTCCTTGTAGACCAGGACCGGGAGACAACAGCGGCAGTCATTGGATCATTTTTTGCTGGGCTCCCTCTGTTAATTACCATGGTGGCCTACCCCATCTGATGGTAGCTGCCAATGGCAGATTGATCGCTTCTGAACCTCAGCGTTCAGTGATTTGTAATTCAACTCTAATCTGGAGAGTAGAAAAGTTTTTCGGGATCGGGAAGCCCTGATTCCCATTGCTTTCTTGTCCTTTCAGGAAGGGGAGATTTAGTGGGGTTTCAGGGCAACCCTTATGGGTTCCCCTCAGGATTTCTGGTTATCCACCCCTACAAGAGGTGTCCCTTGTTCTCTGTTTCCTGGAGAAGGGATTTCACTACTTCTGACTGGCATTTGCTCTCTGTTCCTCGCAGGCTCAGAGAGCCGGTCAAGCAGTGGCTTTCTCCTTAGGTCGTCCTAAGGCACAGCAGGTCTGTTTTTGTGAGGAAGCCAATCCAGAGTAGCTCCCCAGGGAAAATTAGGGGTTTTCTCCCATCTGGGACCCCTTTGTGGGTTGGCTGCCTCACAGGCCAAAGGGGGAGAAGTGCTTTCAGCATGGGGCGACTTCCCTCTTTGTCCTTCTTGAACAGCATATAGCTTGGAAATCACCCATGTGTGAGGACTACCATTCTGCTTCTCCTCTGAGATAAGAGTTGCTTACCTCTAAAAGGTATTCTCTGAGGACAGCAGGATGTTGGTCCTCATGAAACCCACCTGCCTCCCCTGAGAGTTGGTTTTTCCATGTATTAGCTATATCATGGACTGAGGGAGTCTGCTTAGGAGGTAGGGTGATGACTACAGCTGCACATGCTCAGTAAGGGGATGTTTGAAAGTTCTAGAATATTTGAGATCAAAGTTCCAGACCAGGGCTCCATCTGATGTCACCCAAGTGGTGAGGACTAACATCCTGCTATTCTCTGAGAACACCTGTTACAGGTAAGCAACTCTGCTTATCTTCTCCCCCTCCACTAACTCCATTCACATAGAATAAATGCAAACTGCGGAGTAAACCCCTACTTTTCCACATTTAACAAAAGTAAAAAGATGAACCCAATATACCTCTTTCTCCCCTAAACCCCAAATAGCAACTAATCTATAAAACTTGGAGGTTAGTCAGATTAATAAGCACTTTGGCACCCATGTACAAGAAAGCACTCCCATAACTTAAAAAGTAAGTGTGCTGAGGTGGGGACCTAAGGCATGGCAGTAAGTGCTTTCTTGTACTGGTACTGGCTTTTACTTCACAGTTACCCAGCAACCAGCCTTCACCATATTTCCCTTCTTTGACGTTCTGTACAGTGTTGACTGAGCTAGAATGAATGAGTCATAACGGTTTCTAGGACATTTCGATACTACCCTGAGTATCATCTTGTGAGCATTGCACACCACTTGAATGTTCAGAGAGTGCTAATGTTTGAGATTCCAGTATGCCGTTTCTCTGCCATGAGGAGGGGTGAGAGCCACGTGGGGTCCAATCAATAGCGCCCATCACATTAGGTGTATCGGCAATATCCTAAAAGCTCCCTTCATCTCTTGCCACTCCCAGCACTGATGTGGGTATCTTATGTACTGCCTGACCCTCTTTAGCATGGTCCTCAGTACCTGACTGAAATGCCTGGGGAAGGTTGACAGCTCCATGCCAGCTACCACTCCCCCCGTGGGTTCTGGAAGGAGTTAGTGGCCAGAAAATGAAGGGGTGCAAGCAGCCTCACCAGGCCTGGAATGGCATGTCCATGACCTGAGAGTTGGATCTATGTCCTCTCTAATCTCTTCGTACAGACCCATGATAGCCTTGGAGCTCAGTCTATACACCCTCACCACATCTGACTCCGGCATCCCCAGCAGCGGGGTCCTGAGATGGAATATCTGCTACCTCCGAGCCAGTCTGTGGACTGCTTCAGCCAGGACAACCTGCTCTCAGTCCCTCCTGACCCTCCCTCTCCTGCCAGAATCTCTTGTTACCTACCACAACAACTTCAGCTGTAATCCTTTGGCGGACCCACAGGATATACCACAGCAAGAGGAACAAATGAACGCAATCCATGTAATCCATAATCACAGCAGAGCTGCACAGACACACAACCACACCACATCGATGCATGCTATGGAATAAAATGTAGGTGCTGTCACTTAACTTGTGCCCTAACCCTGGTGATAAAAAAAACAAACCCTGCATTAAAAAAAAACCTGCTCTAGTATTTCTCCCTGCTAGCGCGGCTCCCTGCATTGCCCGTGAATAGATGAATTCATCCTTTACGAGTTATTTGCATCTACTCGCGCAAAATCAGCCATCAGGTCTGTAAGTGGGTTTGTACACGCATATTTTTGGTGCAAAACTCATTACATACTCATAGGCTTTGCATGGGAAACCTCGTGCAAAACCGTGCGCAGAAACCTGAAGCAATTTTAGCACTGCTTATTATATTGGCTCCATTGTTTGCACAAATCTAAGATTGCGAAAGTGTGAATTGTGCATATTTTGCTTTACATGGCTGAGAAGTTTTAATGGAGATATAGTTTTCTCTTTCTGTAAACACAAGATTGTGTATTCTTTAGGAACTTGCCTTTTTATTCAGATTAACCTCCCTGCTATCCCTGAAGTAGCCATGGCTGCTAGCTTGTGTCTTTGTTTTTTTTTTTTTTTCTTTGCTCTCTGCTGTATCAGTGCAGGAAGATGCATTTAAAACACTCCACCTCACCTAGCAGACTTGTGCTAGCATTGCTGTCATGTGACTGCCGACCTTGTGTGACATTGCTGTTTCCTTGGAGGCACCACTGCTGTAATTCTAGTTTAAGGAGGCTCTCCAGTACATTGTTATACTTTAACAAAATGATTTTTTTGTCTGTTGCTTTTTCTTTTTTCTTAAATTCTACTTGTTAAACAATATGTTCAGCCAACAAGAAATGTAAAGGTTTAAAAATGCATTTGAAATTGTGTGCATGTAAATAGGTAAATAATTTTACTTCTCTGTCCTTTTGTTTTTCCTGTAACAGTATACGGTTTTGCACTATGTAGTCTCATTTCTGTAAGGTCAGGGTGCTATGTCAAAACCAACGATGATCTCAAATTTGGATTGAGTGAGGCTGAAAGTGAAAAATTGACCTGAAAGGTGGGGGGAGAGATCAGTAGTGAGACAGAGGATTTGATGGCATAGGCTGAAACTGCTATATTGTGCTTTTGTATTGTGTTTTGGATCTGGCAGTTTTCTCCTGCTCCTTTGGACTTCTAGCTGAAAGGGATTCCCCCCCCCCCCCCCCCCCCCCCCTGTTTTATATGGCTTTTTACCTTACATTTAGTTTAGTCATTGCAGTGATGGTTCTGGGCTCTAGGGCTGCTCCTAGAACCCTGCAGTCATAGGCCACTAGCTGTCATGACTCCCTCCCCTGGGGTCTGTGATCGCTGCCTCTGCAGCATCCTGGGAAGAGGGAGGACCTGAATGGGAATTGAAACGGGAACCTTTGCCACCAGGCCTTTACTTTTGTTTAATTGATGTTTTCTGTGTCTCTCCCTCTCATATCACAACCAGTTTTCTGTACTCTGAGCCATGATTTTTTTTTAGGTAAAATACTGTTTTAGAAAAGAAACCTGTATCTGCCCTTGGCATTTATTGTAGTTGGGTCTCTTGTCTTCAGGGGAGTGTTTACAATTTTGACACAGGTAGAGGCTGTTCCTGTCCTAAAGAATAAAAAATTAAGTGGTAGTCCCTCCCAAATAAGAAATGTCTGCTTGAAGCACAGCATTTGAATATAAATGTATAACTCCTAAAATTAGTTTGTTGATTAATCTTCATTTGCAGTTGATTAATGCGTTTTGATAACATAAGTAACCGGCAGGTAGAGAGATGAGCAGTGTCTTCTCGTTTTGTTTTTTTAGCTTTGTGGTGGAACATGGCTGATGGCGTCATTGACGCTTTATTTTGTGCCCATTGCGCGCAGACATGTTGGGCGTCAGTCTTGGCACAAAAATACTGTCCAAAATCGCAATTAGTTTCTGTGAAGTGTGTCTTATTCGACCATGTTGGTGTACCAGAGGAGGACAGGAGGACAAAGTTATTTCTCCAACCAGAATGTTCACCTAACTTCTTGGCTTTTCTCTTCTTTTTGGTCTTCGTTCCAGCTTTTATATTATTGTGTTGTAAACCTGTTTCTGTATATTTTGTCACATTGTCACCTCACTGCATCAGTGTGGTTTTCCCACATCTTATGACTCAGTTGCTTTAAAAGAATTATTTTTTTGCTTACTTATAAAAGATATTAATTTAAGGGAATTTTTTTTCTGCTGTGCATGCAGGATTTGTGCACTGGAGGTAGCATCTCATGGTGGCAATAAGCTAGATTTCTGTGTTTGCATATTATAGAAGAATCTTCTTAAGGTATCTCAGGTTCTTTTTCTGTCTGATACATGCAAATTGGTATTTGATGGAAACTGCAAGTGTATTTTATAAGGACTTAGTGCAGGCTTTAAAAATCATTCACGGGATTATGATAAATTGTTTATCTGTTGGAAGCTAGTATTTTTCCTCTGCTTTTATAAAGTACTTTTTCACTCTGAGCATAATCAAGCTGTGGAATCTGTTACCAGAGGAAGTGGTCAAGGCGACTAACATAGAGTTTAAAAGAGATTTGGACAAGTTCTTGGAGGAACTTATCTGTATTGTTGTTCATTACCATTTTATTTATTCTTGCATGCCGCTTAGAGTTTTAATATAGGCAGTCTATAAATGCTTTTAAATAAATAAACATAATTAGCCAGGTAGGCTAAAGAAAGCTATAGCTAACCCTGAGAGTGAATATCAGGAAACAGAACTACTTTATTGGATCTGCCAGGTTCATGAGACTCAACTGGCTACTGTCGAAGACAGGCTATTGGGCTTGATTAACCTTGTTCTGGCCCAGTATGCCATTTCTTATATTCTTTGTACCTGGTTCCAGTGTTGTATGCTCATATGTACTGAAGTTTCACCTGGGTCTGTTTTTACGTTTCAAAGTTTTATAATCTGCATGACGTTGTTATTCATTTTAATTAGGTTGGAAATTTTTCATTGAGCCAATTTGATGTCTCTGTCTGGTCCCTAGTTTCCTCGCACACTATCCTTTGTGAAGAATCAGGAAGCAGCAAACTATCTCCTTGCACTTTGGTAAATTTCTCAACTTCTTGCAAATTAATTTTATGGTCAGGCCTTCTTAAATAGGTTTTAAACGTAAATATAGTTGTGTATGCATGGCGCACACATGCTTTTTATTTTATTTTTTTAAATTTCATAGTAATTCTGTATGTTACCAGCTTTATTCACTGCAGACATTCTTTTGTTTGATTCTGTAGTGGGGGCGGTCTGCTGCTTCTAGATGTGTGGTTGAGTCCTTGGATTGAAGCCAGAACATTGCAAGTTCAGTTTCTATAGATCAGGGCTTTGCAGCCCAGTTCTTGGGACACACCTAACTAGTCAGGTTTTCAGGATATCCACTATGGATATGCATGAGATAGATTTGTATACCACTCTGCTGAAATCCTTACTGCAAATATTAAAGCATCAATTAAAGGCTTTATTTGCATACATGCAGAGAGTGGAGTCCTCCGTTTGTTCATATAGGGTGGCCAGAGACAACCAAAGCAAGTTCTTAATGTCATGGAATTGTGGGTTTTCTTTCAACCCAGCCTTATTATAGTAGTATGAACATTACTGCAAATTTACAATTATATAGTAATTTCCACATTAATGTGCTATGATTTACTAATCTGCTAACAAGGTCATGAACAAGGAACCTTACACTCTGGTTCTGAAGGGCTTGCAGAGTCTATTTTTTAAAGTATCCATAATCTGCACATTAATCATGTCGACAGACCAAAATACATAGTAATGTCTCATGAATCTTCATTGTGGATGCTCTGCAAACTTTTTTTTTTTAATTTAAACTTTATTATTTTCATTAAAGACATCTTCATGAAATAACAGGAAAATGTTATACATTCAATATTCCATATCATATAATAAAAATAAACATATCATTAATTTAACATATCATATAATTGGGGGAGACAAGAAAATAATATATATTTACTTATATATATTATACATAACCTAGGGCTCCCTTTCAATTATTGGGTGCCCTGATTCAATTGAAACAGAGAGAGGAGTTTTCTTTTACTACTGGACATCATTCTCTGAGGTCACAACTTGATTTTTATCTGACACAAACATTTCTAAATGTGCCGGGTCAGCAAAAACACATTTTTTCCCTTGGTATGTTATAAAACACAAGCATGGAAATTTTAAAAAGAAGGTGGCACCTAATGCCAACACCTGATTTTTTAAAGTTAAAAAATGTTTTCTCTTTGCTTGTGTGGCACGTGCCACATCAGGGAAAATTTGAATTTTTTGACCACAAAAAAGCACATCCTTATACCTGAAAAACTTCTTGAATACATTCTCCTTGTCTTGTTCTGTCAAAAAGGAAATAAAAAGGGTAGCTCTATTGTTGATTGTCTATAGACTCTTCTAGGAAAGTAGATACCCCTATACTAGAAGGGGCCTCTAAAACCATATTATCATTATCCTTCTTTACTCTTTTTTGAGGAAAGTAAAATATTCTTGATATTTTAGGGATAGCATCATCATCATAAAATAATACTTCTCTCAAAAAATTTTGAAACATCTCTTCCGGAGATAATAAACGCGTAAATGGAAAATTTGTAATTCTTAAATTCTTAGCTCTTAACATATTTTCTATGTATTCAATTTCTTTATGCATGACTATACTATCCAGAATAAATACATCACCTGAACTTTGCATCATTTGAACCTTATTAGTCAAGACGCCTATATCTTTCTCACATTGAGTAATTTTCCTAGTATGTTCATCTATTAACACCCTATCTGCATTAATCACAGTCGACAATGAGTTGTTCATCATTACAACATTATTATCAAGTCGCGAAATCATCCGCCCTAAATCTACCAATGTAACATTTTCAGGTATTGCTACCGGATCAATGTTACATTGTATATCAACTGGGAGCTTAACTTTAGATACTTCTAAAATTGGGGAAGATCTTATTTCCTCAGTCCTAGGAGAGTCAGGTTGTTGCAACACACTTGAGTCCCCTTGAACTGCTCCTACCAGTTTACTTGCCGCTTCTCTTGATGGCTCCAAATTTGGCTGCGGTGGAGACGATGGTCCCTCGCCAGGACTTAGAGAAACTAATGACGTAGCTCCCAAACTGTCCTCATTCGGCTTATCCATCTGTCGTATGACATGATGGTCCATGGGTCCGGTGCGATATTGCTGCACAGGTGAGGATGTAAAGATTTTTGCCTTCCTTTTTCTACCCATCAAAGTGAATAGTTCAAAGATCTTAAAGGGCAGGTCAAAACCCCGGACTCCGGACTCTTCGGGACTAAGCCGGACAAAGCCGCGCGCTGGCGGCTGCGGTGCGCCGCACTTCCACTGTTCTTATCGTCGGTGAGAGGACGGCCCTGGCTGACGTCACTCAGCCGCACCCCCAGCACTTCCTGCTGGCAGATGGGTTTCTCGGGGTTCTCGGAGCCAGGTAGGCCTCGGGGCAGGGGATGCTCTGCAAACTTGACCAGACTGTGGCATGCAAAGATCAGGGTTTGAGACCCTAGGATTGCATTTAAAAGTAGTATAAAAGGAATCACCAAGCAAAGGCATTTTGTTGATATGAACTCTTCTTGGTTTGGTTTTTCCCCCCCTCAAAGTTCCACTTTGGGTAAGATGTCATTATGAACCTCAAAAGGGGCAGTTCCCTGACCGTGTTTGAAAACTTATGGTTGGTAGGTATGTAGAATGATAATATTTTCTACAATATAAGCATCTTGCCCATCAAAACTTGTTTTTTTTTGGGGGGGGGGTTCTTTTAACAACTTGATTACTACTGCTACTTTCCATTTGTATTTTTTGATCATTTTAGTTATTTTTAAACTTTATTTGTATAGACTTAGTTTCCTTATAGAATCATTTGAATTTGAGTTTAGTTTCTTAATTGCAAATACTTACCAATGTAAATCAAAGCAATGCACATAGTAAAAACAAAATTATTACATTTAAAAAATTTCAATATACTAAAATCAAGATATGTCAAATAGGTGACATACATCATAAAACAATTAAAAAAAAACAAATTTGAAAGTGTACAATAAACAGAACCCGCTCAAATCATATTTGAATTAAAATGCAATAAACATACAGAACTAACTGATATTTCCTACGAACCTACAGATTTGTAAACTAATAAGGTTAGTAATCAAAATATCAGGTAACACAAAATCAAATAATAATTGTAATTAAATAATAGATAAAAACCTTACAGAATACAAAAATAAAGAACCAACAAGCAGGGCTTTCCAAACCTGTTCTGGTGACCCCACAACCAGATGGATTTTTAGAATGTCCTCCATGAAATTTGCATAATTTGGCGGACCCTGCGTAAGCCTGTGTATTTCATTCATATTCATGGTGGATAGCCTGAAAACCCAATTGGCTGTGGGCTGTTCAGGGCAGGTTTGGGAAGCACTGAATTAAAGGATTCATGAAAGGAACAGAAACGTAGGAGAAAGAGAGAGAATCACAAAATATGCTTTCTACTTCATCAAGTAAGGGAATCCAGCTGGAAAATAAGTACTAGATAACAAAACACCTACTAAAATACAAAAAAATTAAAAATGAACATGCCAACCAATAGTAATTACACATTAATTCAAGAGAGAACATGGATGGGCAAAATTGGCCCAAAATATCCAGGCGGCATAATCCTAAGCATGAGTGCCACCCACCTGCATTTGGCGAAAATGCTTAGCCTTAAAGAAAAGGCCTGATTTACTTGAGATTGTAAAAATGTATTAATTTTGAGAATACTTAGACAAAATGCAAGAAAAATAATGCACCTAAAGACCATTTTTCTTCTAGGTTGTGTTGTTTCAGACAGGTCAACCCCCAAAAATCATGCAAACCTCTGTAACGAAATTATATATCTGGCACTAAGGTGAACTTGACAAGTGGCACATGCTTCTTCTCCAGTGGTGTTTCAAGGATTTGAGCAAGGTTTAAACTATCCAAAGATATGTTCTTCCCTGGGATCTTTTCCTTGTAACGCGCTCCATTTCTTAGCTGGTAAATAATGTATCTTCATAGTAGGAGGTATGGTGTCACCTGACCGCTTCCAAGAGATACTTCCTGAACATGCCCCACAGATGAAGTAGCAACAGGTCTGCTAAAGCTAGTAAAGTCTCAAACTGAAATGCTTGGTCCGGTGCTGTAAAACTTCAGGTAACCAAATTGTCTCTAGTAAGGTGCCAGATGAGAAAAACTTGAAAGGTACTGGACTGTTGCACCAAAGCAGTTGAAAAATATTGTAAACCACTTTAAGCTGTATTTGGATAGATAAATATAAAAAAAGCAGCTAATGTCAGAGAACCATTATCTGAGAGAGGGCTTTGAAGATCAGCTGTTCAAGGTCATCAGACATTTGGGAGCAGATATGAAGGGGGAGTAATGGCAATTCATAAATTGATCAACAACAAAAGATCTTTTATGGTTGGGTTCAGCGTACAGTCTATACTCCATCTAGATCTCTCTGCTCCCAAAATAAGTTTGGTGGAAATCCTATTGATTTAAGTATGCACGTTTTGGGTGAGATTAGAGATGGTGCCTTGCCAGAGCAACTAAGAATACAGAGTGAGATGACTACCTTTCAAAAAAAAATCTCTAAGAAGTGGTTGTCTCAGTGGAAGTTTGGAAGGAAATGTTTTTTTAAAAAAAAAAAAGAGAGATCTCTAAGAAATCCCAGAAAAAAAAGGGACATTGATTCCATTTTAGGCTGGGGTCCAGGTCAGAAATAGTGTATTGTTTAATATTTTGTGGGTGATTTTATATTGTAAACTGCTGCAATATTACCGTGAGTGGCAGTATAGAGGTATTTTTTTAAAAATAAAAATGTGGTCTCCAGTGTAATAATTCATGGCTGTTCAAGGATGCTGCTTCACTGGGCAAACACTCGAGGGAAAGAGGACCCATCCTCTGTTGATGCTCCTTTATTCACTTTCTGTAAAGGAAACTCCCGGCAGCTCCATCTTTTTGGGACGACCTTCTCAGTGTGGGTTTTGTGACCCCCCCCCCCCCCAAAACTATATTCTCCCGCATCCAGCATGGCAGTTATCACTCCAATTATTGAAAATGTGGTTGATGCCATCCTGGAGCAGGAGAGATCACCCGGTCATCTGGTCTAAGAGTGATGTCAGTATCTAGCTAGTGGGTCACCCGCCTGCTCCTATGCCAGCAACAAAAATGCCTGATTAAAAAGCCAGAATCCCTTATTTTCCACTTAAACATAACCATATTGAAAACAGCTTCAGCAGGGACCAAGAAAGCAAACAAGCAAATCTTGGGCAGACTGAGCTCAGGAGATTGACTGCTGCAGGGTTGCCCTTGTTCTGGATATTCCCTGAATCATGTTTTTAATGAGTACATTTTAAGCTAGGAGGTACTTCTCACTGACCCAAATCATCTCCATGAATTACTGCAGTAATGCTTGGACCCACCAGTAGGTATGAAATATTGAGGTTTGTTTGTGGTGTGTGTGTGTGTGTGTGGGTTTTTTTTTTTTTTAAAGAAAGGCTTGTTTTGAGCGAAGCTCTTTTCCGGACTGGTAGTGATTATCCTCTAAGTAGTATGCACACAAGTACCGGCTTTAGTACTCTTGATTTTCGGGTTGGGCTAGAGTGTGCTTTTACATGTGAATGCTTCATAAATATTTCCCGAGAGCAATTTATTTTTCTAATTAGCTTGAGCAGCCCCTGCTTTACGTAGTGCTTCAAGCAGTTTTCAATAAATCAATTCAGATGCACAGCTGTTGTTTGAAACTTTTTCTTAAGTTACTGTAATTCTCTATAGACACTCAGAAATGCCTACTAATTAGCATACTTAATCATGCCTCGTACAATATGCAGAGTTAAATGAATTCATCAGTCCCAGAACATCTTAGAAAAACAGGAAAAAATGGAAAGTTTATTATACATTTTTATTTTTAATTTGGAGGAAATTCTTTTTGCTCTGAAAAGGTTTTACTGACTTTCCACTGCCTGTTGCATAGACAGCTTGGATCTTGATCAGGAAGATTTCCAGGGTCTATTGCTGATATATAAATGTTGTTCTTGGCATGTGGATTTAGTACAACGTAACTATTGTTCTGTTATCCATCCAAAAGTAAATTACTCAAGATTTTATTTAGTGAAAAGAAGGTATTGCTGGGGGTGGTGATAGAGCTACATTCCTGGTGTTGAGTTTTGGGAACTGGAGGAGTATATTTTATTTTATTTTTTTTCATTCAGGCAAAATTGGCCCACCAGCATCTTTTTTTCCCCACCTTCCCTTGGAACTGTTAGTCCATCAGAATATGGAATATGATGGACCTCTGATCATCTTAGTTCAGTCTAGCCAAGTATGCAACTGTCTGTTATACCACAAATCATTTTATCAGTGGTACTCTTTCCCCAGACTGAAAGAACCTTAAGTTTATTGCTTTTCTTCTAGGACAGCAGGATGTTAGTCCTCACACATGGGTGATGACATCGGATGGAGCCCGGCACAGAACTTTGATTTCAAAGAATCTAGAGCTTTCAGCATGCGCTACTGAGCATGTGCAGCTGTAGTCATCACCTCGTCCCCTAGGCAGGGCCCGCAGTTCCTCAGTCTCTTTTTTTTTCTGTGGAGCTATGTGGTCGCAGAAGCTGTGTGCTCACGTTATGTAGCTATGCTCACAGTTTTTATAAGTGATTTTTTTCTAGAGCTATGGCTGCTTTCTTTAAGGTAGTTTTATTCTTCTATTTTTCCTCTTCTTTCAAACTGTCTGCCAGCTGCATAGTGGGCTTTCTCTTGTGCAGCCTGGCAGAGTCTGATACTTTAAAAAAGAAAAGCTTCAGTACCAATTTTTTTGTATCTGTTTCTCTCCTTGCTCTGTCTGTTTTTTCTCTTTTTCCACGGTGCTGACAGGATTGACTTATGCAGTCTGTGATCTGTGTAGGCTGCTGAGCCTGGGGACTCTCCTGAGTTCTACCTGAGCTGGAGTTCCATGGATGATCACTGATGGATCAGTATCGATGGATTCAGACAGTGGAAGGATCAAGGACCATGCCGTTCCTGTTGTGGGGAGAGCTCATCTTCCCCACATCTCAAGGACCTAGTCTCCATGGGCGGGTTCCAAGCGTTGCTTGGGTTTCTTCTGCCCATTCAGCCTACCAGCCAAACCTGGGCACACACTCCAGATACATTTGATCCTTTGGATGTCAGTGGATGACAGTTTCTCGTGGGACAAGCAGGATGTTAGTCCTCACACATGGGTGCTATCTTCAGATGGAGCCAGGCATGGAAAGCTTTTGTCAAAGTTTCTAGAACTTTGACTAGGCACACTGAGCATGCCACTGTCCAAGTGGCGTCCCTCTTCAGTCTCTTCTTTTCCACGGAGTTGTTGTCTTGTGGATGTGGAACTCTGTTGGAAAACGTTCATGGTCGAGCCTTCTTGGTTCTCTTCCTGCGTCAGGCCTTTTGACCCGGCCTTAGGGGGCATCATGGTGAATGATGCACTTTGGTACATTCTGTATGGTCAATCTCCGATGGTGCTGTCTCCCGATGGCCGGTGGATGCCGGCCTTCGACCGCTGGACGTATACTTTTTTGAATGGCATCATCAAGGTTTTGCAGGTGCCCACGGACCATGTCCATTACATACACTCAAGAGGTCTATATCTTGTTTCTGGGGGCAATGCACGATGTCAGGGGCTTCCCTTTTTGCACCCAGATGACCCCCAAGAGTCATTGTGCGTGCCTCGATAAAATGGAAAAACTGTTTCAACCCAGGATGGTGGCCAGCGGTTCCTTACTGCCTGCTCCTCTACCAGGTCTCCTGGTCGAATTGGGTACAGGGGTCCAGCCTGTTTACATTTCCTCTTGTTCCAGGTTCGGATCGTTTCCATCTCCCTCGGTGCCGGGGAAAGACCGGGCCGAGCATCATGGAAGATTGAAGAAGCACCGTCTGTCTCCGTCTTTGCATGAGACCAGGCTCGGCAAGGTACTGGATCGGTCCAAGGTGCCCCTGAAGCGGCCTTGGCCCGCAGAAGTATCGCCTTCCATTGAGACCGGTGGTTCGAGGCAGTCCCCACCGGTTTCAGTGCTGGGCACTGGTCTCCCTCGAGGTTCCAAGGGGGTGCAGATTACGCCTCCCTCTTCTCCTCTGGCTGTCCTTTCTTTGGTGGCATTTGATGAGGAGTTAAAGTGCAGAGTGTGGTTGGCCAGGCCCTGCAAGGCATTGGTGCTGCCACTGCTGCTGGAGTCTGTGCCATCTGTGTTTGTGCCATTATTAGAGCGCCTGGACTCGCTCCTACCGATGATGCTGATGCTCCCAGGGAGCATAGATGCAGCCTCCAGCAGAATGATCCCGGTCACCAATTCCTTGCATAAGGGCAGACCACTGGGTCCGATGGCACTGCTCCTGTGGCCGGCATTGCCCAAGTCTCTGCTGAGCCCCTTGGGGACGTCAATGCCCTGGGTGCCATCTGTGCCTCACGTTGTAGACATAGTCTAGCCACCACACTGGTGTCCCCGGGGATCCTAAGTGAAGTGGATGCCCTGAACAACCCGTGGGGGGGATGATGCGTCAGAGTCCTCGTCTGGGGATCTAGCATCTGAGCTGTCGCCTCTGGAGGAGAGACATCTGTCCCTGCCAGAGGACTTGACATTTGCAGGCTTTTTTTTTGAGGGCCATGATGGAGTCCATCCCTTTTTAGCTCCTGTCGGAGGAGGACTCTCACCAGAAAATGTTGGAGATTTTCCAATTTGTAGATGCGCCAAAAAGAGGGGGGGGGGGGATGTTCTAGTCCATTACATCTTTAAAGATATCTTTGTCAGGCTCTGGGAACACCCCCATCTCTGTGTTCCCGGTGAACAGGAAGACCGAAATGGTGTACCTGGTTCAGCCCACCAAGAGGTTTGAGAGACTTCAGCTCGCACACCAGTCTGTGGTGGTGGAGTCTGCCTCAAAAAGGTGAAGCTTTCTCAGACCCACGCCTCAGCATCCCCAGGCCGAGAACATAGATCTCTGGACGCCCAGGGGAGGAAAGTTTTCCAAGGGTCCCTGCTGGTGATGTGTTACTTGCTATCAACTAAACATGAATCAGTATTCCAGGAATCTCTGGCAGCAAGTCCGGGATCTGGTTGAGTGCCTGCCCAAGCAATTGCAGGAGGATTTCCTGAAGGTGGTCCAGCAGAGGTTGGAACGTGACAAACACAAAGACCGCTCCGCCTATGATGTCTTCGAGACATCAGCGAGAGTGGTGGCTGGTCGCATCGGTGCCCGCTGCATGGCGTGACTCCGCACTTCCGTCCAGAGGTTCAGGAGAGCATTGCGGACCTACCCTGTACCAGGGAGAACCACTTCAGTGATAATATTAACATAAGAACATAAGAAAATGCCATACTGGGTCAGACCAAGGGTCCATCAAGCCCAGCATCCTGTTTCCAACAGTGGCCAATCCAGGCCATAAGAACCTGGCAAGTACCCAAAAACTAAGTCTATTCCATGTAATCATTGCTAATGGCAGTGGCTATTCTCTAAGTGAACTTAATAGCAGGTAATGGACTTCTCCTCCAAGAACTTATCCAATCCTTTTTTAAACACAGCTATACTAACCGCACGAACCGCATTCTCTGGCAACAAATTCCAGAGTTTAATTGTGCATTGAGTAATTAAACTTTCTCCGATTAGTTTTAAATGTGCCCCATGCTAACTTCATGGAGTGCCCCCTAGTCTTTCTACTATCCGAAAAAGTAAATAACCGATTCACATCTACCCGTTCTAGACCTCTCATGATTTTAAACACCTCTATCATATCCCCACCTCAGTCGTCTCTTCTCCAAGCTGAAAAGTCCTAACCTCTTTAGTCTTTCCTCATAGGGGAGTTTCTCTCAGCTTCCTGATACCTCTCCTGCAGAGGGAAGACTGACTTTGCTCCCTCTACTTGAAAGACGCCAACGCACACATCAAAATTTCCTGTGCCCACAGGACGTATCTGCAGTTCGTGGTGGGCAGGCAGCACTTCCAGTACAGAGTGTTGCCATTTGACCTAGCGACGGCACCCCATGTTTTCACCAAGTGCCTGGCAGTGGTGAGCACTTACTTGCAGAAACTGAGTGTGCAGGTCTTCCCCTACCTGGACGATTGGCTCATCAAGAGTTCCGACCAGGAGGGCGCACTGCAGTCTCTGCACTCCACCATTTGGGTCTTGGAGACTCTGGGTTTTCTAATCATGTACCCGAAGTCTCACTTGACTCCGTTGCAGCAATTGGACTTCATTGGAGCCAGGTTTGAGACTGTGCAGGCTTGAGCTTTCTTGCCCTGAGACTGGGTGCTCACCTTAATGTCCCTGGCGAGAGCAATCTCCCAGAGTCATCAGGTCTTGGCACACTGCATGTTGCTGTTGGGGTTCATGGCAGTGATGGTCCGTGTCACTCCCTTCGCTCGTTTACGTGTGCGCAGATCTCTGTATACCCTCCATTCCCAGTGACATCAGGCCACTCTGGATCTTTGTGTGCATTCGAATCACTCAGCCACTCCAGCTCTCTCTGTCATGGTGGGAGACTCTGTCCAACTTGGAGGCAGGGCTACCATTCCAGGCATCCCCAACTCAGGCTGTGCTTACCACGGATGCCTCCCATCTTAGGTGAGGTGGCCATGTGAAAGAACTCCACACCTAAGGTCAGTAGTCCGCCCAGGAAGCACGATATCAGATAAACGTCTTAGAGCTCTGGGCAATCCAGTACACAATTTGGGCGTTTCAAAATCACGTGGCCAACAAGGTGGTCCTAATCCGGACAGACACCAGGTAGCAATGTGGTACTTCAGCAAACAGGGAGGCACAAGATGCCTTCCTCTGCCAGGAAGCTGCCTAGATATGGTTGTGGGCTTTCTCCCAGGGCATCCTGCTCCAGGCCATGTATCTCCCAGGACCAGAGAATAATGGTGGCAAATGGCCTGAATTGATTGTTCCGACCCCACGAATGGTCCTTGCAGCAGGAAGTTGCGGATCGGATCTTCCATCTTTGGGGAATCCCAGACATGGATCTGTTCACTTCCCCCTGCAACAGGAAGGTAGTTCGATTCTGCTCCCTATTCCAGGAGGGCGGCAGGAAGGCATTGGATGCCTTTGCGTACCATTGGGCAGGGGCCTCCTGTATGCATACCCTCCGTTTCTGCTAGTGTCAAAGACCCTCCTGAAGATCCAGTAGCATCATGGGACCATGATTCTCATCGCCCCTTATTGGCCGCATCAAATCTGGTTTCCTCTCCTGCAAGATCTCTCCCTGAGGGAACCAATCAGTCTGGGAACTGCCCCAGACCTCATCACACAGGATCGGGGCCGGTTACATCATCCCAACCTCCGAGGCGTGGATGTTGAAAGATTGGTTTTACAGCCCTGGGAACTCTCGGACAAGGTGTCCTGGGTTTTACTGGAGTCCTGGAGGCTGTCTTCTAGGAAATCTTACTGCCTAAAGTGGAAGTGGTTTTCCGCTTGGTGTGAGAGTCACAGTTTAGACTTGTTCTCCTGCTCCACCCCAAAATTGCTAGACTACCTGCTACACCTTTCGGAGTCCGGACTAAAGAACAACTCAGTGAGGGTGCAACAGGTGGATAGTGCACCCATCTCAGTGCATTCTATCGTGGGGCACTTCATCCGGGACCTTCTTCAACTGAAGCCTCCTCTATGGGACCTCGTGGTGTCCTGGGACCTCAACTTAGTCCTGAGTCAGCTTATGAAGGCGCCATTTGAACCTTATGTGCTCCTGTGATGTAAAGTTCTTGACCTGGAAGGTAGTCTTCCTAGTGGTGGTCACCTCGGCGTGCAGAGTCAGCGAACTTCAAGCTTTGGTGTCATTCCCACATTACATAAAGTTCTTCCACGGTAGGGTGGTTCTGCATACACATCCCAGGTTCTTACCGATGGTGGTGACGGATTTCCATCTGAACCAGTCAATCGTCGTACCCATCTTCTTTCCAAAACCTTATTCACACCAGGGCGAACAGGTTCTTCATAGCCTGGATTGCAAGAGAGCCTTGGCCTTTTACCTGGAGTGTACGGCAGGGCATAGGCAATCCACAAAACTTTCTTTTGACAGGAACTGTGCAGGAGTTGCTATGACTAAGAAACCTTATCCAGCTGGCTGGCAGATTGCATCTTGTACTGCTATGCGGAAGCAGGACTGCAGCTGGGGAGCCATGTCAAGGCTCATTCTGTTAGGGCCATGGCGACTTCAGTGGTCCACTTGTGAGCAGTCCCCGTGGATGAGATCTGCAAAGCTGTGACATGGAGTTCTCTCCACACCTTTGCTTCGCATTACTGCCTGGACAAGATGGCAGATGCGACAGCAGTTTCGGCCAGTCTGTCCTCCAAAATCTTTTTCAGCTATGAAACCCATCTCTTCCAGCCTATGTCCCTGTTTTTTCGGGTTCGGGCTACCTCTTTGTTACCAACAGCACTTGTTGTGCCCGTTGATACCTACTTCTGTGCTGCTTGTGTTTTTTGATGGGTGTTCGGGAGCAACCTGCAGCTAGGGATTCATCCATGTGTGAGGACTACAATCCTGCTTGTCGCAGGAGAAAGCAAAGTTGCTTACCTGTAACAGGTGTTCTCTTGGACAGCAGGATGTTAGTCCTCACAAAACCTGCCCACCACCCTGCGGAGTTGGGTTTCTCCATTTATTTTCTACGAGACTGAAGTGGGAACCCCGCATGGACATGTGGATAGTGGCATGCTGGGCATGCTCACTGTGCCTAGTCAAAGGTCTAGAAACTTTGACAAAAGTTTTCTGTCATGTTCCATCTGATGATGTCACCCATGTGTGAGGACTAACATTCTGCTGTCTTAGGAGAACACCTGTTACAGGTAAGCAACTTTGCTTTCTTTCTGGGGGGCTGTTGGGGCCCCAGTTTGTTTTTTGGTTGTTTTTTCACACCAAAGGAAACTGCGGTTTTTGTCCAAGATCCTCTCTTGTTTACATCTCTGGGTCCTTCCTGTATCCAGGAGGATCTAGATCCACAGTTTTGTCGGGGTTTACTTATCAGGAACGCTGCTTGTACTGTTTTCCATGTTGCGGAGTTTGCTTCAGCTTGCACTCGCATTATTCCTCTGCCTCAGGCATCCCTGCTATGCATGAAGGTTTGTGTCTTAATCTATTCTATGGCTTTCTTTGTAGAATCCAACTCTTCTCAAGCCTGCACCCCTGGTGGGTCGGCTGCCTCTCAGGCAAAGGAGGGAGGTAGAGCTTCAGCAATGTGTGGCTTCCCATCTTGTCCTGCTCAGACAGCCTGGAGCTAGAGATTCACCCATGTGTGAGGACTACCATCCTGCTTGTCCTAGGGGAAAGCAGAGTTGCTTACCCATAACAGGTGTTCTCCCGGTAAAGCAGGATGTTAGCCTTCATGATACCCTCCTGCCTCCTCTGGGAGTTGGTTCTCCATGATATTTGCTATATCATGTTCTCCAGGGGGAATTCTGCGCTAATGAAGAATTTGCGCAGAATTCCCCCTTCCCGCAGATTTCCTCCCTCATCACCCTTCCCGCAGATTTTCACAGTCGCCTCGCCGATTTCCTCCCTCCAAAATCGGACGTGCATGGACAGCAGCCATCGCGAGAGTGGGGGCATCTCAGCACGGCAGAAAATAGCAGAGGAGACCCTGGCATGCTGCGAACGGAGTGTGACCTGCGGCATGCCGGTGAGAGAGAATGTGTGTGTGAGAGAGGGGAGGGGGTGGGGAGGGTGTAAGAGAGAGCATGGTTGGTGAGAGGAGGGGGTGGGGGAGGTGAGAGAGCATGGGAGGTAAGAGAGGGTGGGTGGGGGATGCTTGTGTGGGTTTCAGAGAGAAGGAGCCTATATGAGGGGAAGGAGAGGTGAGAGAGAATGTGTGGGTGTGAGAGGAGAGGGGGTGTGGGGGAGGGGGAGAGATAGCTTGGTTGGTAAGAGGGGGAGTGGGGGGATGCTTGTAGGTTTCAGAGATGGAGCCTATGTGAGGGGAGGGTGACAGAGCAGGAGGGTGAGAGAGAGCATGGGAGATAAAGAGGGGGGCTGGGGGGATGCTTGAGTGTGGGTTTCAGAGAGAGGGAGCCTATATGAGGAGATTGTGAAGGAGTGTGTGTATGTGTGTGAGAGATTGGGAGCTCGTGTGTATGAAAAAGGGATTGTGTGTAAGTGAGGGTGCTAGCCTGTGTGAAGGGATTGTGTAAGTGAAGTGAGCCTGTATGAGGGTGTGTGTTTGTGTAATAGAGGGGGAGCATGTGTGTGAGAGAGGGAGCCTGTTTGAAGGGCAATACTGAGAACAGGGTCAAAGTCTGGGACTGGCAATAGAATGGAAAGGGTTGAGCCTAGAGGTGAAGGGGAGAGATATTGGCAGGTGGAGGAGTTGGGGCCTGAGAGGGCAAACTGGCCAGGGGAGTAGGGAGAGTGAGTGGAAGGGACACTTACAGTGAATTTCTAGGGAAATACTGCTCAAAATATTTAAAATTCTGCAACTTTAAAAGCTTTTTTCTGTAATAATTTAAAATGTAGTTACTTAAAGACTGTCATGTAAATTGTGTTATTTTGACCAATATAAAGTTTGCAGAATTTTAAATTGTTTTGTGCAGAATTCCCCCAGGAGTGATCATGGACTGAGAGACTCCGCCCAGGGTGGTGACTGTAGCTGCACATGCTCAGTAGCGCATGCTGAAAGCTCTAGATTCTTTGAGATCAAAGTTCTGTGCCGGGCTCCATCCGATGTCATCACCCATGTGTGAGGACTGGCAACCTGCTGTCCTAGGAGAGCACCTGGTACAGGTAAGCAACTCTGCTTTCTCTTTTCCTACTCCCTAAATCCTGAAAGCTACCTTGTCTAGAAACAACCTACAGTTCTCATTCCTTCCAGCAGGTAATTGTTATCCAACATGACACCTACCTTTGGATAATGGAAAGAGAGCAGCATTTTGCTGTTTTCAGTGTGTTGAGGTTCATAAACACATTGTGTGCTGTCAATTATGTTGTGTCTTGGTGAAACTGAGCAGGCAAACCTTTTCTTTGTGCTGTAAAATGGATAGCTAGAAATTGCTTAAACCTAGTCCTGCAAAAGCTGTTTTTAATCAAAATGATTGTAATTGTTCCAAACAAGGAGCTTCTGGGTGAATTTGATTGTTTTGGTATATTACTAGTGTTTCCCTGTATATTGTTAAAAATGTGTGGCTCACCAAACTCCCCCAAGCAGGCAGTGTGGACATGGAAAGGACGCGTCTGTCCAGAAGAAGAATTAGGGAAGCACTGAAAGCCTTCTAAAACAGAGAGAAAGCGGGGAGACACACATGAACTCGTCACAATGGACGAGTGCTATATACAGACGCTCAACTGACAAGCATCCATTTCCTGAATCCCCCTGGCTGTGTGGCGTTTAGGAAAACTGACACCGATAAACTCGGCATTGGTTTTCCTAACCAGCAGACTGCTAACGTCGATAGGGTTCTCGTTAGCAAGGAGGCACTAGGGGTGCGACCCCTAATGTAAATATTGCATGGTGCCCCCAGGAGGGGTGCGTGGAGGCGCGTTAAGAAAGCGCTTTCTGCGCATAATTATTGCATCGGCTTCTCTGTGTGTTAATTATAGGTGAAGGTTCAATTTCTAATCCAATGGCAAATTTTTAAGTCTTCTGGGATGTATTGAAATCCTTTAAAGCACATCCAAGATCTGGTGTATAGTAGTTATTTTTATCACCAGTGTTCCCTTCAAGGAGTGATTAGGTGTGTGCAAATGTTTTTCCATGTCAGCAAGAATTTTTGTAAACCAGTAATCTTTGAGTGCCATTTCTGTATATAGCAGAAAGAAAATACGAGCGACTACGTAAAACCTGTGAGTGATGCACTCAGTTTTAGAGGGAGCTGTGTATCCCCCATGCATCCTGTTAAGTAAGGATTTCTGCCAGAGGTGTGTAATGCTTTCACCACCTACCTCCTCAGTTGTAATCCTGTAGGACTTTTCAGAAAGAATTAAAGTCCAGGAGCTGAGTGGTAGGTAGTGTTGTGCACTGCCATGTGTGCCAGGCTTCTGGTCCCGGGGCCAGCCAGGGCTGGAGATGCTGCAGAGGGGCAGGGCTTACAGCCCCTGGGTTGGAGTGTGGGTGGGAATCTCAGCCATTGCTCTTCAGTGATGCCTGTTAGTTAGATTTGGCTGAGTTCCAAAGGGAGCTGCAGTTTGTGGCTCCTGTTAAGGCTGAATTTAAAACTTAGGTGCCAATGGGGGGGGGGAGGGAGACCATTCCCTCCCCTCCTCTCCTGAAATCAGATGGTGCTGGGCCTCTACCCAGATTTTCACTTTGCCTCTGGGCCTGCTGACACTTTCCTTTTTATTTGGGCTGCGCCACAGTTGAAATTGGCGCAGGGCCTGTGCCCTTGCAGCCCTTATGGTGGCCCCTTGCACAGGTTTCCATGCTGACAGCAAGCCCGTGCTGGGGCAGGGGTGCCGCAGGGTCTGTGAGCGCACATGTTGACTAAGTTCAGCTGAAGTTCTTAGTGCAGCCCGATGAAGAAGAAGAAGTGTCAGCAGGTCCTGGCCAGTGACAGCTTTGGCAACGCTTTGGGTGACGCCTGGCCCCTGCCCAAGGACTGTCGCCATGATGCTTGAGTTTTAAATGGAAGGGCGAGATCAAAACAGAGGCAATAACTGCGGGGTGGTTGTGAATGAAGACTGATGGCGATGTAACCCAGTAGAAGCCTGGCTCTGATTGAGCTGGAAGAACAGACCTCAGCCTGGAAAAGGGAAGTGGGATTGTGCATGACCGGATTTTATTTAATCCACATTTGTAAACGATGAAGATAGATTTTAAGAAAAAAAACAGCTTATGTTATAATTTTAGGATAGGCGAGTCTGTTTCGTGATTTTATGCTGGTGACAAGCCTGCGCATTTGTGTGTCTCACTACATCCTTTTCACACTACATGTTCTCTTCAATGTGTGAGGCTCTCTTTTTTTTTTTTTTATGGTTTTGAATGTTTTATCTGTGAAACTAGTTCCTCAGTAACACCCGGGGCGCACAATAAAATACACTGTTTAATGGTTACCTGGATTTTATCTCTGCTTACAAGCATTGTAGTATTTCAGCTAATTTTAGGACTTAGGTTTGCTGAAATGAGTGGATTAAATTAGTATTTAGTGTGCATAAAATGGTTTTTTTTCATTAATCTGTTCCTCTGTGATGTCTCTTGAGTGTGAATCAGAAATAAATACCCCTGTGCATTTTGTGCTTGAAAGCAATGGATCAGCTATGTGATTTCAGGAGTGCATAAACCATTTTGATCCCTGATTTGGGTGTGGCGCCACAGATGGAGAAGTTTAGATCATATGATCTTATTAGCTGAGGGGGTTTCTGTTCAGTTAAGTCCTAGTGTGTTTTGGTTTTCTGTAAGCTGTCTTCACGGGACCGGGGGGGCGAGCCTGGTGCTTTGGCTGATAGATATGTAACGTGGCTCATCACTATAGCAAAAAAATATATATATCTGACCCCTCATTTTTGTGTTCCATCCCATTTGGAGGTCAGTGCTTAGTGCTCTAAGGCAGAGGTGAGCAAACATTTGGAGCTGCAGACCCTCCCCCCTTTCCATTAATGCAATTGATTGGGACCCCCAAGATGGATTATTATAAATGTACAAGCAAGCATGCACACACTCACAGCCATACTGCCAGCCAGTGGCAAAAGCCCCGTTTTGTTTCTCTTCAAGTTGCTGAAAAGAGTAAGCAAAGAACCCAGCACAGAGGTAGACACCCTGCACCCAGACAAACGTGGGGAGAAACATATATCTCATACACAAACAAACGCAGACACCCCAGACCTGCAAAGAGAGAAACAGATACCCAAACAGATGGAAAGAGACCAATCCAACAGCCAGGCAAGCACAGTGAGGCAGACATACCACACTTAGACATAAAAACACACACACCATCCCAAACAGCAAACAGACAATGAGAAAAGGTTAAAGAGGTTAGGGCTGTTCAATTTGGAGAAGAAATGGCTTTGGGGGGGGGGGGGGGGATATGATAAAGTTCTGCAGAATCATGAAAGAACTTGAATAGGTAAATGTAAAAATTGCTTATTTACTCTCTCAGACAATAAAAGGACTAGGGGGCATGCCATGAAGTTAGCAAGTAGCTCATTTAAAACAAATCAAAGACAATTCTTTTTCACTGAGGCATAGTTAAACTCTGGAATTCATTGCCAGAGGATGTGGTTATGGCAGTTAGTGAAACTGGGTTTAAAAAAAGATTTGGATAAGTTCCTAGAGGAAAAGTCCATGAACTATTAATCAGTAAGGAATAGTAGCTTGAGATCTATTTGTTTGTGTACAAGCAAGGTACTTATGACTTGGATTGGCCACTGTTGGAAACAGGATGCTGGGCTTAATGGACCCTTAGTCTGACCAAGTATGGCAATTTCTTATGTTCTTATGTGCAGACAGACACGGATTGAGGCATAGACACAATATACCCAGACAATCACCCACAGGCAGCCACACCATACCCAGTCAGAGAGAGAGACATAGGTAGGCAAACCACATTGCAAACACAGACCACAAACACAGATCAAAGTACACCAGACAAAACACAGAGATACATGTTACAGGCCCAGACACCACAATGGGATGGGATGGAAAATATTTCAAAAATACTTAAGATGTCAGACAAAAATGTTTAAGATATGAAGAAAAAAAACTCCATCCCACCCTGCCCATCTTTTGTTTTTGCTTTTTTAGTATTTTCACAATTTTTCCTATTTTTCTCTCCATTTTTGTATTTTTCTTTTCTTAGTTTGCACATATCTTTTTGTTGATTTGCTTATTTTTTCACACTTTTTGCGCTTATTCTTCCTGCCCCATCTCCTCCTCCTTTCCCCTCTGCTTCCTCATTCTCTCTGGTCTCTGCCCATTCCCCTTCTCAATCTCACTATTTCTTTTCCCCCAGATGGGGAAAAACATCTGTGATCTCTCTCCCTGAGTAAGGAGCTCCTCCCGGGCTCTTCCTGGGTTGGTGAACACTGCAGTGACTGTTCCCATGTCCAGTTCTGTCACACAGTAAGCAGCCATCCACTTGGCCTTGCCACAGCAGGAGCCATGGATAAGCCGTGGCATGCTTACAGCGATGGGGTGTGTTGCTAAATGCTCGGTGATCTGAAGGTTCTTATAAAGAATTGTTACTGCCACGATGTTTACAGGTTATTCTTCCAAACTTAAATGCCGTGGCAGTGACCATTACGGTATTTGACTGTTTGCAGAAGGTTTCACAATTCCTCTGTCCCCCCCCCCGTGGCTTCATCGGGAGACGCAGTTCACGCTGCAGTGTACAGTTTGAGAGTTGTCACTTCTGCGTTCAGGTGACCCTTGCCAGGAATGTATAAGGGAATCTGCACTACGATTGCGGTTTTTATAATTTCATATGCGCGAGCGTCCGCTTGAAATTATCTGTTCAGGCGTCTGGGGTAGTTTTGAATGGTGGCTTGGCAGCAGGGTAGTAATTGTGAAACCTTCGGCAAACAGTCAAATAATTGTCACTGCCATGGCATTAAAGTTTGGATGAATAACCTGTAAACGTTTGTTTATAAGAACCTTCAGACCACTGAACATTTAAGCGGCACACCCCATGCCTTTTGCTGGTTTCAGATTGGTGTGATTTGCCCTTTTCCCACTTCCTTAGTGGTATTTATGCTTACAGCGGTGACGCTGGCAGCTCCCTCCCTCATTAGCTTGCAGTGCCTCCATGGCACGGAGATTCAGCAGATTCCTTCCCTGATTGGAAATCCAGGACTGGTCAAGCACCCCAGTACGCTGTCCTCTGTTCACTTGACTACTGCTACTGTTGTGAATTTTTCAATAAACTGGGACATGAAAAGTGCCCGCCCTCATCAGAAGTCCTGCAGGGATTTGGTGTGTGTGCAGAGTGTGAATATAGCAGGTGGAACTAAGGGTACATTTGTGAAAAGAGAATAAAAAAAAAAAAGTCATGAGGTGCAGACTGCTCATGTCACAAAACCAGGGATGTGCATTCCTTTTGTTTGTTCTGGAGTTGCATGCGTAACTCCTGTACTTTATAGTACACATACAACGTGTACGTTTAATAGCTCAAGTTATGCGCATGCTATCCGTTTTTTTTACACATGTAACTTTGAAACGAATGCCCATCCCTACAAAATTACAAATACAAGAAAAGCGATTTTTCCTGTCCTCTCGCTCCTCCCTTCACCTTACATTATATATTTTAAGGAAAGGAGACGTAAGACTGAAGGAGGTACCGTAGACAGAACCAAGAAACAGACAAGGTGGTATTTAAAATTTGCTTGATATTTGTAAAGCTTGTAGCTGTTCTTTTCTTTGGTGAGGGTCATTGTAAGCACTGTTTCTTTGGAGTTATCCAAGGAACTGTCGAACAAATATACAGATTCTTAAGTATTCTTCATTATGGCTCTGGTGAATGTAGTTACAAAAGAGAGAATGTATTAAAATAAAAAAAAAAAAGCCAGGAAGCCTGATCCAGCAGTAATAGTGGGCAACCCAGTACCTTTGGGTGAGAGGGAACCATTCATAGGTTTGGTATATGTAAAGCACACTTATGTGAGTAAGGGTCTCGTTTAGAGTCCCACCCACCCCACTTCCTGTTTGCTTCTGAAGGCATGTACAGGGCGGAGACTACTCGCTTCTCTCAACTTTCCTCCGCTAAAATGATCCCTTTTCTCAATGAAATCCCACCCAGCCTTGATTTACCACAAGCCTTTTATCTGTTTGTGTTTCATGGTTACATTATAAACTCCAGGGACTGTGCTGCATACATCTGGTGGTGCTACATAAATGATTAATGGCGGTATTTATTGCGAGACCTGAAGGATGTTGACAGTTTTGCGCCCCTCTCAAGGACCTGTAGGGAATGAGGCCCTGAGGGTGCTAAAGATAGTTTCCCTGCACAAACCCCACATCCCTGTACTTTGTTAGACCTTCCCGTTTGGATAAATATCTTTACTGCTATATTTTTAATTAGTGATGTGTTTTTCTTATTAATATCTTGGAGATTAATTACCTTTGTTGCCAAGGTGCCCTATGGTTTTGGGAAAAACAATCATACATTTATTAAGCTGTGTTGTATGATAGAACTCCAGAACCTTTGTGCTGATAATTTTCTTGTTTTTTTTTTTTTTGTTTTTTTTTTATTAAGGTTCTTGACTAGCAGTGAGCGGATTAGCTTTATTACTGGGCAGTAGAGGTGTATCTTGTAATTGCCTGTGGAGTTAGAGCAGTGTTTCTCAACCAGTGTGCCACTGCCTGATGCCCAAATCCAGACCAGCACCTTGCAGCAGACACCAATGGCATAGCTCTCAAACCGTCCATGCGGGTGCTCCTCCTTAGCTGCAGCATGAGAGCCAGAATTTGAGAATTAATAGGCAGCATGCAGGACATGCATAGCCAAGCCCCACTTTGTGAGACGTACAGTCTACCACAGCACCTCCTTCTCCTGGATCCTTCTTCTTTGAGTCTTGTATGCGGGTTGAATGAGACGCTGGGAGCAGTGGAGGAAATCTGGCAGTGACATGCAGCAGCCAAGGTAATGAAGCAATCTGGCTGCCCCTCAGCACACCAGCTTTTCTCTTCTCCTGCACTTTTGTGTATAAAGGGAATTGGTCCACCGTGATGGGTTAGTGTGTGTCTGTATTCCCTCTCTCTTTGTTATAAAATTTGGAAGAGAGCTTGGGCTTTCAGTGCTTCCCTAGCTTTTATTTTGACCTTTCGAGTCCTATCCGTGTCTGCCGTGCCTGACCCCTGGAATGTTCAGCCTTCTCCATGCCCTTACTTTTCTGTTTGTAGCAGAACTGTAGTTTTGATGCACCTGGTATAACTCCATTACTAAAGTGATATGTGCCGAAAACTGGATGGAGAAATGCAAGGTTCTGCTCATCCCCCGAACAGTCTGTTTTTGCATATAGCAAGTTTGCTGGAGTGCTCTGCACGCTTTGAGCATTACCTGAGTTGTTTGTCTGCTATATTATGCAAAATGGCTTCCAGCCATTCCCTGGATATAGGCACAATGTTGATTATTTCTGGGGTGACCATATAGCCATGCCTGGGGGAATGAGCTAAGGATGTCCTCTGCATGCATGGAAATGTAGTCCTGCTCTTCTTAGGAAACTTGACTGGGAAATCGTCACCATGCATGCAGTGGGGTAAAACCAAAACTAACTTCTAGGAATGTGCAGCCTGAAATTATTTGTTTTTATTTTCATTTCATTTTTTGCTATTTTTCTGTTTGATTCCCCCCCCCCCCCCCCCCCCCCCGGTCATTTCATATTAGTCAGCACTAAAAGAAAAAAACAAATAAATGCACATCCCTACTAGCTTCTCTTGTAGTCCTGGATATGGAGTAGTATGGTCACTCTGGTGATATCTCACGTCCTGTATGGCGTGGAGCAGCTTCATGGTGTTTCTTTCATCCATCTCTCCCAGATTGGAAATAAATCAAGGGCACTGCTAATTAAATCATTTGATCTTTCCTTCAGTGGATATCAGCAAAGTCTGTTTCACTGTCTTTATCTTTTTCAACATAGGTCAAAAAGAAATCTCTTGCTGACTGTCAGATACAGCACTCTGCTCCCCTTCCCACTGCCCTCTCACCTCAAAAGCTCCTTATCCCTTTTTTTTAAAGAGTGTTTATTGAAAAATCAATAGATAGTTTTGCTGCAGTGTTTCAACATTTTAATTCTTCCTGTTCTCTGACTCAGAACTGAGGAGAGTGTTTACTTGAAGGCACTTCTTTACCATCAGACTGCTGGCTGCACTCCAGTTGGAGAGTGGGGAGGAGTACTCCGGAGGGTGGGGTGGACCTTGTGCTACTTTTTTTTTTTTTTCTTTTTTTTCCTTTTTTTCAGTGGCTCTGTCAAAGGCGTGACTTCTGCCAAGCTGCTTGTTTCATGGCTGCTCCAAGATGGCGATTTTTTTTTTTTTGTAATGTGTGTGCATTGTACATAGAGAATATTTAGAAGTCAAGACCTCTTTAGCTGTTTATTAACTAGCAGTGCCACTTGAAATTTATCTTGTTTAATAAAAGAAAAAAATGCAAGAGCATTTGGGCTTTTTTTTTTTTTTTTTTTTGCAATTAGCAGAATTGTATGTATTTTTGTGAAGTTTTTTTTTTTTAAGTAACTATTTTAGTTTCTCTGGATTTCTTAGTTCCTTTTTTGTGTGTCTGAATATAATATAATATAGCTTTTCTTGAGGGAGAGGGAATTTCATCTGATTTCGATGAGCTTTCAGGATCTCTCTGTCCTGACGTTGAATGAGAGAGAGACCATGATGATCACCCCTTCCCCATTTGTAATTTTTTTTTGTAATCCCTGAAGCAAAAGTGGTTTTCTGAATAATCCCCCATAATTTCCTTATAGCTTTTATCGGCATTTTTGTAGTTTTACTAATGGTCCTCTTAAGATCTAATTAAGCATATTGTTTTCTTTGTATGTATACACATTTTTTCAGTCTCTGAAGACTGACTAACAGTACGAGAATAAGCTCATTGGTACATTTTTCCTTTTTATAGTTCTTGATTGATCTGCAGAGTGTACCCTTGTCTTGCTGATAGCATGTCTTGCAGTTGTGAGTGTGCAAAAACCGTTCACCACCGTGCAGCGTGCTGTCCGCAGACTCTGCAGCAAGCTGGATGACCTCTCTGACTTTCACGCGACATCACAGGCAGTACAGAAAGCCTGAGGTGAAGAATTGCTTCCAGAAATACCTGGTGGTGTTTAGGGGGCAGGGGGTGTGTGTGAATTACGTGGTTTAGTTAGGACGTTTGCCAAGTCTAAAAATTATTTTGAGACAAGTGATATGCAAAACACGCTTTTCGACGTCTTCTTCCTTAATCTCTTTTCAGTGGTTTACTTTGCCTTTTTTAAAGCCATTTTTCCACAGCCCTGTCATGGGTGTGTTGTACCCTTTTTCATCTCTCACCCCGTCCCCCAGTAATCTTGTCACTTCAGCATCTTTCCTGAGAGCCCAGTACTGGCCTGCAGCTTGAACGCCCTGTGTGGCTACTTTGGCATCTGGCCTTACAAGTCCAGGAGATAGGTTTAGATTGGTTAAAAATCCAGGGGCGCTCATTTGCTTATCTGGCACCCGATCCCTGGAATTCTCTGCCAAGGGAGCTTCAGCTGGAGGGGGATGGCTTAAGCCCTGTTTTAGAGGTGTGTTTTCACAGATGTATTGGCAGAGGGGCAATTACTTTGATTATTTGTATTTCTCTTAACTTGGGCATCATTGCTGGTTGATTTCCATATAGGTCATGTTACATGGAATTGATAGTATTTATCCCTGGTAGGATTTTAATCTATTTTTGTATTGTGCTGGAGTGGGGTTTTTTTTTGTGTTTTTTAAATTTTATATATGGTTTTATGTCAGTCGGGTAATTTGTATATTTAGCTTGCTTTTACTGCGTGTGCTCTCCTTCGGGTATGTTTATTAAAAAGCAGAATATAAATATAATTAGAGAAATTTGCCCTAATGAGGGTAGATGTAGTTCTAGGGGAGGGGCTAGGAAAGGTCTGGATTTTTGTAGACCCCTTCTACCAAAGGGATTCAAACCTGCTTTGTAATGAGGTACTTTAGAAAATGGGCATAGGAGGAAGGGACTTTTATGGGCTCAGTGTGATGATGTGTAAAATCTGGCAGTATATGACTCTCTGTGGCTGCCCAGCTCCTGTCTTTTGATGTTAGGTCATGGAACCTACGAAGTAAACTAATGTACTCCTGAAGAAAGGATCTGGGTGGGTGCCAGGAGTCACCTACACCAACGCCATCAAATGTCTTCATGTTGGCCCCACAAAAGCTAGCGCAGTCCACAAAGAACTTGTTTTTCTCAGATTCACACATCTATATCAAAGACACAAACACACAACCAGCTGTGAAGTGAATAGTATGACAGCTGATTTTCTGCTTACAGAAGCTGAAGAGGAGCTATGTATTTATGAAATTGCAGTTGGAATACACCTAACATAAGATGTGCCGTACTGGGTCAGACCAAGGGTCCATCAAGGCCAGTTATCCTGTTTTCAGACCAAGTCATAAGTACCTAGCAAGTACCCAAACATTAAATAAAGCTCAAGCTACTATTGCTTATTAATTAATAGCAATTTATGGATTTTTCCTCTAGGAACTTATCCAAACATTTTTTAAACCCAGTAACACTATCTGCTGTAACCACATCCTCTAGCAATGAATTCCAGAGCTGAACTGAGTGAAAAAGAATTTTCTTCTATTTGTTTTAAATGAGCTACTTGCTAACTTGATGTAGAGCCCCCTAGTCCTTCTATTATCCAAGAGAGTAAATAACAGATTTATATTAACTTGTTCAAGTACTTTCATTATTTTGTAGACCTCTATCATATCCCCCCCCTCAGTCGTCTCTTCTCCAAGCTGAACAGCCCTAATTCCTTAGCCTTTCCTCATAGGGCAGCTGTTCCGTGCCCCTTATTGTTTTGGTTGCCCTTTTCTGCACTTTTTTCCAGTGCAACTATATCTTTTCTGAGATGCGGTGATCAGAACTGCACACAGTATTCAAGATGTGGTCTCACCATGGAGGGATAGAGGCATTATGACATCTGTCGTTTTGCCATTTCCTTCTTAATAATTTCTAACATTGTTTGCTTTTTTGATCGCCACAGCACACTGAGCTGATTATTTCAATGTATTATCTACTATGACTCCTAGATCTCTTTCCTGGGTGGTATCTCCTAAGATACAACCTAACATTGTGTAGCTACAGCAAGGGTTATTTTTCCCTTGTATCACTTTGTACTTAAACTTTCTTTTGCCATTTGGAAGCCCAATCTTCCAGTCTCACAAGGTCCTCCTGCAATTTATCACAGTCCACTTGAGATTTAACTACTCTGCATAATTTTGTATCATCCGCAAATTTGATAACCTCACTCGTACCCCTTTCCAAATTATTTATAAATATGATCTTAATATGGGACGACAGTATATAAAATATCTAAATATTAAAAAGTACAAGTCCAAATACAGATATCTGAGGCACTCCAATGTTTTATCTTTTTCCACTGTGAAAACAGATCATTTAATCCTACTCTGTTTTCTGTCTTTTAACCATCATGCAATCCATGAAAGGACATTGCCTCTTTCCCATGACATTTTAGTTTTCTTAGAAGCCTCTCATGCGGGACTTTGTCGAACACTTTCTGAAAAATCCAAATACACCACATCTACTGGTTTACATTTGTCCACATGTTTATTCACCCCTTCAAAAAAAAAAAAAATAGATTTTTGAGGCAAAACTTCCCTTGGGTAAATCCATGCTGCCTGTGTCCTATTAAACAGTGTCTGTCTAAATGTTTTGTGATTTTATTCTTTATAATAGTTCCCACAATTTTTCCTGGCACTGAAGTCAGGCTCTCACCGGTCTGTAGTTTCCCGGATCACCCCCTGGAGCCCTTTTTTTAAATATCGGGGTTATATTGGCCATCTTCCAGTCTTGAGGTACAATGGATGATTTTAATGATAGGCTACAAATTTTTACTAATAGATCTGAAATTTCATTTTTTAGTTCTTTCAGAGCCCTGGGGTGTATACCATCCGGTCCAGGTGATTTACTACTCTTCAGTTTGTCAATCTGGCTTACCAAATCTTGCAGGTACACTGTGATTTGGTTCAGTTCATCTGAATTGCCACACTTCAACTGTCTCTGGAACTGGTATCTCCCCAACATCCTCTTCAGTAAACACTGAAGCAAAGAAATCATTTAATCTTTCCACAATGGCCTTATCTTCCCTAAGTACCCCTTTAACACCTCAATCATTTGACGGTCCAACTGATAACCTTGCAGGCTTTCTTTATCAGATATATTTTTTAAAGTTTTTACTGTGAGTTTTTGCCTCTACAGCCAACTTCTTTTCGAATTCTCTATTAGCCTGTCTTATCAATGTCTTACATTTAAGTTGCTAATGCTTATATTTTATCCTACATTCTTCTGATTGATCCTTCTTCCAATTTTTGAATGAAGATTTTTTGGCAAAATAGTCTCTCTCACCTAACTTTAGCCATGCTGGCAATCGTTTGCCCTTTCTTCCACCTTTCTTAATGCGTGGAGTACACCTGCACTGTGCTTCTAGGATGGTATAAATTTTTTATTTTATTTTTTTTTTTACAATGTCCACACGTGTTGCACACTTTTTATCTTTGTAGCTGTACCTTTCAGCTTCTTTTTTATTTGTTTTAACTATTTTTCTCATTTTCTCAGTTTCCCTTTTGAAAGTGTGGTGCCAAAGCAGTGGATTTACTTACTGTCCCCTTTCCAGTCATTAATTCAAATTTGATATATTATGATCACTATTGCCAACCAGCCCCACCACAGTTACCTCTCTCACCAAATCCTGCGCTTCACTGAGAATTTGATCTAAAATTGCTCCCTTTCTCGTATGTTCCCGAACCAGTTGCGCCATAAAACTGTCATTTATTCCATCCAGTAACTTATCTCTCTAGCATGTCCTGATGTTTCACTTACCCAGTCAATATTGGGGTAATTGAAATCTCAAAGTACAAATAGTGCAGGAGGATGTGTAATCCTGACAGAACTGATTCAAACAGTCTTATAAAACAAGATGTTTATTATTTTTTCAATATGGCAACTCCACAAAGTTAAACGAGCACCGGCTTAATGGCGTCCCCCGACACGGTCCCGTGTTTCGCCGCGGGCTGCATCGGGGGGGATCGCCACCGCTGGAATTCACACATAAGCTAGAACATAAACAAATTAACAAAGAGTCAGAATGAAAAAAGGGACTTACAACCGACCAAAATAAGTTTCACACAAGCATTACATACCTGACAGCAGCGTTTTGACAGTGACAGGGAGCGCAACGCCCTTCCAACTTGACAGGTATTTAAAGAGGCGCCAGGACTACAGGGAAGGGAACCACGTGAGTGAAAAAAATGAGTTCATTGGTTCCCGTTCCTGTAGTGCACCCAAACAGTAACTGAGCCTAACCTGCTAGGTAAATAAAAACCATTCAATCTCCCGATTTAAACCTTTTGGGGACACGGTATCTAACGTGAAGATCCAGCGTTGTTCAATCCTGCCCAAAATCTCGGCATAATTGCCACCCCGCGAAGGACGTGAAACAACTTCGATAACGCTAAAAAAGAGGTCAGAAAGGGAATGTGACTGTGATATCCAGTGATCAACCAGGGGTTCCTTCTCTCGCTGTAAACGAATATTGGAGCAATGCTCAATAATTCTGGTCTTCACCATCCGGGATGTTTTCCCAACATACATTAAAGAGCAGGGACAAGTGATAATATAAATTACTCCAGAAGTGGTGCAATCTGAATGTGACCGTAGCTGAAACGTTTTACCCGTGGTGGGGTGTGTGAAACAAGTCATATCACTTGTATGGGAACAAACCGCACACCTGCCACAGGGCTGATGGCCAACATCAGTGACAGGATCACGCGGCACTGGAAGGTCAGAATGAATTAATTGATCACGTAGATTTTTGCCCCGACGAAAGGTAAACCGAAGGGGATCAGGGAACAATGTATTTAAAGATAAGGCTTCCCAGTGTCGCCGGATCATGCCAGCAATGGGCCGACTCAGAGTGGAGAATGGTAATATGAAATTTGTCGCGGGGCGTTCGGGAGAACCTGAAGGCAAAAATAATAACTCCCGATTTATGTATAAAGCTCGTTTCATTGCTTTTTTGACTACTGACTTTGGGTACCCTCTTGACAGGAAGCGGGATGACATCTCATGGGCTTTAATCAGGTATTCACCAGTAGTGGTGCACAATCTGCGAAGCCTAAAAAACTGGCCAGTAGGGATGTTCTTACGCAGTGCACTCGGATGACAACTTTGAAAGGATAACAAGGTATTACGGTCTGTCTCTTTTCGGTAGATAGTGGTGGAAAAATGACCATCATTTACAGCGCATCCCCACCTCATTTCTCATGTCCCTAGCCACTTTAGCCCTCACCAAGAATTTTTTTCGTTTTGATAATATTTTTTATCATCAGATCAAAGGGACGGCCATGGGAGCCACCATGGCCCCGAGTCTTGCATGCCTTTATGTGGCGGAATTCGAGCGTTTGTATGTATACCCCGCTGAAGGTTTTGATAAGGTTGCTCTATGGCTTCGTTACATTGACGATATTTTCCTATTGTGGCTCGGCACTGAGGTCCAATTCCTTATGTTTTTTGACCATCTCAATGCTAGTGACCCTAGTCTGCAGTTTAACTTTGTTTTTCATCGGTCTCAGATACCTTTTCTAGAAGTACTTGTTTCTGTAAATGATGGTCATTTTTCCACCACTATCTACCGAAAAGAGACAGACCGTAATACCTTGTTATCCTTTCAAAGTTGTCATCCGAGTGCACTGCGTAAGAACATCCCTACTGGCCAGTTTTTTAGGCTTCGCAGATTGTGCACCACTACTGGTGAATACCTGATTAAAGCCCATGAGATGTCATCCCGCTTCCTGTCAAGAGGGTACCCAAAGTCAGTAGTCAAAAAAGCAATGAAACGAGCTTTATACATAAATCGGGAGTTATTATTTTTGCCTTCAGGTTCTCCCGAACGCCCCGCGACAAATTTCATATTACCATTCTCCACTCTGAGTCGGCCCATTGCTGGCATGATCCGGCGACACTGGGAAGCCTTATCTTTAAATACATTGTTCCCTGATCCCCTTCGGTTTACCTTTCGTCGGGGCAAAAATCTACGTGATCAATTAATTCATTCTGACCTTCCAGTGCCGCGTGATCCTGTCACTGATGTTGGCCATCAGCCCTGTGGCAGGTGTGCGGTTTGTTCCCATACAAGTGATATGACTTGTTTCACACACCCCACCACGGGTAAAACGTTTCAGCTACGGTCACATTCAGATTGCACCACTTCTGGAGTAATTTATATTATCACTTGTCCCTGCTCTTTAATGTATGTTGGGAAAACATCCCGGATGGTGAAGACCAGAATTATTGAGCATTGCTCCAATATTCGTTTACAGCGAGAGAAGGAACCCCTGGTTGATCACTGGATATCACAGTCACATTCCCTTTCTGACCTCTTTTTTAGCGTTATCGAAGTTGTTTCACGTCCTTCGCGGGGTGGCAATTATGCCGAGATTTTGGGCAGGATTGAACAACGCTGGATCTTCACGTTAGATACCGTGTCCCCAAAAGGTTTAAATCGGGAGATTGAATGGTTTTTATTTACCTAGCAGGTTAGGCTCAGTTACTGTTTGGGTGCACTACAGGAACGGGAACCAATGAACTCATTTTTTTCACTCACGTGGTTCCCTTCCCTGTAGTCCTGGCGCCTCTTTAAATACCTGTCAAGTTGGAAGGGCGTTGCGCTCCCTGTCACTGTCAAAACGCTGCTGTCAGGTATGTAATGCTTGTGTGAAACTTATTTTGGTCGGTTGTAAGTCCCTTTTTTCATTCTGACTCTTTGTTAATTTGTTTATGTTCTAGCTTATGTGTGAATTCCAGCGGTGGCGATCCCCCCCGATGCAGCCCGCGGCGAAACACGGGACCGTGTCGGGGGACGCCATTAAGCCGGTGCTCGTTTAACTTTGTGGAGTTGCCATATTGAAAAAATAATAAACATCTTGTTTTATAAGACTGTTTGAATCAGTTCTGTCAGGATTACACATCCTCCTGCACTATTTGTACTTTGCGATTTCGTTTGAAGTGCAGTCCTTGCTCATCATTTATTTTGTGGTCTTGGATTACCGTTGGTCTTTGGGCTTTAAATGGCAGCCGACGACCATACTTTCAGCTATTCGGAAGCAGACCTCAATGCAGTGCTGTCTGACCAGCTGTTTTTCGATGATCCTCTCCCAGCGTCCTCGCCCCCTGTGTCTTGGGCCGACGTTATAGACATTCAGAAACGTCTTACCCGTGCAGAACTTCACGCTGCAACTTTAATAGAATACTGTCGGGTTCGCCGCATCCCGCGGGGGCTACGTGTTCAAAAGGAGCCTCGTCTACACACAGATAACAGTACTTTCATCACTCGTTGGAACCAGATCCTAAACAAATGCTCCCTAGACTTAATGGTGCTGATTATTGAAACTACAAAAACTCTTCAAGCTTCACTTCAGGAAGATCTGAATAAACATTTGGATATCATTAAACACTCCGTTGCTATTGAATCCTTTGATCAGGAACATTCTGAATTCCAGACTCAACTCACCAAATTTCGGACTGATTTAAAAACATTAAAGCATCAGAAATTCATCCGTGACGAGACCGATTACAAATCCGGCTTTGTTTATAAATGGATGGCCAAATCTCGCCCTCAGCCCGGTCGCAAAGTGACTTTTGCACACGACTCATCTGGCGACTCGTCTGGCGAAGAAATTCAGTCCATCCGCCCAAGAATAGAGCCGTCTACAGCTACAGCTTCCTCATCCAGTTCCTCTTCTTCATCACGCTATGCATCCATTGCGGCATCTTTTTTAGACTCCGGCCAACGTCCTCCAGATCCCGCGCCACCGCCCAAGACTCCTCGTTTCACTCGGTCACGCGGCCGGTCTCAACAGCAACAGTCTTCACGGATCACCAGAGCAACTCATGCAACCCCAGACCCCTGGATGTAGATTTACCTGTAATATTTAATTTGTCTTCTCGTTCTCTCTCTGTTTCTGAACTTAGTGTACTTAGTAAGGGGCTCTCCTTTGTACCTACAGTTAAATGTAACTTGTTTGATTTAAAGGTACATTTGCATCGGTTTGTCCGTTTACTCAAAATCAAACTGTTTTTTTCAGACACTGCTTCTACCTCAGATCATTCATTAGTCCGCCCTAAGTCTCGTTGGGTTCCACCGGGCCCTGTGGATCCCCTTATCTTAGCTTTTGAACGGTTGGTGGACCGAGATATTACAATGCTAGCTTCCAGCCATTCATACATTAAATTTAACTTGTCTCAATCTGAATTTCAGGCCCTCTTATCCCTGCGGAATGACCCTTCCATAGTTGTTAAATCGGCGGATAAAGGCGGTGGTGTTGTGATCCAAGATAAATCTCGTTATATAGCCGAAGTACAGCGGCAATTGAGCGACACCTCTTTTTATCTGCCTTTAGCAGATGATCCGTCTCCGCTTTTATGTCAACAAATTAAACAAACTGTGGAAGAGGCGGTAGACCGACACATTCTTACATCACGGGAGGCTAAATTTCTCACACCATCATTTTGTTGTACCCCGGTTTTTTATACTTTACCAAAAGTCCATAAAAGCCTACAGGACCCACCCGGTCGCCCCATTGTGGCAGGTATCGGCTCTATTTTAGAACCCCTGTCTCAATTCGTAGATTTATTTCTAAAACCATTTGTGTCAAAGATTAGGTCCTTTGTTAGAGATTCGTCCCATTTCATCACACTGTTAAATCAAACATCAGTTCCCTCTGAACCTTTCCTGTTTGTCACCCTAGACATTGTTTCCCTTTATACCAGCATCCCTCAATTGGCTGCTTTACGGGTCATTGAACGTGTCTTAGATTCTAGGACTGCCCCTCAGCGCATCCCCACCTCATTTCTCATGTCCCTAGCCACTTTAGCCCTCACCAAGAATTTTTTTCGTTTTGATAATATTTTTTATCATCAGATCAAAGGGACGGCCATGGGAGCCACCATGGCCCCGAGTCTTGCATGCCTTTATGTGGCGGAATTCGAGCGTTTGTATGTATACCCCGCTGAAGGTTTTGATAAGGTTGCTCTATGGCTTCGTTACATTGACGATATTTTCCTATTGTGGCTCGGCACTGAGGTCCAATTCCTTATGTTTTTTGACCATCTCAATGCTAGTGACCCTAGTCTGCAGTTTAACTTTGTTTTTCATCGGTCTCAGATACCTTTTCTAGATGTACTTGTTTCTGTAAATGATGGTCATTTTTCCACCACTATCTACCGAAAAGAGACAGACCGTAATACCTTGTTATCCTTTCAAAGTTGTCATCCGAGTGCACTGCGTAAGAACATCCCTACTGGCCAGTTTTTTAGGCTTCGCAGATTGTGCACCACTACTGGTGAATACCTGATTAAAGCCCATGAGATGTCATCCCGCTTCCTGTCAAGAGGGTACCCAAAGTCAGTAGTCAAAAAAGCAATGAAACGAGCTTTATACATAAATCGGGAGTTATTATTTTTGCCTTCAGGTTCTCCCGAACGCCCCGCGACAAATTTCATATTACCATTCTCCACTCTGAGTCGGCCCATTGCTGGCATGATCCGGCGACACTGGGAAGCCTTATCTTTAATACATTGTTCCCTGATCCCCTTCGGTTTACCTTTCGTCGGGGCAAAAATCTACGTGATCAATTAATTCATTCTGACCTTCCAGTGCCGCGTGATCCTGTCACTGATGTTGGCCATCAGCCCTGTGGCAGGTGTGCGGTTTGTTCCCATACAAGTGATATGACTTGTTTCACACACCCCACCACGGGTAAAACGTTTCAGCTACGGTCACATTCAGATTGCACCACTTCTGGAGTAATTTATATTATCACTTGTCCCCTGCTCTTTAATGTATGTTGGGAAAACATCCCGGATGGTGAAGACCAGAATTATTGAGCATTGCTCCAATATTCGTTTACAGCGAGAGAAGGAACCCCTGGTTGATCACTGGATATCACAGTCACATTCCCTTTCTGACCTCTTTTTTAGCGTTATCGAAGTTGTTTCACGTCCTTCGCGGGGTGGCAATTATGCCGAGATTTTGGGCAGGATTGAACAACGCTGGATCTTCACGTTAGATACCGTGTCCCCAAAAGGTTTAAATCGGGAGATTGAATGGTTTTTATTTACCTAGCAGGTTAGGCTCAGTTACTGTTTGGGTGCACTACAGGAACGGGAACCAATGAACTCATTTTTTTCACTCACGTGGTTCCCTTCCCTGTAGTCCTGGCGCCTCTTTAAATACCTGTCAAGTTGGAAGGGCGTTGCGCTCCCTGTCACTGTCAAAACGCTGCTGTCAGGTATGTAATGCTTGTGTGAAACTTATTTTGGTCGGTTGTAAGTCCCTTTTTTCATTCTGACTCTTTGTTAATTTGTTTATGTTCTAGCTTATGTGTGAATTCCAGCGGTGGCGATCCCCCCCGATGCAGCCCGCGGCGAAACACGGGACCGTGTCGGGGGACGCCATTAAGCCGGTGCTCGTTTAACTTTGTGGAGTTGCCATATTGAAAAAATAATAAACATCTTGTTTTATAAGACTGTTTGAATCAGTTCTGTCAGGATTACACATCCTCCTGCACTATTTGTACTTTGCGATTTCGTTTGAAGTGCAGTCCTTGCTCATCATTTATTTTGTGGTAATTGAAATCTCCCATTATTACTGCATTACCAATTTGGTTAGCTTCCCTAATTTCTCTTAGCATTTCACTATCAGTCTCACCATCTTGACCAGGTTGATGGTAGTACTCTCCTATCATTATAGTCTTCCCCAACACATAAGGGATTTTTACCCATAAAGATTTGATTGTGCATCTAGTCTCATGCAGGATGTTTATCCTGTTGGACTCTTTGCTATCTCGGACATAAAGCACCACACTGCCTCCTGGGTGCTCCTGTCTGTCATTGAGATACAATTTGTACCCCGGTATAGCACTGTCCCATTGGTGGCACCATGTCTCTTGAGATGCCAATTGTCTGTCTATCTCATTCGCTGCTACACACTCTAATTCTCCCATCTCACTTCTTAGACTTCTGCCATGAGCATACAAACATTTCAAAGGGAGTTTTTTGTTTGTATTAACATTCTGCGTTTTCGTTGACAGGGATAAATTGGGTTCTTTTAGCTCAAGTGAGTTTTCAATTAATTATAGGCACTTGGACTACTTTTCTTATTATTGGAACCTCTCTGATTGGGATGCCCTGACTCTAATGCTTCATTAGTATCCTTCGAAGATACCTCCCTCTGAACCATGCGCTGCTGAAAGACTGTCTGCTTTCCCCTTTGATTTAGTTTCAAAGTTGCTCTATCTCCTTTTTAAAGGTTGGTGCCAGCAGCCTGGTTCCACCCTGGTTAAAGTGGAGTCTGTACCTTCGGAAAAGGTCCCCCCGGTTCCTTACAAAACTGAATCCCTCTTCCTTGCACTATTGTCTCATCCAAGCATTGAGACTCGGAGGTTCTGGATTCTAGCTTTCTACCTAAGAGCCTACATTTGGCTTCCAGAACCTCCCTCCCACATTTTCTATGTCATTGGTACCCACATGTACTACAACAGCCGGCCCCTCCCCAGCACGGTCTGAAATCCTATCTAGGTGCTGCATAGGTCTACCACAGTGGCTTTCCGAGAGGTTTCCTGCCTTAGTTCACTGTTCTATGCCACAGCCCACAAATTTCACAGAGTCCAGTAAGGGTAAGGAATGCAGGATTTTTTTTTTTTGCTGTGAGACTTTTTCATAACCTTTTGTTTTATGTTCCTGGCAATAGCCTATAGTAATTAGGAGGAGAGCGAGCAGGTTCATGTAGGGCAGGAACATTTTGGTTCCACAATACACTGTGCCCTAATGAAGAGTGACTGGTGAGGCTTGCTTTATGGATGCACGCCTTCTTTCCTAGGTCCACAAGGTTAACATAACCTTTCTTTGTTTTGCATGGGATTTTACAAGGCCATGTTTTTTTTTAAAATATAAAATTCAAAGCATCGCTTCCCTCCATTCCCTTCCAAATGTTGCTTATGTTGGCAGTGCTGTCTAGTCCTCTTCCAAGCCTTCTCTGTGGCAGAGAGTGTTGTGCCTCCTCTTGTAGTCTTCTGCCATCTAGTGGAAATGGAGCAGCTTACAATTTTTTGAGGTAAAATGAGGTGATGACTTTTTCAGGTATGTCAGTAAACGCAGGAAGAACAGAGAGAAGAGAAGGCAGAAATGTTCAGATACCTCTGTTTGGTACTGACTGAAGAAGGAATTAGAGGAGGACTGCTAATTGTTGGAAATGATACATATGGTAGTTGGGTAGAGACCACATCATTTGCAAAAGTGTGTCTCTGCAGATTTAGGAAAACCTTAAAGTGGACAAAACCATGGAGTTGGGCAGGATGGCATCCTCAAATACTAAGAGAGCTCGGAGGTTCTGGCACGTCTTCTGAGCAACCTCTTCAATAGGTCTTTGGAGAAAGGAGGGGTTCTGCAGGACTGGAGAAGGGAAAATGTTGGCCCTCCTTATAAAAGTGGTACTAGGGAGAAGGTTGGAAATTACAGGGAAGTTAGTCTGCCCTCTGTTGTGGGAAATTTAATAGATATATTCTTGAAGGAAAGGATGATCAGGAATCTTGAATCTGGCAAGATGTGGAATCCAAGGCATCTTGGTCTTTATGAGAGGGAGATTTTGTCAAATGAATCTGATCCATTTCTTTGATTTGGTGTCTAGAGAATTAGACTAGGGGTAAGTCTGGATGTGGTGTACTTGGATTTTAGCAAAGCTTTTGATACCATCCCACATAGAAGGCTCATAAATAAAACTGAGCAGTCTAGGGGTGAAACCTAAGATGGTAGACTGGGTAAGAAACTGGTTAGAAAGAACATAGTGGTAAATGGAGTTCATTCTGAAGAAAGAAATATGATGAGAGAAAAGCCTCTGGGATTGGTCTTGGGGCTGGTTCCTCTCAATATCTTTGAATGATATTGCAGATGGGTTAGGAAGCAAAGTTTTTGTGTCATGTGGACAATAAGATCTAAAGGAGGTAATGGTATAAGAATTGATCTAAGGAAGCTGGAGGAGAGGTCAGCTACTCAGCAGTTAGGTTTCAGCATTGCAAAAAAATGTAGGGAGTGGTACATGTTGGAGAAGAGGAGAGGTGAGTTGCTAATGTCCATGGAGCAGGAAAGAGAGCTTGAGGTGATTATATATCAGGATAGTAAAACAGTGCAACAAGGGAGTGGTCAGACGATACTAGGGAGAGGCATAACTGGTAGAGAAAAAAAAAGAGTGATTATGCTGTTGCACAGGTTACTGGTGAGACCTCACCTACAGTGTTGTATCCAGTTCTAGAGGAATACATCAAGAATTACATAGGCAGAGCGGAGGTGGTCCAGAGAGATGCCACCAAATTGGTGTGTGGTATGCCCCAAATTCTCTGACATGAGACTTAAGGATCTAAATATGTATGCCTTAGAGGGAGAGGCACATATAAATAGGACATTCAAATACCTAAAAGGAGTAGTAGTGCACAAGAACCAATACTTATTCAGTGGAAAAAGTTCTAGGACAAGGGGGTCATATGAGTCTCTGATGACGAAAGCGCTTGAGCCATGCCAAGAAATATTTTTCACAGAAAGGGTAGTAGATGCATGGGATCACCTCCTGGAGTGAGTGGCAGAGGTTGAATTGGCAACAGGCTTCAAGAAGGCATGGGATAAGTGCAGCGTATCCTTAGTTGGAAAAAAAATGATAGACTCAGTTGCTAATTAATTCTTCTGCAAGCACAGTAATAACTACAAGTCCTACTGGAACCAAAGGCATTCACATTTGCTGAGTCTGCCTGGCAGGCTTACGTGCTCCTCGTGTTGACTGGTTCAATGATGGCAGGAAGCCATCTGGAAAGACCATGGGGACCTGTAAGGCCAGATATTCAGATAACAGCTTGTGCTGACCATTGGTAGCTGGTTAGATGATTGTTTGATCTTGTGGTGGTGCATGGAAGAACTATTGGGTGTGAAATAAGAGGATCTTCTATGCTCAGCTACCCAGGAAAGTGGAATACAAAGGAGGTAGATGACAAAAATCTGTCATGAGTAAAAAGTGATGCTTTTTATGGCTGGCAGCTGGGATATATCCTTGATAGTATGGATAAGAATAGCCAGACATACTGGAGCTGCTTTCTGCTCTGTTTTTCTGGAGGAGGTGACAGGCATTCAGGGTGGTTGTTTTTTTTTTAAACTTAAGAATGGGGAGCAACTGAAGAAAGTCTGTTTAAAAAAAAACAAAAACCCAAAAACTTTTTGTTTGTTTTTTCTCCAGTGTGTGTAATACTTGTGGAAGGTGCCAACTGAAGTCTGACACTTGCTACCAGAACACGCACAGGCAGCAGGAGTGCCTGTTTCCTCCCACTACCACCCAGCCCTGCTCTGGAGTAACCACCTCTGTGGGTGAGACGGTGAGTCAGTCTCTTTGTGCTTGTGCAATCTTTGGCCCCTCTGCAGTTGTGCAAGCAAATTTTTGTATAGTGTCAAATTATGATGGTAGATTTTGTGATGTGAACACTTGTCCATTGGAAACTCAACTGACATCTTCAGCTTCTGGTTTTCTCTCTCAAATTTCAACATTAGCGCCTCCCAACACAGTCCTGGAGCCATACCTAACTGGTATGGGTTTTCAGGATAACCACAATGAATATGCATGATAGAAATTTGTATACATGGGGGGGGGGGAGTGTCTCCAAAGTATGCAGATATAACTTATGCATGTTGGTTATGGCGATTGTGGGAACTTAATCAGGTAGTGGTTGCCCCAATCAGATTTAAATCGTATGATTTCCAACATGTAGGAAAACCAGGCTGAGGGGTGAAGAGATTGAAACACCTCTGTCTAAATCAGATCAGCTCCATTCCGCAAGGGTTACCCACAGGGTTTTGTTTTTCCTGGATCGTCAAAATATACAAATTAACTTGGCCATTAGATGAAATACATGCAGAAACATCTGATTAAAGTAAATTGTTGATATCTTGAAACCAGACCTGTTCTTAGCCCTCAAGGGACCAGAGTTAAAACCAGGATCCAAACTTTAACAAATAGATTTTTAAAGAAAAAAATTGTGCACATACACATACTGTGCTTTTCTAAAAGTGAGAGTCACGTAATGCAGTGAAGTCGGATGTGTGTGGCAGAGCTCTGGTGCCAACACCCGAGAATCTAAACACATTTACAATATTAGTGACTCTGAGAATACAGAAACAAGCCTGCTGGTAAGAGACTGTCCATTGACAGATATATGCAGTGCTCGTTGAGTATTAGGCACGCAAAAGTGAGCAAAGAGGAGAGAAGAAAGTGAAACTGAGTGAGGACAAAATGGCCACTGGGAAAGCGAAAAATGTGTAAGACACTTTGACCGGAACGACGGCAAGCAATATTACAGCGGCAGTCACGGAGGTGATTGCAGGCAGACTGGGTACAATTTCTGAGCTGATTGCTGATTTAAAAAGTTTGCTGCAAGAATTTGGACCAAGATTGGATGTGGTTGAAAGCCAGGTGACTGTAGTGGAGGATGACTCACTGGTGACAGCAGGTAAGCTGTAAAAATCGGAAAAGATTACAGCAGCGCATGAAGTGAAATAGTCGAACTAGAGACCAGATCACATTGAAATAATTTGAGATTCCTAGGCTTTGAGGAGTCTGTAGAGGAAAATAAGCTGGCAGGTATTATAGCTACATGGCTTCTAGAAGTGCTCTAAATTCCAGAACTTGTGCGCCTTCACATTGAACGTGCGGAAAGAAAAAGAACAGCCTAGAGTGATTACAAAGTTGTTGAATTTTGCTCAAAAACAGATATTGTGGGCATATAGGAAAAAAAATCAATGGTGCATTTTCAAAATCGCTTCATAAAGATCTTTAAAGATTACTTTTTAATGGTATCAAACCAACAAAGAGAATTTGTACCATTATGCAATACCTGGCAGCGAATCAGATCAGATTTGCATTCCGATTTCCAGCAAGGCTGCATATTTAGCACGATGGGATAATACAAGTGTTTGAAAATTTTGAAAAAGCGGAACAGTATATAATGTCTTTAGAGATTTTGATTTTAAGTTAGACTGGGTTATCGATCTGTAGATGCCTGTTTTGTGAGTGGTTTCTTTCATGAGATACGCTGAGGGAGGGGCCTGTACATTGCAGTGGTGTTGTCTGCGTCAAATTTGGAATTTGCCAAATATTCAGGGACCGAAGCAATTTCAGATAGTGTTAACACTGTTCTCACAGGGCAAGCAGGATGGTAGTCCTCACAAATGGGTGACATCACAGATGGAGCCCAATCTCAGAAAACGTCTGTCAAAGTTTCCAGAACTTTGACTGGCCCAGCATGGCACTAACCCTGCAGCCAGCAGGGGTTCCCCTTCAGTCTTTTTTTTCCACGCAGCAGTAGCCTCGTGGTTAAGGAGCTCTGCAGAGATTTCCTGACAGGTTTTTCCTGTCAGGAAACCTCACGGAATTACTATAAAAGTTAATTACTAAAAGTTAATTTGCCCCACAGGGGTCCCTCCTCGAACTTTTTCAAGCCGTGGTACTCGGGTAAGTTTTTACCCATTTTCCGTCTATTACCGTCTAGTTTGGCCCTCGCGTCCTACTGGCAGTCGACCGTACCGCAGTTCAATTTTTCCATGGCATCGGGGTTCCGTCTGTGCCCGAACTGTAATTGCACCATGTCCATCACAGACCCCCATAAAGTCTGTGTAATGTGTCTTGGACGAGAGCACGATCTCTTCACCTGCACCAAATGTGCCCTTATGACACCAAAAGGTCGCAAGGCCAGAATGGAGAAGATGGAACTTCTCTTCCGTGCTCAAACCCCGACTCCGTCCATTGCATCGACGTCGTCGGAACCGGCAACGTCAACTTCGCGCCAGCATAGTCTACCGGCCAGTGACCGTCCGGCATCGACAACATCTCGGCCTTCGACACCCTCTACTCCCCCTCATGACCGAGGGGATCGTAGAGACAAACATCGCCACTGGAATACAAAGTCTCGGACCATTGAGGGAGCGAAATCATCGACCTCGCCATGGTCCGAGCCGCTGTCGAAGAAACCCTGTCCAGAAAAGGCACCGACCTTTTCGGCGACTGGGTTACAGAGGCAACCCTCCCCTGATAGGGCATCGGGAGCCGTGACTCCGCCTTTAACGGTGGTCCCTCCGCCTCTGCCTCTGCCTCTGCCTCCTTCTTCTGTTCCAGAGCCGGGGCTGCTTGCTCCAGGTCTCAGAGAAGAACTGGACCAGATGGTTCAGGAGGCCATCGACAAGGCGATGCAACGACTCCAGGTTCCTCTGGCACAGACACCGGTACAGACTGCGGAACCTATCACCGACCCAATTCCAGCAGCGTTGGCACCACTGCTCTCCAAGATGGAAGCGCTCATAGCCGCTTTTCCACCGATGAACCCTGGGTCACCGATGACGCCGGTGCCCTCCCCACTCACTCTGTCATCGGGAGGAGAAACACCATTTCGCATCCCTCCTTTGGGAGTTCTGCCTCAGCCATCGATACCGATACGTCCATCGCCACCAATTCAACCATCTGTGCCAATATGCCTGTCGGCGCCACCGAGCCATCCATCGATGCCCTCGATGCCTTCATCGGTGCCTCCGATTATTCCTTCGGAGCCTAGACCAGGACCTTCAGGTATCCCACCATCCCGTCCCCCTCTACATCCTAGAGGTGCAGGTGCTGATCCCTATGATACCTGGACTGATGATTCCTCCCCAGACACTGATGATTTGCCTTCACCACCTTCACCCACTGAAAGTAGAAAGCGTTCTCCTCCAGAGGACATTTCCTTTATAAATTTTGTGAAGGAAATGTCTGAATTGGTTCCCTTCCAATTACAGACTGAACAGGATGATAGACATCAGATGATGGAGTTGCTCCAGTTTCTGGATGCTCCCAAGGTAATAACCTCCATCCCTATCCACCAGGTTCTTCTGGATCTCCTGAAGAAGAACTGGGAACATCCTGGCTCCATTGCTGCAGCCCACAGAACAGCTGACACTACCTATTTGGTGCAGTCGGCTCTGGGCTTTCAGAAACCCCACAATTGGATCACCAGTCTGTAGTGGTAGAATCTGCACAGAAGAGAGCAAAGAGGTCAAAGCCTCACACTTCCTTTCCCCCTAGCAAGGAACAGAAGTTTTTAGATGCCATTGGTCGCCTAGTCTTCCAAGGATCAATGCTCATCTCCCGAATTGCCGCTTATCAGCTCTATATGACCCAATATAACAGGGTCATTTTGAAGCAGATACAAGATTTGACGGACTCCCTGCCTCAGCAATTTCAAGATCAGCTCCAAACCCTAGTAAACAAGGGTTTTGAGGCAGGCAAGCATGAGATCAGATCATCTTATATCTTTGATACTGCCACTAGGGTATCTGCAGCTGCTATTTCTGCCAGAAGGTGGGCCTGGCTCAAGTCTTCTGACCTTCGCCCTGAGGTACAAGACAGGTTATCTGACCTACCTTGTATAGGAGATAATCTGTTTGGGGAACAGATTCAACGGACAGAGGCGGAATGTAAGGACCATCATGAGACCCTAAGACAGCTCTCTCTGATGCATTCTGACTATTCTTCTAAACAGCCCTTCAGAAAGGACTCTAAAAAGTCATTCTTCCGCCCGAAGAATCCTACCCGCCACCAACCAGATCCCGTGCCATGAGACCTTTTCAAAAAGCACAGTCTCGTCAAACACGTAAACAAAAACCACAAGCAGCTACTCAACCAGGGCCTGCTTCAGGTTTTTGACTTCCACCTAGAGAGCAGCAGCAGATTCCACTGCCTCACATACCAGTGGGAGGTCGATTGTGCCACTTCCACAACATATGGCACTCAATCACCTCAGACCAATGGGTACTAGGGATCATTGCTCAGGGTTACCATCTGAACTTTCTCTCCATTCCACCGGACTCCCCACTTCTACTGACGTGGGGAACATCCAATCACTCCATCCTTCTGGAACAGGAGGTCTCCCTCCTCCTCCAGTCCAAGGCAATAGAACCAGTACCCTACTCTCAGCACGTCCTAGGGTTCTATTCCCAGTACTTTCTAATCCCCCAAAAATCGGGAGGCGTTCGTTCTATTCTGGACCTATGGGCCCTCAACAAGTACCTCCAGCGAGAGAGGTTCAAGATGGTAACCTTAAGTTCGCTTCTTCCTCTTCTACAAAGAGGAGGCTGGCTCTGCTCTCTGGACCTCCAGGACGCATACACTCATATTGCTATAACCCCATCTCATCGCAAATACCTGAGGTTTCTAGTAGGCCCCAAGCACTATCAATACAGAGTGTTTCCATTCAGCCTGTCATCTGCGCCATGAGTCTTCACAAAATGCCTCATAGTAGTTGCAGCCTTCCTCAGGACCCAAGGTGTTCATGTCTACCCCTATCTGGATGACTGGTTAATCAGGGCTCCCACTCAGCAAGCTGCTCTGTCGTCCCTTAGTCTACCCTTACACACTCTAATTTATTAGGATTTCTCGTCAACTACGACAAATCCTACTTAGTCCCATCTCAAACCTTGTCGTTCATTGGGGCAGACTTGGACACCTTCCAGGCAAAGGCTTTTCTGCCTCGACAGCTCTCACTTTCATGTCTCTTGCACACCAGCTGCAGTCTCAGCACTCCTCGACTGCACACCACTTTCTCATCCTCCTGGAACACATGGCGTCCTCAGTTCAGGTCACACCAATGGCCCGTTTGGCCACGAGTCTTGCAGTGGACTCTAAGGTCTCAATGGACTCAAAGCATTCAGCCCCTGTCGACCATTGTCCACATAACCCACTCACTCCGTCAGTCTCTAGCGTGGTGGAAGAATCAGATCAATCTCCTCCAAGGCTTGCCCTTTCAGACTCCAAACCCTCAATTAATTCTCACCACGAATGCTTCCAACCTCGGATGGGAGCCCATGTGGCCAATCTGCAGACACAAGGCTCTTGGTCTCCAGAGGAAGCCAAACACCAAATAAATTTCCTAGAGCTTTGAGCAATCAGATATGCTCTCAGGGCATTTCAGGATTGCCTCTCAAATCAAGTTATCCTGATCCAGACGGACAACCAGGTGGCCATGTGCCACCTGGTTGTCAACAAACAGGGAGGCACAGGCTCCTTCCTTCTGTGTCAGGAAGCTGCACAGATTTGGGCAAAAGCTCTCTCCCCTTCGATGTACCTCAGGGCCACCTACTTGCCGGGAGTGGACAATGTGTTGGCAGACAAGCTGAGTCGCATCTTTCAACCACACGAGTGGTCTCTCAACCCCTCTGTGGCGAACTCCATCTTCCACCAATGGGGATTTCCTCAGATAGACCTCTTTGCGTCTCCTCAAAACCGCAAAGTAGAGAAATTCTACACTCTCAGCCCAGAGACGCATTCTCCCTCTCGTGGGTAACCGGTCTACTCTACGCATTCCCTCCACTTCCTCTTCTCTCGAAGACTCTCGTAAAGTTACGTCAGGACAAGGGAACCATGATCCTGATAGCACCTCACTGGCCACGCCAAGTGTGGTTTCCAATACTGCAGGATCTCTCCATTCGCAGGCGCATTCCCTTGGGAAAGGACCCACTTCTGATCACGCAAAATGACGGGTGCCTCCACCATCCCAATCTTCATGCCTTGTCCCTGACGGCATGGATGTTGAAAGGTTAATCCTTCAGCCACTTAACCTTTCTGAACCAGTTACCCATGTCTTGATTGCTTCACGGAAGCCTTCCACGAGAAAAGCTTACTCTTACAAATGGAAACGGTTCACGTCATAGTGCTCTTCTCAGTCCCTTGACCCCTTTTCCTGTCCAATCATGGAGTTTTTGGACTATCTCTGGCATTTGTCAGAGTCAGGTCTTAAGACGTCTTCCATCAGAATGCATGTCAGTGCGGTAGCCGCCTTTCATAAAGGTATCGGGGATGTTCCTATATCAGTACAACCCCTTGTAACACGTTTTCTGAAAGGCTTGCTTCACTTCAAGCCTCCACTGCGTCCTCCGGCCCCTTCTTGGGACCTCAACCTGGTTTGGGTAGGCTCATGAAATCACCATTTGAGCCTCTTCACTCCTGTGATCTTCGCTGTCTCACAAGGAAAGTGATTTTCCTTCTGGCAATCACTTCAGCTCGCAGAGTTAGTGAATTTCAGGCCCTAGTTACCTATCCGCCTTACACTAAACTTCTGCAGGTCTGGGCGGTACTCCGCACTCACCCTAAGTTCTTGCCTAAGGTAGTATCGGAGTTTCACATTAATCAATCCATTATACTACCTACCTTCTTTCCCAGGCCCCATTCCAATCCAGGAGAACAGGCTCTGCATACCCTTGACTGTAAAGGGGCTCTAGCATTCTACCTAGACTGTGCAGCTGCCCACAGGGAAAGCACTCAATTGTTTGTCTCTTTCCACCCTAACAAGTTAGGGAAGCCTGTGGGTAAGCAGACTCTCTCCTCCTGGTTGGCGGACTGCATATCCTTTTGCTATCAGCAAGTGGGCATTCCATTTCAAGACCGTGTTAAAGCACACTCTGTGAGGGCCATGGCAACTTCAGTAGCACACCTACCATCGGCGCCGCTTCCTGACATTTGCAGGGCTGCCACCTGGAGTTCTCTCCACATCTTTGCAGCCCACTATTGCTTGGACAAAGCCGGAAGACAAGATTCCATCTTCGGCCAGTCTGTCCTGCGTAACCTATTTCCAACGTGACGTACCAACACCCTTCTGCCTGCCCGGTGGGGTTCAGGATGCCCTCTACCAAATTCCACCCCAGTTGTTGTGCCTGTTGCACGCCTTTGGGTACATTTGGTGCATGTTCGGACATCCTCAGCTCGGTACTCACCCATATGTGAGGACTACCATCCTGCTTGTCCTGTGAGAAAACAAAATGTTGCTTACCTGTAACAGGTGTTCTCACAGGACATCAGGATGTTAGTCCTCACGAAACCCGCCCCCGCCCCGCAGTGTAGGGTTCGTAATGTTTTATTATTTTATTTTTTGGCACTGCCTGTAGCTTTTAAATAAGACTGAAGGGGGACTCCTGCTGGCAGCAGGGTTAGTGCTATGCTGGGCATGCCCAGTAGGGGCCAGTCAAAGTTCTGGAAACCTTGACAGAGGTTTTCCGTGATTGGGCTCCATCCTGTGATGTCACCTGTATGTGAGGACTAACATCCTGCTGTCCTGTGAGAACACCTGTTACAGGTAAGCAACATTTGCTATCTCTTACGAAGGAGCAGGGGTGGGGTGGCTATTCATTTTCACAATATTGCTGCACCTCTGCATCAGGTAGCTCGATTTCCAGCGGGCTGCAAGTGTTATTTACTTTGTTACTTTGATAAAAAAAAAAGAGTGGTTTAAATATTTTCAATTTAGAAATGTTCATTGCTTTTATGGATAAGTAACCTTGATTTAAGTGCTGGTTCTAAATGGAGGTCGGGGGATGGCACCAACTCGCACATGCTAGTGACTGTAGCTCTTGGTATAGAGAATCTGTTACTACCATTAAAGATATTTGGGGTGGATGGGAAGAGGAGGGGAAAGAAGGGATTTTGCAATATATCTGGAAAGATAAGAGATCCATAACCTTATTCAAAATAGAAAGTTGTATTGGGAGAAATAAATGCTGTGGCGTGAAGATGTATGAAAACCAATTTGTGGGAGGGATGTAATTGGAGCAAAAATTGGGTAGCACATTTGATGAAATGAAGGATGGCTATTTTTAATAGTTAAGTGAAATATGACATGGAATATTGCAGGACTAGGCTTCCCTATAAAAAGGAAAAAGCATATTAATAGAATAAAGAGCACGATGGTATTTCTTCAAGAAACCCATATGACAGATGAGGAACATAAAAAATTTAAAAAATGGTGTAACCAAATTTTTTCACTTCTGGAACATCTAAACGAAATGGAGTGGCCATTTCACTGCACAGACATGTATCTTTTACATTGGAAAAAAATCTGTGCAGGTGAGGAGAGCTGGTTAGTTGTGGCCACTTGGAAGACCACTTACTTTAGCATCTATATATGCCCCAAATTAATATGATCATTCGTTTTTTATTAAATTAGTCACTTGTTTTTCAGTTGAGGGGTGGTGATTTTCATTGTATGAGAGACGTCACGCTAGGTGTTCAGATTCTATCATTCGCAGTTTGGGTAAAGGAAAGGCGTTCCATTCTTATGTGACATGCTAAATGTAATAGACGTCTGGAGAGTACTTCACTCTTAAGAGTGTGATTACACTCATTATGCTAGAGCACACTTAGCCAAATCCAGAATGGACTATATTTTACTCTCTGAGGAATTGTTCAACAGTGTTGAAAATGCAGTAATTGGTGCACAAGTGATTTCAGATCACTGCCCAGTGCAGTGCACATTGGGGAGAAGAGTTCAGTTTTTTGATTAGCTGGAGAATGCCTGCCTGGTTAAGTAATGAACCCGATTTTAAAAGTCTTTTGGAGGATAAACAGCATAACTTTGAAATTAATAATGCTAAATATAAAGACAACCCAATCCTAATTTGGGAAACAGCAAAAGCCATACTTGGAGGCTTCTCTGCCAAGAAGAGAGAATGTAACCAGTGCATCTTAGAATTGGTAAAGAGATTGACCTATTGTGCAACTCAAATGAAAAGATCAACTATGGAGGAATGGAAAATTAGATTTAGGAATGCACAATGGTTACTAAATGATTTTACATCAGAAAGCAACAGGGGCAGGGTTTGCATTTAAACATAAACTGTTTAACTCGGGATGTATACTTGCAATTTGGTGAAAGCTCAGATGAATTCTAAATTTATAAATGGAATTAAAAATAACAAAGGAGCATGGGCAAAGTCCACAATTGAAATTGGGGAAGTTTGTTTTTGTTTGTTTTTTTACCAACATCTCTACACAGCTGAGCCTATCAATGAAGAGAATAAAAGGGATTTTATGTCACACACCTTCCTCATCAACAGAACCCTCACTTGAAAGATTAAACAAATTATGGCATAAGAAAGCCTTCAAGTAATTAGAGTTAAAATTTTATGTCACCTGGTCCCGATGGACTCCATCACTTTTTTACATATAAAGTACTCCAAAATTCAGTGGCTACTCCCATTATGAGTTTTTGGATTTGTGGCACAAAAACAAGTGATGTCGAAGAAATAAGGGAATGGCTAGTTTCCAATTCAGAGAGTACACAAAAACTAACCGTGAGAACTGTCTGCAGTTATCATATAAGGTAATTCTGTTAAAATACCTTTATTGAAATTCCGGTATACAAATTTTTGTCCTTTTTTCAAACTTTTTTTTATTTTTTAATTTATTATCAAGAGACACAAACCTCAGATCTGGCGAAAAAGAGGAGTTGACATATTCTCTTATTATCTAGCCAGTAGGATCAATCACCGGTCTGTAATGTCTCTTAAATTTTTTTAATTATTAAAATTATTCTTAAATATTTGTTTCAACAATAGCTAAGTTTGCTTCAAGTTTGACTGCAATGTCTTTTTGTACAAATTAAATCAATTGTTCTGACCAGTGTCATGAACTGAGGTTTTTACTGCGATTTAAACTAATGCAGATATGGATTTTATCAAAGTTGCAATCGCGGTTTAAATGTCCTGCTATAGATATGAATCTTACTGCAGCCGCGGTCGCGGTTTAAATACCAAGGTGATACTTGAATTTGAGAAGCTTATACAATAACATGAAGACATCATGAGCCCATAATAAGCTGTACAATAAAGGCATATGAAATTTCCACCTTTAAACCGCGATTGCAACTTTGATAAAATCCATATCTGCATTAGTTTAAATCGCAGTAAAAACCTCAGTTCATGACACTGGTCAGAACAATTGATTTAATTTGTACAAAAAGACATTGCAGTCAAACTTGAAGCAAACTTAGCTATTGTTGAAACAAATATTTAAGAATATTTTAATAATTAAAAAAATTTAAGAGACATTACAGACCGGTGATTGATCCTACTGGCTAGATAATAAGAGAATATGTCAACTCCTCTTTTTCGCCAGATCTGAGGTTTGTGTCTCTTGATAATAAATTAAAAAATAAAAAAAAGTTTGAAAAAAGGACAAAAATTTGTATACCGGAATTTCAATAAAGGAATTTTAACAGAATTACCTTATATGATAACTGCAGACAGTTCTCACGGTTAGTTTTTGTGTACTCACAAAAACAAGTGATGCCTGCTTCGACGCAGACAGCAGCCATTAAAATATTGCAGAAACCAAGGACCCAGTGAATCCAGGGTCTTATAGACCTATATCGTTGTTTAAATCAAGATGAGAAGCTATATGCCAGGTGGACGGTAGTATACTCCTATTGCTACATTCTTCCCTGACACTCATAGGATTTCTACCCATAAAGGTTTTGTTGTGCATTTAGTCTCTTGCCAAGATGTTTATCCTGCTGGAATCTGCCATCCCAGAAATGAAGCGCCACTCCCATCTCTATACATACATACAAAGTTGCTTCTCATTATCATTGCGATATAATTTGTACCCTGGTATAGCAGTGTCTCATTGGTTATCCTTCTTCTACCATGTCTCTGAGATGCTATTTTTCTATCTCATCATTCATTGCTATACACTCTAACTGTCCCATGTTACTACTTAGACTTCTGACATTGGTATACAGACATTTCAAAGTGTGTTTTTTGTTTGTATTAACAACCTGCTGTTCAGTTGACAAGGGTAATTTGGAATCTTTAAGCTCAGGTGATTCTTTACTTATAGGCACATTATTATCCTTTGAAGATACCTCCCTCTGAACCATGCACTGCTGAGCGACTGTTGGTTTTCCCCTTAGAGCAGCATTTAAACTAGAACTATCTCCTTTTTAAAAGTTAGCGCCAGCAGCCTGGTTCTTTCCTGTTTAAGGTGGAGCCTGTCCCTTTGGAAAAGGATCCCCCATTCCCCAAAAGGTTGCCCTGTTACAAAACTGAATCCCTCTTCCTTGCAACATTGTCTCATCCACACATTGAAACTGGAACTCTGCCTACCTCTGGGGGACCCGCGCATGGAGCAGGGAACATTTCAGAGAATGTTACCCTGAAAGTTCTGTATTTCTGCTTTCTACCTAAAAGCCTACATTTAACTTCCAGAACCTCCCTTCCACATTTTCCTATGTTGTTGGTGCCCACATGTATCACGACAGCCGGCTCCTCCCCAACACTGTCTAAAATCTTATCTAGTTGACGTGTGAGGTCCACCACCATACCAGACAAGCATGTTACCAGGCGATCTTCATGTCCACCAACTACCCAGCTATCTACATTGCTAATAATCGAATCACCAACTATGACCACCAACCCAACCCTTCCCTCCTGGGCAGTAGCCCTGGGAAGCACGTCCTCTGTACGAGAGGGCAATGCATCACCTGGAGAGCGCAGGTCCTTGCTACAGAATCACTTCCTGCTATACCAGGATGATGCTCTCCAACCAGGAGACCTTTCTCCTCCAAGGCAGCACCAGGACTTCCAGACTGGAGTGTCTCTGAAGGTCTCACCTATATACCTCTGTCTGCCAATCTAGCCTCCAGAGATCATACTTGTTCTCTGGGAGACAGGAACTCTTTGCACTGGGTGCATACATGCAACCTCTCACTAGCAGATAAAAAAAATTATACATGTGACATTTGAGGGAGAATGCTGCTGGATTGCTGCCTTCATCTTAATTTTGTTGAGTTTTAGTTAAGTTTAGGTTGCTAAGGGAATAGGAATGTGTAAATAAAAATCCTTTAAATTTATTGGTAGTGACCTGCAATGGGATAATTAAACTCTTGGGTCAGGGCTGGTGCAATCCTGTGTTTTAGATAAAAGGCTGATTGGTTTTTAGTGTAAAAGTGTCTCTTGCCTATAAGTCAAAGGATGAGCTAGGTGTGGGTAGGAGGGGAAGGCTAACATACACAAACTCTAAGCTATTTCCTACTTTTTGGTTTGCTTTTTATAGCACGCACACACTAAAGGATATACTCCAATAATTTCTCTCTCCCCAAAACTTTTTAAATTCTAGAATTTCCCAAAGCAATATTTACGGATCCTCTTCAACCACCAGCAAGATGATTTTCTCCTCTCAGTGCTCCCACTTTTGGCCTAATTTTGTAGCCTGCAAAATTTCCAGCAGATTTTCGAAGAATAAGAACCCGCATGCATTGTATTTGTACATCAACACTGTATGCTGCTAAAAGTACAAGTGCACATGCAGCACCATTCAAAATTATTTATTTAAAAGTATTTATTACCCGTCCTTCCTACATTCTGGGCGGGGTACAATATGAACATACATCGATCAAATGGACAAGATAAAACAGCACATTACATAATTCTTTAATATGGGAGCCCTTGTACAGCAGATAACATATTAAAACATGGGAGGCAACTCTGTCAAAACAGAGGAGCCAGTAGTGGGCCAGTAATCAGCTACATAGAACTCCCTGAGGAGGGGTACGTCGGGGATAATACATTATCACAAGTTTGAATCCGCTTGATTTTTTTTTTTAACTCTTTATTTAACAACTTTCAAGCATACATGGCACAGTCAATGAAAGCACAATAGAACAAAAAGACAGTGACAATACATCAAGAATTACAGCAGAGTAGTATGTGTACCATTACAGCCAGTGGGAGCAGAAACAGTACAACCAATGCAACCTCTGGAAATCAGTAAACCATAGTGCACAAAGTAAGGGCCCCATATCTGGTGAAATTTTAAACCTTTTATTCATCACCTCATCACATACCTTTTCAGTGTCCACTGTTGGAAACAGGATGCTGGGCTTGATGGACCCTTGGTCTGACCCAGTATGGCATTTTCTTATGTTCTTATATTATACCCCTGAGCTTTCCAGTGCCCCAAATCCGGGTTCAGTTTCCATGCTGTCCAATGGTAAACCGTGCAGCTAAAAGGAGCTGACCCATCAGGGGTTGAAATTTAACAGATACCAACGAATCCTGCCAAATCCCCAGCAGGCCCAATTTAGGCAAGAGGTGAAACTCAAGTGCTCAGTATATCAGCAATCTCCTTAGTCAATTCCCCCCAGATCCAAGCCGAGGCAGTGCCACCACATATGAGTGTAGCTCCCAGGCTTCCCACTACCCCTCCAACAGGAATACATAAATTAGCATAGTAGACTGGAGTACAATAAGTTCTGTGTAGCAATCGTATCCCCAGTTCAACCCGCTTACAAGCAGATATTTTATGGGCAGAAGCCCAAATCTGTACCCGTTAAGGTTACAGCTTGGAAGACCCAGGTCTTCATTCCACTTGTCTATGAGCAAACTGGGAGTATTCGCCCCCCAGTAGATATGTCACCCCCTTAACCGTTCCACCATCCATACAGATATGATTCCATTTTATCTAAAGGACATAGTGGGAGTTGCAAATTGTTTACCCTCAAATGCCCATCCAAGCTGTAAGTAAGAGGCATGAGAGGTGGCAGGTAGCTCAAATTCCTCCACCAAGTCTTGGAAGAGAAGAATCCCTTCATTCCCCCCCCCCCCCCCCCCCCCCCCCCCCCCCGCAATAGTTGAGCAACAAAACGCAAACCCAGTCTTCACCAATACACAAAGTCTGGGTTAAATGTAGAACCAGAAATCAGTTTATATAGATCGGGAACAAAGAGGAAATAAGACCATCACACCTCTCCACAAACTGAACCAACTGACTCCACACTTAAAATGTGGCCTATGAGCAGATTAGAGCGCCATGCCCACCTACCCACTGGAGAGGAGGACAAAAAAAAAAAGGACTGATAGGTTTACCCTGCTAGCCTGTTCCTTTTCCAGGTCCAGCCACCCCTGACCCCTATCGCTAAACCAGTAAACCAAACCTACCAGGTGAGCTGCCCAATAGTAGAGGTGGAAGTTAGGCAGTGCCATACCACTCTGACACTTCGGTAACCATAATGTATGTAATTTTATTCTAGCTGGCTTAAATATTCAAATAAATTTCCCATTTTGACTGTGTTAAGTCCTGGAACAATGAAGCTTGATCGTGCAAAGAGCATGTTGGAAAATGTATGAAAACTTTGGCAATATAACCATATTTATTAAATTGATATGGCCTGCCCAAGAGACCGGAATGTCCTCCCAACCTTTCAGGCGTTGTTTCACATCAGAAATAATGGACCTAAATTGGTCTTAAATAGGTCCTTGTGGTTCTTGGGTATAAAAATCCCCAGATATTTAAACCCCTCCTGAACCTTGCGCGCATACCAGTGAAGCTGTCAGGCACTCTGGCTGAGCCGTTAAGGGGGAAAACCTCAGATTTATCATAATTCAGTTTATAGCCAGACAAAGCCCCATAGCGAGCCACCAGTTCAAGGAAGGCTAGCCCCAATTTAGAGGCATGAATAGGTCATCCGCATAAAGGGCCAATTACGGACCCTGTCACCCACTTTAAAACCTCTGGTATCAGGATCAGTTCTGATGGATTCAACCAAAGGCTGAATGACTATATTAAATAGAAGAGAGGAAAGTTGGCAACCTTGATGAGTGGCCCCGCTGGATGGCAATATAAACAATGTTAAACTCTAAGAACGAGGCAGGCATGGCAGCTATCCAAGCCAAAACCTTATCAGGGAATCCCATAACACACAGGGTTGTAAACATAAAAGGTCACAAAACCCTGATGAAGGTCTTCTCAGCATTCAGGGAAATCAATAAACTTGAAAGACCTTGATGCTGTGCCTTGTGCACAATGTTAAACACCCGCCTAGTGTTATGCGTTGATACTCTTCCTTTAATGAAACCAGTTTGTTCAGGGTGAATGAGCTGAGGCATGAAAGGCTCTATCCGTAAAACTTTTGCTAAAATTTTTATATCTGAATTTAATAATGAAATGGACCTATAAGAGCCGCAGACTAGCGGATCTTTCCCCTTCTTGTGGAGCAAGGTAACTGGGCATCAGTCATACTGCCCAGCCCCCACCCCGATTTCCTACAGTATTAAATACCTGTTCCAAAAAGAGAACAAACTCGACTACCAGAGCCTCTATTTCCCCAACATCCAAAAGCCAGGACAAACCACAAAACCACCTGGTGGGATTCAAATCTGGACTGGGTAATTGGGTTCTCCCCCAACCCAGGAACAGAAGCTCTAACCCCCCATCCCCCTTCCACAGACCGTCGCACAACATCACTCGAGGCCTCGAAGTTCAACTTCAGTAGGGTAACCTCAAACAGAAAAACTGTGATGTGTGAAAGTGATGGCCTGTAATGATCTAAAAATTGAAAAAAGGTAACTGAAGTCCCGATGATCCTCCACACTGCAGGCCCAGCGGAAAGCTCAAGTATAAAAGCAAAAAACCGGTGGTGTACAAGTGGCCCGCCAGCTAGTAGTCCAGAAACAGAACAAAAGAAAGGAATGAAAAAAACATTTACCCAGCCTGCAAAGCTAAGTCCTCCTCCCCAAGCTGCTCTTGGTTCCGCTGGAGAACTCAAAAATAAGGCACGGTGGAGAGTAGGGGTACTGGGATTACATGACAGTCACACACACACAGGCCAAGGCAAAGGCCATCACATGAGATACATTGCTGCAAGTAATACAAAGATGTTGAGATCAAAACAAAAGCACCATGTGTGGGGGATGGAAAGAACAGTGTCCCATGAAAAAAATCCCTTTTCTCACCTTCCTTCAGAAAGAAAACACCCAGCCACGCTTCAGTCGGGCCGCCCACTGCGACCCAATTTAGGCCACCAGTAAATAATTATGGTGCCCAGAGTCATTACTCCACACTGCGCTCACGATGCAGTTGCATAATCAGGTTTTCCACGGCTTTCACGTTGTCCAAGATGGAGGCTTTCCTGTCAACCACAACCTGCAGTCTCATGCGATATAGCATAACGAATGTTTAACTTCTGTAGCTCCTTTTTGACTCTAAGAAAATCTTGCCTTTTTTTTTTTTTTTTTTTTTGCAATGCAGAAGAAAAGTCAGGAAAAAAAAACATAATTTGCCCCTCAAAAGTAACGGTGCCAACCTCCCTGGCTGCCGTTAGTATCGGCCGTTTATCCTTGAAAATGATGCAATTTAATAATCACGGCTCTCGGGTGGGCAGCCACCGCATTCTGCCCCTCAGTCTTTTCTAGCAGACCGATTACCTGGATATTGCATCGCCTCTATCGATTCTCCAGGTTGTCTAGCTTATCTTTAACTGCTGCCTGTTGATGATCGAGCCTGTCCACCATGGCACTTTAAGGAAGTAACTATTACTTCCATGTTGCCCACTCACTCGCTCCTCCACCTCGCTGATATGTGCCGTATTTCCCTGCATGTTCTCCACCACCTGCACCACTTTAGCCACAATCACCCTGAGACAAGCATCAAGTTTTCAAGAGACAGTCTCTGCAAAGTTTTCCATCAAGCTGTAAATATAGTCATGCTGATGTGCGTCGTTTTTAGATTTCGGATCGGGCTATGGGTCGGGCGCTTCCTGGAAAACCTCGTTTTTCAGTGGGTCGTTTTTTTTTTCCCCCTGCGATTGTCTATGAAAAGAAAAACCCACCCCCAACCTTTCAAATTTACTTAATTACAAGCCCCCCACCATCCCGATCCTCCCCCAAGACTTAATGAAAGCCCTGGTGGTCCAGCGGGGTCCCGGAAGCGATCTCTCCCTCTCGGGCCGTCGGCTGCCACTAATCAAAATGGCGCCGGTGGCCCTTTGCCCTTTCCATGTGACAGGGGCTATCAGTGCCATTGGTCGGCCCGTCACATGGAAGGAGCAATGGATGGCCCGTGCCATTTTCTAAGATGGCGCCCTTGACCCCTACCTGGCAGGCTCGATGGCCCGAGAGTGGAAGATCACTCTTGGGACCCCCGCTGGACCACCAGGGCTTTCATTAAGTCTTTGGGGGGGATTGGGGATGGTGGGGGGCTTGTAATTAAGTAAATTTGAAGGATTGGGGTGGGTTTGGGTTTTTAAAAAAAATAAATGTGCCCCTCCCCCCCGTGCTAACCCGAAAAACAAATTTTCCCCAAAGTTCGGGGAAAATCCGTCTCGGGATTCGGGCCCTGTGACCCATGGCGACTTGGACAATTTCTTTGAAATTTTACAATTTGGCAAAAACGAATGCACATCTCTAATGCTTAGCGCCAGAGCCAGCCATGTCCTCCAGATTCTCGGTATCTGAGGCTGTCTGCCATGTTTTGCTGCTCAGCGACCTCCAACTTTTTCCCTTGTTTTGAGGTCTTGCCACCCTTCTCTGCACACAAATAGGGGATCGATCACTTAGACCCCTCTTTACCAAGCGACATGTTGATCTTGGTGGCCCCAGAAGCTAAAATTAAGCAGGATTAAAACGAATTGCGGCGGGAGCTAACTCACACGGCTCCTTGCTGACTCAGTGCATGACTGGAAGCCTGACGACTTTTCTCCTGGAAACGCTTTTTTGAAGAGGAAAGAAGTTTTAGTGCTTTTTAAAAGAACCTTCTTTCCCGGAGGCATCTTAATTCCTTTGGTAATGAAAAAAGATAACTGAAGTCCCGATGATCCTCCACACTGCAGGGCCCAGCGGAAAGCTCAAGTATAAAAGCAAAAATCCGGTGGTGTACAAATGGCCCGCCAGCTAGTAGTCCAGAAACAGAACAAAAGAAAGGAATGAAAAAAACATTTACCCAGCCTGCAAAGCTAAGTCCTCCTACCCAAGCTTACCCACCTAGATGGTTTCATCTAGGTGGGTAAGCTTTGGAGATGGGACATCTAATAGCATTAGGTTTGCCAACCTGAGGGCTTGGGAGGGAGTATGGAAATCCAGGGGGGGAGTGTAAATTGTAAATAGTGGTGGATATGATCGTGGCGAGCTTGTATCGTGTACAGGAGTGCTGTGTTCATGAGTGGGAGTGCCAGTTAAGTCTTGCTACCGAGTTTTGTATACTCTGCAGTGGAGAGATCGTGTATAGTGGGAGACCTGTTGTTTTATACCGGAGAATAATAAAGACTGAAAGACCGACTGGAAATCAGAGTGTTTGAGAAGGGGCTTGAGGTGGCGGAGTAGGTGGAGTTTGTAAAAGGATAAGCCGGTAATGGTGTAAAGTGCATTTTTAAGTCTTCTGTATACATTTCTAAATGCTAACCCATATGTTCATAGTTTGCAGCCATGTCTATGAAACCCTCCTTCCCTTCCAAGCAGCTAAAAGTGTGCATGTTTTGAAGATACATGTGTACTTTCAGCTGGCTAAAAATCCACTTTGCCAGATCAGACTGATTTAGAGAGGCTAATGCTTGTTTTCATGTATGTAAAAGCCGTGGATATCTGAAAACTTAACCCCTAAGTACCTGAGTGCAACTCACCCTTGAGTTCTAGTTTGGGAAAAGCAAGTAATTTAAAGTCCAAAGACAATATCAAGATCCAAAGGATAAACAAACACATACAAAACCCTTGTACATCTTCCCCGTTTCTCACCCAAATACGTCTGCGTGGGTAGAATGTGTGTATGTACTGAAAAAGGCAGACATATTTGTGATTAAATCAAAAAGGTGGAAATATCCACTGTAAATACAAATTGTCCCTAGCAGGGTTAGTTTTAGAAGGGCTGTTTTACCAGCCAAGTGGTATGGACAACCATGGTTATTAATCTAATTTATCCAAAATTCATTAGAAATTATATAAGATTTAAATACTGTAATTGATTTTTGCCTTGAGAAAATGTATGGTATGAACTCAAGGGTAAGTATTATTGAATAAGGAAGGGATTAACTCTGAGTTTGTAACAAGCATGTTACAATCCTATTGACATGAATGAATGATCACAAAACCCTTCGTATATGAAACTATTTTGGTCCAGCAGTGAAAAGATTGCATATATTGACTTGAGGGATGTGTTTTGTTTTTTCAAGTGTGATGACAACCATATTGTGGATTTTTTTTACAAATCTAATACCTGATTCAGTCCATGTAGTCATCTTGGGTGTGGCAGACCATTGGCAGCACTCAGTACATAAATTGAGTATATTAAAATGAGCATTAGTGGTAAATTTGTGAGACTCGGACTGTATCCTACATACCTTGGCTTATGAGCGAGGTTCATTCCCGTTATGGTATGTGCAAAATCCATTTGGAGAGACACTCTGTGTATGCTTAACCCTCCCACCCAAGATATACTGTGCATGGGTTATACGGGATCTCACACACAGGCAAAGAGCTATAGGGGAAATAACCTTGGTGCTGCACTTGCATCAGCTGCCTGTCTTCCCTCTCTGGTGAGCAGGCACAGTACACCTGAACCACATCGGACAGGGGTGCTGACCTAGTGTTTCCTGTTCTGTAGTGCTGCATCCACACCAATGGGATGATCCCCTCTGTCTGTTTGTTTTTTATTTTTGTGTGACTCTGACAGTTTTCCACATGTTGGGCCACAGTACCTTGAGCCTTCCCCGCACCCCCTCTCCCAATTTTATATCACCTCCCATTTCTCTTAGTGCTGATATTGCAACCACAGTCCATGGCCTAAGAACCTTGCACCAGAACTCCTTCTGAAACCCTGCAATCACTATCCAGCCACTAGGTGCCATCACTCTGCAATTATTAGGATTCCATCTGCCCCAGGCGTTGTGAACACCATTTGTGCTGCATCCATAGTCCCGGCTGACCAGGAATCATACCCAGATCCTCTGCTGCTAAGAATAGTAGTTTGCATGCAAAAGAACAAGATTTGGTAATATGGTGGGCTATAAATCCCTGTCAACCTTTTTTTTGTTTGTTTAAACATAAATCATTTTGAAATAATGTGCTTTTTTTTTTTTCTTTAGTTTTCGGATGTGTGTTCAAAATGAGTGGCTTAGGAGAAACCTCCTTGGACTCTTTGGCCACCGAATCAAGAAAACGTAAGCCATCCTCCTGTGATGCTCCAGGACCCAGGTGAGGGACTTCTGTTGTTTCTGCAGAAAATGTTTTAATTGTTTGGCATTTATTTATTTAAATACTGTTCAACCCAGGGCTAAATATGAATGTTTCTACTTTTTGAGCAAGGTATCCCTTCCATGCTAGTGATGATTTGAATACCTGTAGCTGAGTTGACTCTGCTATGCTGTGCATAGGGTCCCCCTTCATAAAGGGATTTTATGAGCTGTCTTGGGTAAGATCAAGGACCTCTCATCTGAAGTTGATTAGTTCTTTGGTCTCCTTCCCAAACCTGGAATACAAACATAAGAACATTGGATATACCAAATTGATTCAGACCCAAGGGTCCATCAAGCTGAGTATCCTGTTTCCAACAGTCGCTAATCCAAGTCGCAAGTACCCAAACATTAGATAGATCTCTCAGAAAGAGAAAACGGGCACATTTTTATAATTGTGTTATAAAGAGGACACACTAGAGCAGATTTTCAAAGGGGCTTCACGTGTACAAATAGTATATACATGCATAAGTAGCATGTTCTCAAGTATATACTATTTTATAAATGTCGCACGTATACATTTTCCATTTCATGCATACGTTTTACCACGGGGAAAAGGGCAGGCGAAGCATTCTGGGGCCGGGGGTCAGAAGACAGAGATGTGAGAGAGAGGCACACGTTACCAAACTTATTTGTACAATTTTACACCTACAAATTGACTTGCACTAGTGAAATTGGACTTGTCTGCAGTTTTTGGGTGGGAGGTCTGGGTGAACTATAGGGGTTCAGGATGAACCCCTATTTGCCATGTTCTTATGGCCTGGATTGGCCACTGTTGGAAACAGGATGCTGGGCTTGATGGACCCTTGGTCTGACCCAGTATGGCATGTTCTTATGTTCTTAACTTACATTTACAATTACATTTATTTGAATTTATAGACCGCCTAACACTATTAGGCCTAGGCGGTGAACAAAATTACATATATAGTGTAATAAAACTAAATTTATAAATAAAACATAAAATTATCAGCCAAAAATGAGGTAAAATAAGTTACAGGAGGTATTTGGAAAACTGGTGATAGACACACAAGTGTTTTCAAAAAGGTATATGCATGTACTTTATAAAATACCTGCCTTAATGTATAAATTGAGATTATTACATGTACATGCTTTTTATTCTCTTAAAATAGACGCACATATGTTTATAAAATAGGTAGAGAAAGTAAGGGTTTTCTTGCCTTGGAAATATTTGCACGCTGTGAAAATTATGCGCCTAATTTTGGAGCAGAACTATGCAGTATTTTATAAACGGTGCAGCTGCCACTGCACAATTCATTAAAATACTAGTTTGTGAGGTGGATGAGACAGAGGTAGCGTCTTATGATACACGGGAAGAGTGTTTTCCTCCTGAAGCCCTGGAGCAGCATATCTCATCTTATACGTTGCAGCTCGTGCTGTGGGATTTTTTTTTTTTTTTTAACCCTGTCTTACAAACTTTTGAAAAGATTCCCTTTTGAGACCCGCTGCTGTTTGTTTAAAATAACTGTTTAAGTGTGTGTGGGGGGGAAGTATGTCACTCTAGGTCTTGTCAGAGTTGGGGGAAATGGAAGCTGAGGAGACTTGTGCCGACTCTGAGCTGCGGCTGTAGCTTTATGACTGCAAAAACCATGCTGACATCTGTGTGGAGTCTGAGAATGTAAGGGAGGTATCTGTGGGCTGGTGGTGCTTCTGCATAAGCTAAAATTGACGCAAATATGTTTCTCACGCCTAGCTTGATCTGTAGCGGTGAAAAGCGCAGGCGCGAGCAGGAGAGCAAATACATCGAGGAACTGGCGGAGCTGATTTCTGCTAACCTGAGCGACATTGACAACTTCAATGTCAAGCCAGACAAATGTGCAATCTTAAGAGAAACTGTCAGACAGATCCGACAAATAAAGGAGCAAGGTAACTCCTCATCCTCCTAGGGTGCAGATGGGACAGTTGCTTGCATAATTGTGTATTATGGGGCTCTGTTGATTTTTGTGTCATGGTTAACCTTCTTTAGAATGCAACCATTTCAGAAAAGTAAAAATTAATGTTTTATTGCTTAGCTATTAACAGAAAAAGGAAAAGGTGTTCCTGTTTAGATTGTAGCGTTCTGTCCTATGTTGGTATGACGACTACTAGGGCATAAGCAGGGCAGCATATGGCTTTTTGTTTTAAATATTGCAGGCTTTTCAGTAAATTAGCAAGACTGGCCACTAAAATAAATAAAAACACAACTTTCACTTTCAGGAAAAGCATCTTCCAATGATGATGATGTACAAAAGGCAGACGTATCTTCTACAGGCCAAGGGGTTATTGATAAGGACTCATTGGGACCTCTCTTACTACAGGCTAGTATTATGTGTATTAGATTCCTCTCATAACTCATTTCTGTAAGCAGTTAGCTTCTTAAATACGGTCTCCTGACACAGTGAAATAATTCTAAAATGTATTTTAAGCAGTGGTATGTGGAAGTAAATGCCTAGCTCTCATGCAAGCAGGGAAGGCACTGGCAAACTCGACAGGATCAATTCTTGGCATGCCACAAACCATCAATATGTCTGTCTTAATTTCAGCTTTTTAGTTAAATGCTTTTTCTCACCTAGTGAAACACAAGCTTAGCCTGTATAGCTTTGATACACCAAATTACTATAGTTCTAGTAGTTTGGGATTTTTTTTTTTTTAACTGATAAAACATGAAGATTACTTTCTTTCCCCATAACTGCATATAAAATTAGTGCTGCTTACTAACCAGTGGTGTGTATATAATACAGTAAGTTTCCGGATTGGCATGTCATCTTAAAAAAAAATATTTTTGTGATGATCCACTTTTAGGCCTTGGATGGTTTTCTGTTTGTGGTCAGTCGAGGCGGGAACATTGTGTTTGTGTCAGAGAATGTCGCACAGTATTTGCAGTATAAGCAGGAGGATCTGGTAAACACCAGTGTCTACAGTATACTGCATGAGGAGGATCGAAAGGACTTCCTGAAAAACTTGCCCAAGTCTGCAGGTAAAAGCCCCTTCTCTTGGTCCTCGTACATTATTGCAGTGATAACTGTAGTGCAGCACTAGCCGTTGATAAGGAAGTCAGCCAATAAAGTCTACTATTGCATCTCTTGGCCCTTTTGAACTTCCTGTGCAATTTGTGGGTTACGTACCCCGGCTTGTGTAAGGTGGTGGCTTGAGAATAGGAAAAGGGACAAAACCCAACTCCAGAGGAAGTTCAAAAAATACTGAATGGGAGACATAACACTTTCTATGACCTCCATGCATGGATGTCCATCTAGTGCTATCTCCAGTAGCTGCTAATGTGCTATCGGTTTTGATTGATGTGATGTTAAAGGGGGGTACTACAATGATCCGGGCTTGGCCTAGGTAGACTATAAAAGGGTTGGCCTACTTGACATGTTTTCTCTGGATATATGAGGATAAGACATAGGGCAGTTCATCCTCCGAATTTGGGGTTTGCACCAGCTGCTGGTATGGCTAGGTTTGAAACTCTCCTTTGAATAGACATGTCCATTATAATCTTAGTCTTTATCTAGATGCAATAGAAAAAAATATTAAGAGTCATAGCTATTTGTCCAGTATTCACACCTTGCATCATTTTTCACAGTATTTTGGTGGTAGTACATTGCGTAGTGGCTTCTGGTTGATAAATATCTGTCTGTTTGTTATGAATTTGAGGCATAAGAAATTCATGGTAAATAACTATGGAGCAGACTTAAAATCTCTCTCTAAATATGCTTAGGACCCCGCTAGAAGTGTCTTATCTTTTGGGGCTTGCATTGTGTGCATGCACCCACATAACTGGCAGGAGGCTCAGGCATTAGCCTTCAACTCGGGTGACTGGAAGATGCTGGAGAATTGGTACAATGGGTAGAGCAGCCTACATGGGTCAGAGGAGAGAGATGGGGCAGCAGTAAGTCGGGGTATACTACTGATCATTTCCCCGCAAGTGTTTTGTGGGTATGTGCAGCTCTGTGTATGTGTACTATATATTTCTTTCATTTTAAAACTGTGACCTCTCTTTGAATACTTCATCTGCAATACAAAAAAACGGAGCAGTGGTTCCCAAGTTATACTACTGATCATTTCACTGCAAATGTTTTGTGGGTATATGCAGTATATCTATCTATCTATCTATCTAAGCAATAAAGTGTTCAATAATACATATTGACAAAGTAGAAAAAACAAAATATGAACACTTATAATGCACTTACACAGAGTCCATTTTTCATATAACAGATAAAGTATTCAAAGAGGTCATGGTTTTAAAATGCAGGAAATGATTAAAGAATTTTTTCCCAAGTTATCACAGAGAGGTTTGAGGACTTGTTTAAATGTGTTGAAATACGGGGGTATTGTGGTGGTGGATACTTCCTCCTGAGGAAGCCAGTATCGTGGTGAAACCAGGGACCTTTGTCAAGGAAGCTTTGTTCTGAAAATCGGTTTAAACTGCTTCACATGCTTAAGAGGTTGGAATTGTGACAAAAAGTGCGGTAACTTCTCCATGATTTCAATAAATCATAGTAATAGACTGATTTCTATCATATGGTGTAAGAGAAAGATCTTCCAGTGGGACATGGACTTACTGATACTCAAGATACATATGATATTAGGATTATGATACTGCATCGTTGATACTGTTCCATAAAGTTTATTTATGTTGGGGAACCACGTGGACATTTACAAGAAAGTGTTTTTAAGAATTTGAATGATGTATGTATAGTGTTGTACTTAGACACATTGCATTATTTTTATAGCATAAAAGTGTTTGATAAAAAATATAGATAAATCTTTTTGTAATTCGTCGTGTCCATATTTCATTTTTTCTACTTTGTCAATAGTATTATTGAACACTATTGCTATTATAGTGAATGCCCATTTGTTTATAACTATGTATATGTATATGCATATATATGTGTGTGTGTATATATGTGTGTGTGTATATATATATATATATATATTTTTTTTTTTTTATTTATTTTTTTTTTTCCCTGTATGTACCCAGATCAGTCCAGACGCCTGGGTTTTCCCTCCCTTCCAGCAGATGGCAACAAAGAAGGCTTTGCTGTCACTGCCACATAACCCAAGATGCCACCTGCAGTCTCTCAGTATTTCTCTGTCTCTAGCAGATGGAGATGCAAAACCTGCAGTCTGTAGACTAATTAAAAAAAAAAAAAAATAGAAATTTAGACTCTGAAATTGCCTCCCAGGGGGTTGTTAGGTTGTGTTGGGGCCATCCTCCCTGGTTTTTAAGGTGGATGAGAATGGGGTTGGGGACCCTTTTCGTGCTCAGTCCTGCCGGGGGCAGAAGGCTACTGGAGCCAGTTCTCTCACCCTCAGGAGGACATACATACAGAGCCTGCTGCCACTCTTCAATTTAAAGGGAAGTGTTTTCTGTCCTTTTTAATCTGATAAAGATTAAAAAAAACCCAAAACATTTTTGTGTGATTTCCTGTTTGGTTGGCAGCAGTGTTTCAGCCTCTCAGGGGGCTTAAATTGAAGCGGCTTTCTTTGGTGCTCCTCACGCAACTGACTGCATTTGTGGCCCTGGCAGCATGATGTGTGGCTCCAGCTGCACAGTGTGTGGTGCTGCGCGCGCGACTTTCTCACAAAGGATGATCTCTGTGCCTCTCCGGAGGAGAGGGCAACTCGGGGACGGTTGCAGTAGCATCGGGAAAGCAGCGTGGGCCTAGGAGTCTCTCCAGTGCATCGGTGGAAGCAGCGGGTCTCTTCCCCATTAGTGCAGGAATGGCGGCCATTTTGTCAACATTCATGGGAGGGGGGGGGGGGGGAAATTTCCTTCCTCCACTGTCCCTGGCTGACACGAGTCCCGTGGAAGACCGGGGTGCTCATGGGCTTCAGTCAGGGAGAAAAGAGGACCTCCTGGGGGAGGCTTCTGACTATTCCTCTACTTTTTCCTCCGATAGTTTTCCTGTTGCCGCACAGGGCTTATTTGGAAGACCACTGGGCATTTGTAGGTCTGCATCTTAGGAAGAGTGCCAGACCCTCACAGGCTGCTGGGGCTACGAGGTTTCGGCAAGTCCTAGAGATGCCCGCACCAATTCACATAGCAGATAACTTCTTGAATGCTTCAGAAGATGTGGATCCGCAGGTACCAGACCCCAGGATGTGGATCCGTCTCTGTACAAAATATAAACACAGCCCATCACGGCCGGTGTTTCGCAAAAAAGCTTCCTCAGGGGCATATAAGTAATGTTAACACAGGAGTATTTGCCAGTTCGAGATGGACACAAAGTCTCAGAAGTTCTTCTTCATCGCACAAGAAACACCGGCCGTGTTGGGCTGTGTTTATATTTTGTACAGAGAGACTGCTACTTAACTCTTCTTCACATGGTCATTGGAGATGAATGTCTACTAAAGACTGATTTTGAAAGTTCATGACAGACTTTTAATTTAATAATAAAAAACAAAAAAATATTTTCAATTAATAAATATAATTTTTACAGTGATGGTGAATGATTAGAAGACCGGTTGGGTTTTGGGTTAAAATCACAACGTCTGGCTGATGACTCCGTCACTTAGGCTATAATTTAAATTTAATTCAGTTGCCCTTACTTTCTACAGTTTACCGATTGAGTTACTGTATTGACTCTCCTTGTTTACAGATTTCAATTACCCCAATATTGACTGGGTAAATGTATCATCAGGACATGCTAGAGAGATAAAGTTCCTGGATGGAATAAATGACAGCTTTATGGTGTAATTGGTTCAGGAACAGACAAGAGAGGGAGCAATTTTAGATCTAATTCTCAGTGGAGCACAGGATTTGGTGAGAAAGGTAATGGTGGGGCCGCTTGGCAATAGTGATCATAATATGATCAAATTTGAATTAATGACTGGAAGGGGCACAGTAAGCAACTCCACGGCTCTCATTCTAAACTTTCAAAAGGGAAACTTTGATAAAATGCAAAAAATAGAAAAAAAAATATAAGGAGCAGCTACAAAGGTAAAAAAGTGTGCAAGAGGCGTGGTCATAATAATAATAATAATAAAAAAAAAATGCCATCCTAGAAGCACAGTCCAGATGTATTCCAAAACAATCACCGGCATGGTTAAAAGGGGAGGTGAAAGAAGCTATTTTAGCCAAAAGATCTTCATTCAAAAATTGGAAGAAGGATCCAACAGAAGAAAATAGGATAATGCATAAACATTGGCAAGTTAAATGTAAGATATTGATAAGACAGGCTAAGAGAGAATTTGAAAAGTTGGCCGTAGAGGCAAAAACTCACAGTAAAAACTTTTTAAAATATATCTGAAGCAGAAAGCCTATGAGGGAATCAGTTGGACAGTTAGATGATGGAGGGGTCAAAAGGGCAATTAGAGAAGATAAGGTCATCGCGGGAAGATTAAATTATTTTTTGCTTCAGTGTTTACTGAAAAGGATATTGGGGAGATACCTAGATCAGAGAAGGTTTTAATGGGTAATGATTCAGATGGACTGAACCAAATCACGGTGAACCTAGCAGATGTGGTAGGCCTGATTGACAAACTGAAGAGTAGTAAATCACCTGGACCAGATGGTACACCCACCAGGGTTCTTAAGGAACTAAAAAATGAAATTTCAGACCTATTAGTAAAAATTTATAACCTATCATTAAAATCATCCATTGTACCTGAAGACTGGAGGGTGGCTAATGTAACCCCAATATTTAAAAAGGGCTCCAGGGGTGATCCGGGAAAACTACAGACCAGTTAGCCTGACTTCATTGCCAGGAAAAATAGTGGAAAGTGTTCTAAATATCAGAATCACAGAACATATAGAAAGACATAATTTAATGGAACAAAGTCAGCATTGCTTCACCCAAGGCAAGTCTTGCCTCACAAATCTGCTTCACTTTTTTGAAGAAGTTAATAAACATGTAGATAAAGGTGAACCGGTAGATGTAGTATATTTGGATTTTCAGAAGGTGTTTGACAAAGTTCCTCATGAGGCTTCTAGGAAAAGTAAAAAGTCATGGGATAGGTGGTGATGTCCTTTCGTGGAATACAGACTGGCTAAAAGACAAGAAACAGAATAGGATGAAATGGACAATTTTCTCAGTGGAAGGGAGTGGGCAGTGGAGTGCCTCAGGGATCTGTATTGGGACCCATACTTTCCAATATATTTATAAATGATCTGGAAAGAAATACAAGTGAGGTAATCAAATTTGCAGATGATACAAAATTGTTCAGAGTAGTTAAATCACAAGCAGATTGTGATAAATTGCAGGAAGACTTTGTGAGACTGGAAAATTGGGCATCGAAATGGCAGATGAAATTTAATGTGGATAAGTGCAAGGTGATGCATATAGGGAAAAATAACCCATGCTATAGTTACAACATGTTAGGTTCCATTTTAGGAGCTACCACCCAAGAAAGAGATCTAGGCGTCATAGTGGCTAACACATTGAAATCATCGGTTCAGTGTGCCGCGGCAGTCAAAAAAGCAAACAGAATGTTGGGAATTATTAGAAAGGGAATGGTGAATAAAACACAAAATGTCATAATGCCTCTGTATCGCTCCATGGTGAGACCACACCTTGAATACTGTGTACAATTCTGGTCGCCGCATCTCAAAAAGGATATAGTTGTGATGGAGAAGGTACAGAGAAGGGCGACCAAAATGATAAAGGGAATGGAACAGCTCCCCTATGAGGAAAGACTAAAGAGGTTAGGACTTTTCAGCTTGGAGAAGAGACAGCTGAGGGGGGATATGATAGAGGTCTTTAAGATCATGAGAGGTCTAGAACAGGTTAATGTGAATCGGTTATTTACTCTTTCGGATAATAGACTAGGGGGCACTCCATGATTTATTTATTTTATTTTATTTATTTATTAACTTTTATTTACCGACATTCGTGAAACACATCATGCCGGTTTACAAAGAACTCAGGCGGGAGATACAGTAAAACAAAATGACATTAAACAATGTTAACATGTTAGCATGTGGCACATTTAAAACTAATCGGAGAAAGTTCTTTTTTACTCAACACACAATTAAACTCTGGAATTTGTTGCCAAAGGATGTGATTAGTGCAGTTAGTATAGCTGTGTTTAAAAAAGGATTGGATAAGTTCTTGGAGGAGAAGTCCATTACCTGCTATTAATTAAGTTGACTTAGAAAATAGCCACTGTTATTACTAGCAGCAGTAGCATGGAATAGACTTAATGTTTGGGTACTTGCCAGGTTCTTATGGCCTGGATTGGCCACTGTTGAAAACAGGATGCTGGGCTTGATGGACCATTGGTCTGACCCAGTATGGCATGTTCTTAACATACGTGCCATGGTCTGCAGCAGTTTTATGCTGAGGGCTTGCACAGCAATGGGTGCATCAGTTGCTGGCAGACACATCCATGTCTGATTCAGAGGCAAAGCAGGCAGAGCAGCTGGAGGCTGTGGTTGCCTATGGTTTTGATGCACTATATGACCTCAATAGGTCATCTTCCAAAACGATGTTGGTGGTATGAAGCAGGAAGCTTTTCTGGTTTAGAAACTGGTTGGTGGATGTTTCCTCCAAATCTCAGTTGGGTGTCACCTTTTAAAGGGAAGCTGCTCTTTGGACAGGACTTGGAGGAGCTGATCAAACATCTGGGAGAGAATAAAGGTCATGAATTGCCTGAGCATAAATAAACCGAAAGGAGGAAAAAAGGTCCTTTCCTTCACGCCCTCATTTCAGAAGGGCTAGGCAGTTTCAGCCGAATAGGGCTTCCAGTGGTGTCCAGTGGCAATCCTCGGGGAGGCAGCAATCCTGCAAGTAGTCTTTTCGTGGGTGGAAGCCGAACAGAGCTGGCTCTGGCCAGGATGGTAGTGGAACCAAATCTGCCCAATGAAGCGAGGCTGGCCCACTCCTGGGTTCCGGCAATAGGGGGTTGGTTAACTCTCTCTTACGAGGAATGGGCCAAGATCACATTGGACCAGTGGGTCTTAAGCCATCATAAGACAAGGTTACACTTTAGAATTTGCTCGTCTGCTAAGAGACCCATTCATAGTCTCCCAGTTAGTCTATATCGCTCCATGGTGAGACCACACCTTGAATACTGTGTACAATTCTGGTCGCCGCATCTCAAAAAAGATATAGTTGCGATGGAGAAGGTACAGAGAAGGGCAACCAAAATGATAAAGGGGATGGAACAGCTTCCCTATGAGGAAAGGCTGAAGAGGTTAGGGCTGTTCAGCTTGGAGAAGAGACTGCTGAGGGGGGATATGATAGAGGTCTTTAAGATCATGAGGTCTTGAACGAGTAGATGTGACTCTGTTATTTTCACTTTCAAATAATAGAAGGACTAGGGGACATTCCATGAAGTTAGCAAGTAGCACATTTAAGACTAATCGGAGAAAATTCTTTTTCACTCAACGCACAATAAAGCTCTGGAATTTGTTACCAGAGGATGTGGTTAGTGCAGTTAGTGTAGCTGGGTTCAAAAAAGGTTTGGATAAGTTCTTGGAGGAGAAGCCCATTAACAGCTATTAATCAAGTTTACTTAGGGAATAGCCACTGCTATTAATTGCATCAGTAGCATGGGATCTTCTTAGTGTTTGGCTAATTGCCAGGTTCTTGTGGCCTGGTTTGGCCTCTGTTGGAAACAGGATGCTGGGCTTGATGGACCCTTGGTCTGACCCAGCATGGCAATTTCTTATGTTCTTATGTTTTTAAAACGGCAGGGGGTGCAGCAGAACATCAGCTGCCTACAGATGTTGGGAACCATTGTTCCTGTCCCCCTGAAGGAGTGGGGGACAGGTCGCTATTCCTTTTATTTCATCATTTCCAAAAAGGAGAACGATCCACCCAATTTTGGACCTGAAGAGAGTAAACTCGTTTTAGGATGGAGGCCCTGCGCTTTGTAATTGTGGCAGTGCACAAAGGGGAGTTCTTAGCTTCCCTGGATTTAACCGAAGCTTACTTGCACAAAGGGATCCGCTCGATCATCAGCAATATCTAAGATTCATGGTCAATTTTGCGCCCATCCGTTCAATTTTGCGCCCATCCGTTCTGTCTGGTAAGTTAATGGGCGTGGTGTGGCGGCCCTCCGGAGAGAGGGCAACCTGGTTTACCCATATCTGGACGACTGGCTGATTCGGGCAAAGTCAGAGGTCCTTTGCAGGGGTGGAGAGTAAATCTGTCCAAGAGTCATCTTTCCCTTACTCAGGTCTTGGAAGTTTCTGGGGGCATGTTTTGATACCAAGGTTGGGAAGGTTTTTCTCACTGAGGAGCACATTACAAACTTGCAGATGCAAGTTCGTGGATTGTTGAAGCAGATGCCCAGAGTTCTCTGTTCCATGGTGTACATTTTGGAGCTGGTTCCTTGGGCATTTGCTCATATGCAGTCTCTGCAGTTGGCGTTGTTTTCCCGCTGGTCTCTGTTACCAGAACAATTTCAACTTCCACTACCTGTTATGGAATTAGCCAGATAGTGGTTTTCTCGGTGGCATTTGCTCTGCGAGAAGGATCTTGGAACTTCAGGCCTTGTCCTGTAGAGACCCATTTTTGCAGATTTTGGATTTGGGAGTCTCATTGAGGGTTCCTTCCATCTTCCCAAAGGTGGTATCGTTTCATTTAAGCAAATTGGTGGAGCTCTCGGCCTTGCCAAATTTGGATGCAACTGCGCCTCACGCGAGAGAGTTGTGACTTTTGGATGTAAAGTGGGTGATGTTGCACTATCTTAAGGTGACTAATAGCTTCAGGTTGTCGGACCATCTTTTTGTTCTATGGAGTGGTGCAAAGAACACAAGGTGTTGAAATGTACGATTGTGCGTTGGATAAAAAGGGCTATAGGTTCGGCTATAACCTAAAAAACGCACTCTTCGTGTTCTCAGGCGGCCTCCTGGGTTGAATGTCAGCAGGTATCGCCACGAGATTTGTCGGGTGGCTACTTGGAAGTCCTTGCACACATTCACCAGGCATTATCGTTTGGATGTCCAGGTCTGAGAGGCCATGAACTTTGGCAAAAGTGTGCTTTGTGCTGGACTCTCGCAGTCTCTTCCTGTTTAGGGCAGCTTGGGTACATTTCAGGAATCTGGACTTATCTGGGTATGTACAGGGAAAGGAAAAGTAGTTCTTTCCTGCTAAGTTTCATTCCTATAGTACCACAGATCAGACCACCGTCCTGCCCAGTTAAAATGGGAAATTTTGGAGAGTCCACTCGATAGGTTATTGTGCTTAGTCTGAAGAGTGTCGCAGGTTTCTTATTTAGTTCCTCAAATTTTAATTGTTCCTAAGATAAGGATCCACTTCCTTCTGCTCGGTCAGAGTGATATTAATGTATGGTTGTTAGCTGGTATTTTGCTTGGGTACTTCTCAATACTGAGGGACTGCAGGTGACATCTCGAGTTATGTGGCAGTGTTTGGCAGCGTGAGAGACAGTGCTTTTGAGACAGAGCATATTAGAGCAAAGTACATAGTTTTTCCTTGCATTGTCTGGTTTACAACTGATGTAAATGTTGAAAACCAAACAAAAGTGGAAAAGTTAATGTATTAAGAGAAGAGCCTGTGTGTTGTGTAGGAGTCTGACAGGGTTTGAAGACATAACATATTATCTTTGCACAGTACACCTTGCACTATTCCGGGCTCCATCTGCTGGCCACAGACAAGTATTTATGTGTAGGTTTAAAATTTAAACTTAAGTGGGAAAGGTTGTATGCAATCCTTTTTTTTTTTGAACTTGAGAATGCTTATGATTAATAGTAGCTTGCTCATTGTAATCCATCCTGGAGAAAAAAAAAAAAAAAAAGGGCTGGCCCAGGGTTCTGCGCTTTGCCATGCAGAAGGATCCGGGTTTGATGTTCCAGCACACATCTTCTGCTCCCTGGGTCAGCTGGGTGACGCTGTGCAGGCAGCATTCACAGACCACGTCGGGGAGGGAGGCATGGTTGTCGTCATGCTACGGTGATGCCTAGTGACTGGATTTAAAGCCTGTGATTGCAGGATTCCAGAAGGAGCCCTGGTCCCCAGCTGAGGACTTTCGCTGCGATAACTGGGAGTTGAAAATGAAGGCTCATGGTGTTAGAATCCCATCCCTGGTTCCAAATGATCTATAACTAAAAGGAGCAGGAGGGGCATAAATAATTCTCTTCCATGGAGTTGTAGAACTTTTGTATATTCCTCTCCACTGTTTCATTGGTCAGCCCTAGATGTTTTATATGCACGCTGTGTGTGTCTGTGTACATAGGGATTGTGTGCAGGTACATGCATACCTGATATACATGCTCCCCCATTCCACGTGGGCTGAATGGTATCTCTGTTTGTATCTGTTTTGAAGTTAATGGGGTTCCTTGGAGCAATGAAGCCCCTCGACAGAAGAGCCACACGTTCAATTGCCGCATGCTCGTGAAGACGGCCCATGATATTTTGGAAGACACCACTGGCACCCTCGATACGCGCCAGAGATACGAAACCATGCAGTGTTTTGCACTCTCGCAGCCAAGGGCCATGATGGAAGAAGGGGAGGGTAAGATTTTCTGCTCCCATTTATTTATATTTGTGCCCAAAAGAGCCTGAACCGGGGGTGGGGGGGATCTTTCCATTTGCCTTGCCAGTAATAGAAATGAAAATTTGACCCAGTTCCCTACTGTGCTCGTAGTTTATTTCTCCTGTCTTGTCAGAGCTCATATTTTTGTCCTGTTACGATTTTTATTTGAAATGTACAGTGTATATAAGGTCTAGATTTGGATTTTTGGATTTAATTACTCGCCTTTCCAAATCTGTACTCAAAGCAGTCAGGTGTTATAGGTATTTCCCTGTCCGCAGTGGGCTCGCAGTTAAGTTTTTACCTGATGCAGTGGAGGGTGATGTGCCTTGCCCCGGTTCACAAAGTGCGTCGGCAGCAGAAGCAGGGTTTCATCCCTGGCTCCCTGAGTTCTCAGCCCATTGCAGTAACCGCTAGGCAGCCCCTCCCCTTAGAATGGAGATTTTCAAATCAGAACAGTAAGTGCAGCTTTATGTTTATGTAAGTCTGGCACGTATGGAACCAGATTGTGTTAACTCTTGCTGCACTCCCATATGAAGCCCAACCTGTGTCTGCCCCTATCCAGCCACACTAAGTGACACAACCAGATTCTTAAATTTCAGTCCCACACTACTCATGTAAGATGAATTGTAATCTGAAGTTTACAGGACAAAACTAGAAATGATCCAGCTGTGTGGATTTTGTGTGCATGTGGATATTTTTATTTTTTTTTTGCAGACTTGCAGTCTTGTATGATTTGTGTGGCACGACGCATCACAGCAATGGATCGGGTCTTCCCATCAAACCCAGAGAGCTTCATCACAAGGCATGACCTTTCTGGTAAGGAGCTAGCTTCTGCCAACACGGGGGGGGGGTGTTTGCAGTAATCAGTACGTCTTAAATATTCATTAAACAACCCACTGACCAAGCACCACACTAAATTAGAAGAAGAAATGTTGGATCAGATATTTTACATTAACTGCTAAGAGCTTCCAGTGCACCTACAACCAGAGACACACGCACTTGACCCATTGCTTAACTTTATTTATTCATTTATTTATTTGTTGAACTTTTATTCTACTGATCTACAATTCTCGGCAGATTACACCAGCACATTCATAATTAAAATCACAGCAAAGACAGAACATCATAAACATAACTGCATTCAAGAGAAATCATCAATACTTCAAATAAATTAAAAAAAAAAATGCACAGCATGAAAAAAATCAGAGGATCCATGAAGTGGCTAATATTAGGGGGAAATATGACTATCTAATAAAAGCTGAAGAAAACGGATGGGTTTTCAACAACTTCATAAAATGAAGTATATCAGACTCAGCCCTGATCTCATCAGGTAAATAATTCCACAGGATAGGGGCAGCTACAGTGAACATTGTTACAAGACACAAAGAGTTTGTTTAAAGAGATGGTATCTCTAGGAGATTTTGGGATGCAGAGCGCAGTGCCCCTAAAGGGTGATACTTCTGGATAGCAGAACAATACATTGAAAGGATTTATAAACCAGGCATAACACATGAACCTGGATGTGATTGGCCACAGGAAACCAATGTAAACGGGCCAAGACCTGTGAAATATGATCACAAAGGGAGGGGGGGGGGGGTGGTGTCCTGGTCATCAGACGTGCTACCAAATTTTGAATTCTAGGGATTTCAACGATGACAGAGGGTAAGCTTAGGTAAGTTGTTACATGTACCGTACCAAAGCTTATTTCTTACCAGTGAAAAGTTAGTTTCCATTACTGCCTGGTTTCTTAGTGTTAACATTGCTTTTCTATGCCTGAAAATTGATTGAAATGCACACATTTTGAGCTTGATCTGACATCGGTGTTTCTGCAGCCATTCCCAAGATGTCTCAAGGCTTGTATGGAGTCAGTTAAGCCAAATGAAAGACTGAAGCTTTTTTTTGTGTGCGCGCTCACTGGAATTCTAAGTTTAATAAGTTGTTGCTTTTGACATGTGCTGGTCTTTAAGTCATTCTGTGAATTTTTTGTCTTATGTTTTGCAGATGTGGCAATAGAAAATAAATGCACACTAATTTTTTGCATATTCAATTGAGTATTATGCTCCAACTTTTTCATTTCACATGTTAACATAATCCTAATTATTGTTTTGCACAGTAATGTCAATTATCTGAGCTTGTGCAACTGTGCAGGCCTGCACATGCCCTGTCCTACACAACTTTTCCGACTATCATTCCTCCCCCCCCCCCCCCCACACCTCTCTTTACTACCGTGTTTCCCCGATAGTAAGACACCCCTGATAGTAAGACGTAGTGGGAATTTTAGGGGGGTCGGCTAATGTAAGACATCCCCCGAAAGTAAGACGTAGTGTTCAAAAAAAAATTATTTTTAAATACCTGTTGGAGGGCCGCGTGGGTCCAGGCGGCCGGCGGCGGGAGCCGGGTGGTCGCGTGTTAAATCTAGGCCGTGGGCGGGTGGGCGCTTGTTCCCGGGGGGGGGGGGGGCGGGTGGACGCGCGTTAGTTCGAGACGGCCGGCGGGCGGCGGGTGGTCGCGTGTTACATCTAGGCCGGGTCGCACAGGCGCGCATTCATTCACTGCCGGTGGGGGCTGCCTCGGCAGCCCCCCCCGGCAGTGAATGAATGCGCGCACAGGCCCACAGCGCCTGTGCGACCCCTGCGATTCGGCGCTGGGGGCTGCCGGTGGGGGCTGCCGCTGGGGGCTGCTTTCGGCGCTCAAGGCAGTCACAGCATGTGACTGCCTTGAGCGCCGAAAGCAGCCCCCAGCACCGAATCGCAGGGGTCGCACAGGCGCTGTGGGCCTGTGCGCGCATTCATTCACTGCCGGTGGGGGCTGCCGGGGGGGGGCTGCCAAGGCAGCCCCCACCGGCAGTGAATGAATGCGCGCCTGTGCGACCCGGCCTAGATGTAACACGCGACCACCCGCCGCCCGCCGGCCGTCTCGAACTAACGCGCGTCCACCCGCCCCCCCCCCCCCCCCCCCCCCCCCCCCCCCCCCCCCCCCCCCCCCTGGGAACAAGCGCCCACCCGCCCACGGCCTAGATTTAACACGCGACCACCCGGCTCCCGCCGCCGGCCGCCTGGACCCACGCGGCCCTCCAACAGGTATTTAAAAAATTTTATTTTTTTTTGAACACTACGTCTTACTTTCGGGGGTTGTCTTACAGGTTTTTTCCAATATAAGACATACCCTGAAAGTAAGACATAGTGGGACTTTTTGGGGTAAAAAGAAAGTAAGACGCTGTCTTACTTTCGGGGAAACACGGTAGTTCTACTGACAGTGGGGCTTTTATGGCATTTGATTATCCAAATAGACCCACTCCTTATTTCCTGTACATACTCAGATCACTCCAGACCAGTGGGTTGTGCATCCCTACCAGCAGATGGAGTCGGAGAACAAGAAAGAACTTTGGACACTGCTACATAAGAGAGAGTGCCACCTGCAGTCCCTCAGTATCTCTCTGACTCCAGCAGATGGTAGAGATGCAAATCTGCAGTCTAGGGTTTAGTTAAAAAAACAAACAAACCCAAAAACAAGTGTAGTTATTTTAGATTAGCTGTTTGCTCAAATTTGTGCTATCCCAAATAATTTGGCAATCACTTTGAGTGATATAGAGTACATAGGAGGATACTGAGGAGGTGTGCTGTATTATAGAAGCACTATCTCATACAGATTATGCTCTGTGTGTTATAGCGCTTCTACAATATGGCACAGCCTGGTGCTATTATATGATACCTCTTATAATTTTTGTTACACCTTAACCACTTATTTGGATTTTGTTGTGGTGCCACAGTTTATTATATTTTGCAACAAGTATTTATGAAGGCACAGTTTCTAGGATACCCTCTTACCTAGCAGTCAAGATGAACGTATTTGGTTGCAAAAGAGAGCATGGTCCCTTTGCTATCTTCTGATATCCTGGTTGGGCCAGGAAAGGAACTAAAGAGAGCTTTCTTTATCAGGCAAAGTTGTCAACATTGATACAAACTCCTTACGCTCTTCCATGAGACCTGGCTTTGAAGATACGATCCGGAGGTGCATTCAGAGGTTTTTGAGTCACAACGAAGGACAGCCCTGGACATACAAACGCCACTACCAAGAAGGTAATGGACCAGCACAGCTTTCTGTAGATCCTTTATGTAGAAAGCTTTGCGCAGAATGCCTTTAGGTAACCAAAGCGGGAAGTAGTTAAACCCCTGACACGTCTGGCTGTGTGACTGAAAGGGACAGCTGCGAGCGAATGTCTGTTGGGGCTGGCATGAGTCAGGGGGCGAGACCAGTACAAGTAGGATGGAAACAACCTTTTGTGATGCACTTTAAAGAAATGGGGTGAATGGAAATCTTTGTCTTATGATTTCTTAAATATATTATTAAATTAAATGACCCAAAGCCACTTTTTGGGATGTGCAATAAAATAAATAATAAACCTATAAGTGTAGTCCCACAACAAACACCAGTCAACTATACAGAAGAAATCCAACATAAAAACAGTCATGAATAAAGAATAAAACAATAACCTAATAGCAAGACAACATAACATCCACTCCTACCTAGTACCCCAATGATAAAACTTGGTAGTATTGATCCTACTGCCACATTCTCCCACCCCTGATCCTCTGCTCAGCAAACTTTGCAGCCTTGGAAGACTGACAGTGAGTCTGATCCTTTGTCTAATCTTGTAGTAAAAGAAGTCAGTTACACTGTGGGAGTTGTATTCCTTAATGACTGCTTAAAGGTTTTTTTTTTTTTTTTTTTACCATTGGCAGTTTTTCATGAAGTCTGTAGGAAAGCAATGGTATTCGAAGAGGCAGCGTGACCTGCGCTTTTCAAGGGTTCCTTCGGAATTATTGCAGCTCTTTCTTTCCCCTCCCCCCCCAAGAGCCCTCTTTTGTTGCACTTAATGGCTAAAGTACTGCAGGAAACCACTTTTGGTTCAAGGGGAGAATGCAACTGTGTCAGATTCTCCTTAAGAGCTGTGGAAAGTGCTAGCCAGCATGACCCTTGGCTCTCTGGCATTAGGTTGATGGCTTTGTGTACCCAGGCAGCGACATTCTCAGGGGCTATCACCCTGCTCCTGAGGCCCTTAGCCGTTTGCTGATGGTGTTTTGATGCAATTCCTATATGCAGAACCAGATATCTATTGTTCTGTTTGCCATATTTTATATGCTATGTGCAGCATTTGCAAAGTTTCTGCAGCAACCAATGTTTCTCAGCTTTTATAAAGTGAGATTGTTTTCCATCTCAAGTCATCCTTGTTTGAATTCCTTCTGCTGTCCTCCCTTCGGGGCCATCGTCGCAATGAGATGTCATTGTGAATAAAGACTGTTTTTTCTGATTGGCATTATGCTTTACTGCATCCTCTTGTGCTCACAGTGCTGCTTCAGCAGGCAGGAAGGTTGGTAGAAAGAAGCACATTTTAAAGCATGCTTTTTGTGGACAATATGGGGCTTTTAACTAACTTTTTTTTTGTTTTTGTTTACATTTTCCCTGTAGCTTATGTGCACAGCCACGCAGAAACGCCTCTCTACCGATTCTCCCTGGCCGATGGCACCCTAGTGACAGCACAGACCAAAAGTAAACTCTTCCGCAATCCGGTAACCAATGACCCTCATGGATTCGTTTCCACTCATTTTTTACAGAGGTAAAGCTTTCATCTGTTGCTTTAAAGTGGGGATCCTCCAACCAGTCACGTTTTCAGGATATTGACAGTGAATAAGCATGGGGTATATTTGCATATGCTGGGTTTTCCATGTATTACAACTTCATCTCATGCATGCTCGTGGATGTCCTGAAAATGTGACTGACTATGGGACCCCCAGGACAGAGATGGGAAGCCTTGCTTTTAATGGTCTCAAGATGTGATTAAAATTGAAGTGTGTGGGATAGCGTATTCACCTTTTCTGCTATTCCTTGCTTCCTGCGTAGCTAAATATAATACCCCTGCCACCAGTATTGCTGCTCTTTTGCTCCCACAGACTGGGGTGTTAACAGTTCCACCACTTCCTTTGTTCGCTACCCGGTTTGTTTTCTTTAAAAAGGCAGCCCAGGATTGAGGTTTTATTTTTTTCTTTATTTAAAGCTCCTCAAATTTCTTTTTTTTTTTTTGGAGCGTGGGGGTAGATTTTCCTGTGGGCTCCCATTCTTAGGCCTAAGTCACATGCCAAAGCTCTTCCAGCAAACTGTGAACACTCCTGCAGCAACTGCACAGAAATTGCCTCAGGCCCAAATACAAATTAAAGAGTAAGGAATGAGGGATTTTATCTTGGTGTTCTCTTTTGTAAACGTTCTGGGATTGCTGCATCCTTTTAGTCTTTAAAAATCTTAATTTGTAAATATTTGCTATTGGATTTTTTCTTATTCAGGAGTCGTGTATACGTGAGGGTGCTTTTAGAGAACCATATGAGCATCTCTGAGTACTTAGTCATGTCAGATTCGTATTTTCCAAACCAAACACTAGAAAGGATTAAAGAATCCCAATTCTTACAGCACTTTATCGAAGGAAACATTCTCTCTATATGTTCAGGGTTGAAAAAAATCTGAGGCACCAGGTCACTTGGGCACCCAAAATGTGATATTTGAGATTGCCCAGGGCCTAACAGGTGCCACGGACACACAACCGAGAAGAGAGGATGCTGGCAAGTGAAGAGTTTGGAATGAGGGGAGGAAGAGTCTGGGAGCAGGGGAGAGAAAAGAGAGGCAGAAAGGAGTGGGGGGAAAAAAGAAAAGGAGAGAACATGGAGTAAAAAAAAAAAAAAAGGTTGTAAAGGTACTTTTTTTTCATCCTGTCTCTTTAAAATTTTGACTGGTGCATAAGTTTTGCAAACATTTTTAGAACCCTGACAATATAGTGTATTTCAGTCTAGTGTCAACCAGAATGATCAAAATATGGCCGTACAGCTTCAGGTGATTATTCCATGTTGTGCAGGAAAGGGTTCCACACTTTATAAAACAATTTATTTTTCTCCCCTTTTTTTTTTTCCCTTAATGTGCTCTTCACCACAGGAGGGGTTAGTACTTAGTACTTGCTGATGTCTTAAACTGGCGGATATTTTAAAGGTTTTTTTTTTTTCTTTGGTTGGGGGCGGGAGGGTGGAATCCTCTGCTGTGTAGTCTTTGACGTTTTTCACCCTCTGTTTGATATAACTTTCAGAGAGCAGAATGGGTATCGACCAAACCCTAACCCACTGGTGCAAAGCCTAAGAATGCCTACAGCTGTAAACCCCAGTGCCGTTGGTGCTATGAATGTCTCTCCAAATCAAGGCATGCCGGTGCAGAGCAGGAGCTATGCCATGGGAGACCCCACTGCCATGGGGCAGATGGCTGGCATGAGGTATGGTGCTCCTACCAATATGGGACCAATGAACCCCACGCCAGGAATGCAGTCGGCTCCTTATCAGAGTAATAGTTACGGGATGAACATGGGCAGTCCGCCTCATGGCAGTCCTGGGCTCGCTCCCAGCCAGCAGAACCTAATGGTTTCTCCTAGAAACAGAGGGAGTCCAAAGATGACTTCAAATCAGTTCTCACCAGTTGCAGGTATAATATTTTTCTTGTACTGTTTATTTGTGTAAAATTGGGTGCATTTGTATATTGGGTATGCAACTTATTTCACCGTTATTTTAAAGGTTTGAATATATTTACTGAAGTTTCTAATTCCATTTATTTATTTTAATGCGAGTAGTAAATGGTTTTATGTTTGCATATTTGATGTTAATAGAATGTAAAAGATACAAATTTTTATGTATCTTATTACTGCAAACCTCTCCATTGTACAAGTGGTTTCTGCCCATAATATGTCTGTGTTCAGCTGCCCTTAAAATGAATTCTGCTTGTGATTTTTGCCTTGTCCTGTAACTTGGACTTTCTTCCTTGGATTATTACAGGAATGCACTCACCAATGGGAGCCGCAGGCAGCACAGGTGGCGGCAGCTTTTCTAGCAGCTCCCTAAGTGCTCTTGATGCCATCAGCAAGGGAGTGGGAACCTCCCTTCTGTCAACGCTGTCTTCACCAGGTCCCAAAATGGACAACTCTCCAAACATGGCCCAGCAGAATAAAATGGGCAGTCAGGACTGTCGGAGCCCTTCTGGCTTGTACTGTGAACCAAGCCAAGTAGAGAGTTCTATGTGCCAGTCAAACAGCCGGGATCTCCTCTGTGACAAAGACAGCAAGGAAGGAATCCTGGAAGGCACAGAAAGTCAAAGGGCTCAACCTGAAAGCAAGGGGCATAAAAAACTCCTGCAGCTGCTGACCTGCTCTTCAGACGAAAGGGGGCACGCTGCTTTGTCAAGCTCTGCCCTGGACTCTGCTTGCAAGGAGCCTTCGGCCAGTGTCAGCAGTCCATCGGGGGTCTCCTCCTCCACGTCTGCTGGGGTTTCTTCAACATCAAACCTGCATGGGTCACTTTTGCAAGAAAAGCACAGGATTCTGCATAAGCTGCTGCAGAATGGGAATTCCCCAGCCGAGGTAGCCAAGATCACAGCAGAAGCCACTGGCAAAGACACTTTCCAGGACTCTAGTGTTGCGGCTGGAACGGTGAAACAAGAACAGTTGAGTCCGAAGAAGAAAGAGAACAATGCGTTGCTTAGATACCTGCTAGATAAGGATGATGCCAAGGATCAACTTTCAAAAGATATTAAACCTAAAATGGAAGTAATGGATAATAAAATAGGGCAATGCAGCACTTCCACTATTCCTACTTCAAGTCAAGAGAAAGAGCTTAAAATAAAATCCGAGCCAACAGAGGAGGTATTCTTATTGTATTTTGGCATGTTTTTGAGATGATTGTAGAGTGTTAGACATTTGTGATGTAAAATAGGGGTTTTCTGTGTCCCCCTCCTCAATTGCAAGGTGAGGAATTTACAGTCTCTTGCAGAAGATTAATCTTTATATTTGATTCAGCTGCTAAAAAGTGTTTAAAAAGAGTGTGTAAGGTCTGGCTTTAAGTGTCTCAAGTAGCAGGACTGCACACTGTCATACAGAAAACTTGGGTCCGACTCCCAGATCAGGCTTCTGCTGCCCGGACTGATCAGGGCTGGGAATGCTGTGAAGGCAATGTTCACAGTCCCTGGAAAAGGGGCTTGGGGGAATCCCAGTCATTGCAGAAAGCTGACACCAGTGGCTGGATGTAGAGCTTATGCTAGCCATGTACTGAGGGGGGGGGAGGGGAGGGCTGTAGTTTGTGACTCCAGGCCAAGGACTGTCATTGCTATGGCAGGGATGAACTGAGGAGGAGGATGTAAAAATTAGGAGAGGGGTTCAGGTTTTACGGTTATTTGAGGGAAGGCCTCATTTGGGCCTGTGGGGAGGGGAAAAGTACACACATGGGTTTTTAATCTTCAGAGGGATAGCCATGTTAGTCTGGTGTAGCAAAAAATGACAGGAACTGGGTGACACATTATAGACTAACCAGTTTATTGAAGTATGGGATTTCAAGGACAGTGTCCACTTCATCAGATGTATGAAGTGATGTACAGGAGATGGATAAAATGTATTCAAAACAAAGAGAAGGCATTGGGTTAGGTAGGACGTGATGTGGAGAGAGTGTTAATAGCATTATAGTATAGCCTACTGACAACTGACACATGGGTTTGATTTTCGAATATACACGCCTGAATCTTCCCTACAAAAATAGCAGATGCAAGGTCCTTGGGTACTTTTGTACCCATCTATTTTGTAGATGATTTTGAAATGGAAAATTTCTGATTTGTTTCCCTTTTGAAAACTTAGAGGTATGTGGTTACAAAAGCAACTGCAGACCCTGCCACCATCTATACAGGCAAGTGAAAAATATCTTGCTTTTTGGTTTGATAAGGGTTAAAAGAGCAAATAGGATGATGCAGGTGAATACTAGTGGTGTAGTGGTTACTGCTCTGGACTGCCTAGTTTGATGTGCAAAACAGTGTGAGATATATATATAGATATATATACACGTCTGTGTGTCGATTGATAATTGATAACCTTTTATAAAATAGGTGAAAAGATCTGCTTATGCATTTTATTTATTTATTTATTTATTTTGAAGATCCATGGAGATTTTGACAATTTGGATGCTATCCTGGGTGATCTGACCAGTTCGGATTTTTACACGAACACCATGTCTATGAATGGCAATAACATGGGGACTAAGCAGCCGCAGTTCCAAGGAAATACACCATTGGGTACGAACGTTTGAAAAAGACTTAGTTAAAATTGTGTTTTTCTGCTATTGTATTTGGGGATCATTGAACAGTTGTTCCCTTATATGGATTGCCTCAGAAATGAGTGCTTTATTGATGTCATAAAATTGGTTGGTTTTTCAGCACTTTTTGCTAGAGTAAGAGCTCCTGTTATCGAGGGTGTGTCTTTCTTTCTCTCTGACCATGCGCATTTTGCAGGGGCCTTTTCTGTGGACTAATTTTGCTGAAATTTGGTTGGAGAGTCTTGCCACCATCTTGCTAATTAAGCTGAATTTCATTGAGATCTGTCACGTGGAAGACCCCTGAGGTGTCTGGAGAGTGGCCCAGCAATAGTTTGCGATGATCAGGGAAAGCAGAGCCAGAAACAGCAGGAGGAGCTGAAACCCATCGTCCCTATGTTATGCTACACGTTTACTACTCGTTTCTATTTATGATTAGAGCCCTTTTAGGACCTTACTGATTGTCTATCCTCCAGCTCTTGCAGGTCTGGTGTGGCACTTCAAATGTAAGCATACTTAGGGTTATTTATGCATTTTAAACAACCTCTAATTATTGCACACTTAGAGAAATCTAGCTTTTTTCATAGGAAAATAAAAGGATCTTATTTCACGAGGGCAAAGCACAGTATTGCTGAAGCATGCTCCTCTGGAGTTAGCTTTTCTGGATATCAGTGGGTGCTGTATGCATTATTGGTGAAGGGCCAGACGGGAAATGGTATAGCGCATTGTAAGGCAGCAAGCCTGAGGTATTGCTTGTTCCTGCTGCATGCAGTAACTGTTAGAAGTGTGCATGCTTTCCTAGGTTGTGCAGCTTGCACCAGATATTACTGTTTATGGCTGTGCATAATTAGGACTTTCTTTTTTCTGTTGAATATTTGAAACTAATCCTGCGTTTTTCCACATTCCTCTGTGTACAATGACTTGTCTTCCTCCCCTTCCAAGGAAACCCAGAAGGATGAGTCCATTTTCAAAAGGTTTAGAAGCAGGACTTTTGGAGTCAGGAACCTAAATTGGCCACCTTTGAAAATTGACTAGGACGGAGTTTGTTTTCACTAGGCAGCTAAATTTAGGTACCCCAAAAAGTGGCCAACTGTGGGGGCGGAGTTAGGTGACGAAGTGTTAGGAATTATGCACTGATTTTCAGCATTATGCATTTAACTTAGGAACCTAAATCTAGGCAAATGAAGTACAGTCCTAAATTTAGGAAGCTTTTCAGCCAAAATCTTAGCACCCTAAATTCAGCTGCAAAGGTGCCTAAACCTTAGGCCCTAAATAAAGCCCCCTATATGGACATGCATACAGGGAGATTAAAAGAAGCCAACTGGAACTCTGTCTAAATCTCTAGAGTTTAGATGGTTTGGGATTGATTGGGTACATTTGCCAAAAAAAAAAAAAATCTATTGTTTTGTAGTTTTTGTTTTAAAGAAACAATTTTCAAATGTTCCCCCACCTTCCTTTCTTTTGTTTAAAACAGGGATGAGAAGTCCACAGATTGCCCCTTCTGCCCGTCCTGCTTTTAATCGAGCTCTGTCGTTAGACAGTCCCATGTCTGTGAGTTCCAGCCCTCCTGTAAGAAGTGTCAACACGTTCTCCGTTCTGGCAAAGCAGAACATGATGGGGAGTCCAAGAATGATCGATGGCCAGGATGGTTTCGCAGCAGCTATGGGTATATTGCATCCCTTGATATGAGCCATTGTTCTGTGATTCCAGAAGTTTAATGGATAGATAATTTCGTAGAGTCAGGAGAAATCTCATGTTTGAAAGTTTTAGATCATTTAGGGCAGCGAGATGCAACAGACACAATCTAGAAAAGCATTTTTGCAGATTTGTAGGTTTTTGGTAAGGGAGGTTTTCATTTTTTTTTTGTTTTGTTTGATATTTGAGATGCTAGATGCAACCATAACTACATGAGTGGGTGTTTTTAAAAAATTAAATCAAGAAATCTTAACATAAGGCAGAGCTGCACTTTGTTACCATGTGTTGAAATAAGGGTAGTGGATCCACGGAACAGCTTCCCCATAGAGATGGAGGCAAGGATCTCTGGAGGGAGTGGTACAGAGTATAGAGATGAATAGTTGGTGTGGATGGGCAGAATAAATAGGCTGTGAGGTCTTTTTCACCTGTTGTGTTTCTAAGAGTTATTGGAATTTTAAGAAACTGAACAATGCATTTGGCCAGCAATTCTGTTTTTAAAATCCACGTTTATATTAAGCCCACTTTCTCCGCTGATATAACTAGATTGGGAAGTTAACAATAAAAAAGAAATTGACAGATTTCCTCTTGTATGTTTGTGTGTGTATATCGATCTATCTATATGTGTGCGTGTTAGACCCACAGGTATGACAGGGAGAGAGGTTTTAGATATGTAACATAGTCTTCAGAGGACAGAGATTTGATGCACATAGCATTTGATGTCTTTTAAAAGTAAATTGTTTACACAAGCTAATTTTGACTGAAACACAAGCTGCAGTGACTTCTTGTAATTTGGGGATGATGTTTGGTTGTATACAAATAAACCTCTGAGAGATCAGTGTGATGGGGGAGGGGGGGGTCTCATATGCTACAGTACATTGTATTAGGTTTAGTCCATGGTTTGTCTTAACGCTAGCAATGTGATTTCCGCCATCAGCAATGGGTGAATTTTTTGTATTCAAAGAAAGCTGCACTCAGCATGTACTATCCATTCAGAATTATATATGGCAGATAGTAATAAGTGCTTTTATAATTAAAATTGTTTTCAATATTTTTTTAAATTTTCTTTAAGTCGCTTCCCTGCGGTATTGCTGAGCCTCCTGTAGGATCTTTGAAAATGGTGCTGTACTTACTTCACGCTCCAAATCCTATTGGTCCATATTCATTGTTTAAAATAAACCAGAAGATATTAATTTAATATTATGCCTGTTCATTCATATACTTTTTTAACATTTTTTTTTTTAAATTGTGGCGCTCTGTTTTATTTAGGCACTAAGTAACCACCATGTTCCTTTGGGACAAGTACATAGTCCCACCTCCTCCTCCCCCCTTCCCCCCCCCCCTCATCTTTTTTTGTATGCAAACAAAAATGAGATTTAAAATAAAACCTGCACCTACATTTATTAATGCAGTGTTTCCTGTTCTGTGTTGTAGCTGGAGCAGCCAATAGAAATATAAATCAGCACTCAGCAAGTGATTGGGGGATGCCAAACTCCAAGGTCAATCAGATGGAGCCTTCAGGGTCTGCTGCTGTTGGAAGACCAGGACCAGACTATAACCCAGCTCACCCCTTACCTAGGCCTGCAATGGGTGCCACCATGCCAGTTTTGCCCTCTAGGTCGAATACTTTGCCTGGTACACGACCCATGATGCAACAGCAGATGATTCAGATGAGTGAGTATGGCTCTTTTTTTTTTTTTAATTACCATTTAAAACATTTGAACAAGAACATAGATACAAAGATATATATGGAAAGAAGAAAAACAAAGCAAATCACTCAAAAAGAAAAAAACAAACTATAATACATATAATAAGACCACATCTTAAGGGGAGGAAAAGAAATAGAACATAAGGCATACTACAACGGCCAAGCCTTACTTCGGTTTGCTTATTTAGTACCTATATCAATCCCTAACACCCATTATTAAAGGAAAATTTATTTAACCACATTTTTATCAGAGAGAAATCTCTCTAAATGTAAGGGATCAAAGAAAATAAACTTACTCCCCTGATAACATATAAAATATTTGTATGAGAATTAAAAAAAAAAAACCAAAAAAAAAACCTCCCAATACCACAACCTGCTGTCTCAATTGGAGAAAAGACTTCCTCCTAAGTTAGGTCACCCGAGCAACATCTGGGAATATTTGAATTCTTGGACCACGAAAGGAAATATCTTTATTCTTGAAAATACTGTCTTAAGAATCAAGGCCTTATCTGCTTCAGAGCAAAAGGTGATTAAAAGCTTTGTCCTAGTGGAATATCCTGTGAAGATTCCAGGAAAGCAGATAAGGCTGCACCACTGTTTCCTCTTAAGCTGTACACTTGCGCGTGTGCACAGAGACTGTGAACCCCACGCTCACAGCAAAATATAGTGTGCACAAGAAGTCCCGATATTATACACTGGCTCATAGTGCAGAAATTTGAACTTGGCTTAAAAAAAGTTGCCCACACAGTCTTTCAAAATTTAGGGGTAACATTGGTCTGTACTATCTGATGATGGTATGTATTGCGCCTTGTACTTCATTTACAGCTTTTTTCATCAGAGGGATGTAATACATCATTGAAAGAGAAATGTCCTTTTCCTGGGAGATCTTTTATATATCTCTGGTGTATTTAAATGACTGCCCAAATATTACCTTGTTCTTGGGAAATTGAGCAGACGCAGGTTTTTCACACTAGCCGCATTCTCCAGTAATTCCAACTTGTTATGCAGGACCAGTGTGTCTTTTATTTGGACAATGCCAGAGACTTGTAGAATAGAAAGTTGGGCCCCTAAACCGGAAAACAAACTCATCAACTTCATCTAGCCTCTTTTCATCTCTCAGCTTAGATTCAGTCCCTTTCGAAAAAAAATCACACAATCGAGCAACAGAATCAGGGAAGTGTGTTCTTGGTCTGAATCATCATCTTACAAATATCCAATAAGGTGACACGGAAGGTGGTTACTGCGGGGATCCCTTTACAGCCTCCTCCCAAATCCCCAGGGATATGCAGCAGCTAGTATCAAGGAACCTCTAATCCCTAGCAGTCCTTCCATGTTATCCAACGCCCTGCTTTGAAGATTCTTCAATCCTGCACTTCAGTCCACTCCCAAGTCTGCTCACAGTACTTGGGATACCTCGCAGTGTTCACTGGGGCCCCCACTCTCCACCAAACTCCTCACAGAGCCCACACGGGTCAGCAAATCTGTTCCCAAAAAAAGGCATTTGGGAGCTCCTGCAATCCAGGCTTGCTAGTTGAAAACCGATCTTCAGAAGCATCATAGCATGCATAATCCAGGAAGGATCCAGGATGGTGAGTGCGGACACCCAACATTGGCATCAGCAGGATACTCGCATATAGACAGAGACACCCCCATAGCAAACAAAGGTGTCCCCACTCTGTTCTCCATGGACTGCATTCACAAGAAGCTGAGCAATGACATGATTGTCCATCAATTACCGAGTTGAAGCTCCAGGTAAAACAAAGGAGTTCCCTTTCCCATTATGACCCGTTACAGAGACAAAACTGTAATTTAAAAGGAAAAATGTTATACACACACTAAGGAGCTTCTAGATCAGAGTCCTATTAGGTGGCCATTTTGAATATTCCCCCCCTCCCCCCAGAATGTCTCATTCCTTACTGTCCCCCAGACCAGTCCAGACGGTACAGTTGGTATATAACAGGGGTAGGGAACCTATGGCTCGCGAGCCAGATGTGGCTCTTTTGATGACTGCATCTGGCTCGCAGACAAATCTTTAATAAAAAAAAGTAAAAATCTTAACAAAACCCCCCACCCTCCTGACACCCCCCCCCCCCCCCCCAAGACCTGCCAAAAGTCCCTGGAGTTCCAGCGGGGGTCCAGGAGTGGTCCGGGAGCGATCTCCTGGACTTGGGCTGTCGGCTGCCAGTAGTCAAAATGGCGCCGACGGCCCTTTGCCCTCACTATGTCACTGGGGTCGACCAATGGCAGCAGTAGCCCCTGTGACATAGTAAGGGCAAAGGGCCGTCGGCTGCCAGTAATCAAAATGGCGTCGACGGCCCTTTGCCCTCACTATGTCACAGGGGCTACCGCCGCCATTGGTCGACCCCAGTGGCATAGTGAGAGCAAAGGGCCATCGGTGCCATTTTGACTACTGGCAGCAGACAGCCCAAGTCCAGGAGATCGCTCCTGGACCCCCGCTGGACCACCAGGGACTTTTGGCAGGTCTTGGGGGGGTCAGGAGGGTGGGGGTTGTAGTAAATTAATTTGGTAGGTCTTGTATGGCTCTCACGGAATTACATTTTAAAATATGTGGCGTTCATGGCTCTCTCAGCCAAAAAGGTTCCCGACCCCTGGTATATAAGATACTATGCCACCAGCAGTCTCTCAGTATTTTCTGTCTCCAGCAGAGGGCGGAGGATTCTAACTTGCAGTTGGGTTTGTTTTTCTAAATCTGTCCTGGGATGGGATGTTCCCTCTGCTAGAGTAAGAGCAAGCAAGGTGTTAATGGCCCTTGTTTTAGCTGGTGCCCTGACCTGGAGGGATGTTTGCAAGCCAGAGGCTCTTGACTCTCTCATTCCCTGCCCTCATCTTTTTCTTGCTAGCTGCTGCTTTCTGGCCCTCCTAAGAAAACTTCAAGCAGGAAAGTAATCTTATTCTTTCTAACTGGTTTGTTTGGAGGGGGCACCATCTCTTAAAGAAACAAAAAAAAAAAAGACTGAGGGGAAAGTGGCCAAGTGCACAGCCGCAAGCTTCTCATTCAGGCAGTGGGAGAGGTTTGTGCAGGTCCTGTCCAAGATTTTTTCACCAGTGGTGATCAGGAAATCCCACAGAGGTCTGCTCATTTTACATTGGTGCCTCACTGAGGATATGGCCAATCCCACTAAACGTAAGAAGTGGTTTTTAACCTGTGGGGACCGCAGGAGTAAATTGCAAGGCTCTGGACTATGTGGGTGGTGGAGAGGGCTACTTTGGAGCCCCTATTTATGCCATTGGGGGGGGGGGGGAAGCAACAGCACTCACGATGAGGCAGGCAATGCAGGAAATCCCAGCAACACAGGAACTGTGCCCATTTTGGCCTCTCCCGTGCTGCAGCAGATCTCAGGTGAGGGGTCTGCTGATTCTTCTCACTTGCCCCCTGTGGCTTGAGGTTCATATTTTTCCCCAGGGCAATTTGGGGGAGCAGGCAGAGAGCCTGGAAGCTTGATTGCCCTTTATAGAGGATGCACTGTATGATTTGCTTCGTACATCAGCTAGAAATATGGTCTGTTTCGGCCAGGCAGCATCTCTGGCTGTTGTGTGATCCAAATCTCAATTGGGCAATTTTCCTTCAAAGAGAAGCTGCTTTTTGGAGAGGGTATGGAACAGCTGATTAAGCACTGCTGGAAAATAAGCCCAAGGGAAGCCAGAAGACCTTTCCCAGTGGGCAGAAAGGCAAGGCATTATACAGGGAAGGGTTTCCCTTTTTGGTGGAAGTGTATGGGCAAATCCCAGCCCTTTCAGAGGAACTGTAAGATCTCTTGTGAGGATTCAGGCCCCAAGTTCAGGAGGACTTACAAGTGCACAATAAAGTTCAAGTGGTCCACTCTCCATGTGTGCGCATAGGAGGGTGGTTGGCCCTCTTTTATGAAGGGTGGAGCAAGATAACATATCAGTGGATCCTATCTGTTGTAAGATATGGCTGCGCCTTCGAATTTGCTCAGCCAGTGGTTGAGGATTTCAGGGTCTCATCATGCACTTTAAAGGTGAACAAAGTCACAGTAATTATCCACTTTGGACCACTGCCTTTTGTTGGGTTCAGTGTTTCCGGTCCCAGAGGAAGAAGGGGTTAAGAAAAATACTCCATTTATGTTGTGGTGCTAATGAAGGAAGGTATGTATCTACTCATTCTGCACTTCAAGAAGGTGAACATGTCCTTATGGATGCCGCACTTTCAGATAGAGACTCTGCTCAGAGATCACTGCAGTCAGAAAAAGAGAATTTTAATGACCTTGGATCTATGAGAGGCCTATCTTCATATTCCTGTTTGGGAAGATCATCAAAAGTTCCTCAGGTTTGTTGTGCTCTGAGGGCATTTTCAGTTTTAGGCACGTCCGTTTGGGTTGGCAACAGCCTCTCTCACATTTTCCAAAGTAATGCCCCCTTGGCGCAGATGAGACATCCAGGCACCCTGTTTGGGTGACTGACTTATCTGGATGAAGTTGAGAAACATTTACCAATGTACAGTTCACAAGGTGGTGCACTTGTTGCAACCTTAGGTTGGGTCATAAACTTTTCCAAGAACAAGCTACTATCCTTACAGAGGGTGCTGAAACTTCAGGGGTAAATCTGTTGCTTTTTGCACCTGAGGAGTCCTAGGATCTGAGATTATCTTCATGTCCTGGTTTCCATAGCGTCTACACTAGACCTGATTCCTTGGATCTTTGCTCATATGAGACCATTGCAGAAGCTCTTCTTTTGTGATGGAGTCCCCAGTAAGAAGATTTTGAGATTGGGTTGCTCCTGGCTGGGGAAATCAGATTGAGTCTTTCCTGGTGGCTCCTGCAAGATAGTTTGTCCAGATGAGTGGAGTTGGAGATTCCAGATTGGGTCATAGTGACCACAGGTACAAGGCGGGAAGGCCATTTTCAGGATCAGATGGCATACAACCTATGGCTGGTGTCAGAAGTCTCATGATCCATCAATCATTTAGAAACAAGGGTGATCAGGAAAGCTTTAATATCCTTCCTTTCATTTGTCTGAGACCAGGTAGTGAGAGTATTGTTGGACAGTGTGACAGTGGTAGTGTACATAGGGGGAACCAAAAGCCCTACAGTTTCCTTGAAAGTGGGACATTGATCTGTTGGGCAGAACGACATCTGAGGGGTCTTGTCAGCATCTCATGTGGCTGGGATGTATAAGTGGATCCCAGAGAGTGGGAGTTGGTGCCAGAAGCAGTGTTACTCATCGAAGCCACTTGGATTTGACTGTGATGTAGCAGAATGCCAAAACTCCCTGGTTCTTCAGTGGAAGACATAAGATGGGGTCAGAAGGTCTAGATGTTTTTTCCCAGTCATGGCCTTAAGGAATTCTGCTTTACATTTTTCCTCCTTGTCCTCTTATAGACAGGATGGTCAGGAGCATAGAAAAACATTGAGAAGGGTGATGCTGGTGGCTCCAGAGTTGCCCAGTTCATGGACGTGGTGAATCTCAACTTGGAGGGACCTTTAACTGTCACATTCCTGGTCTGCTACATCAGGGTCCAGTTTTCTTGGAACAAGTGGGTCACTTCTGTCTTGTGACCAGGCTTTTGAGAGGAGAAGGTTATGAGTTATTCAGCAGAACTAATTATGACCTTGCTTCAAGCTAGGAAAGCCTCGACTTGCCTGGTGTACGTGTGGGTTTGGAAGGTGTTTGAGTCCTGGTGTCAGGAAGTGAGGGTTGCCTCAATTTTGTGGATCCTTTCCTTTTTTGCTGAGAGGATTACAGAAGGTTTAGCCCCGAGCTCTCCTAAGGTACAGGTTGCAGGGTTGACCTGTTAAGGGAAAGTGCATAAGACTTTGCTGGCATAGCATCCACATGTAGTGAGATTTCTCAAAGGAGTACAACATTTGCGTCCCCCAGTTTGGCAGGTGATTCTGTCATGGAATCTTAATTTGGTTTTGATGGACTTGTGTAAGCCCCCTTTTTGAACCTTGGGGAGAGTATCTTTGAAGGACTTTACGCTGAAGACTGACTTTGGTAGCTGCTTCCTCAGCAAGAAGCATTTTGGAGTTGCAGGCTTTGTCATGCAGAGATTCCTTTCTTTGTTTCCGAAGGTGGGAGTTTCCATTAGAGTAGTACCATCCTTTTTACTGAAGGTAGTTTCTTCATTCCATTCGAGTCAATCTGTAGACTTGCCTGTTTTTAGGAAGTTAGAAACTTCTTCTGCGCATGCCAGAGAGCTGCATGTTTTGGATGTGCACAAGGTCCTAAACAGGTTTTTACAAGTTGGATCATCTTTTTCGATGATCAGTGGTCACAGAAAAGGGGAGAAGGTGACTAAGGAGACGATTATCTTCTGCCTAAGTTTGAAAGAGGCTACAGATTCTAGTAGGACTTCAATCTCATTCCACTAAGGTGCAAGCAGTGTCTTGGGCTGCATGTTAATTGGTGTCGCCACAGGAGATCTGCAAAGTGGCGATTTGTTATTCTTTGCACCCTTGCCAAGCTTTATAGGCTGGATATTTGGGCTCTGGACACAACAGTGTTTGGAGAGAGTGTGCTGTAAGCAGATCTTTTAGATTCCTGCCCAGTTTAGGGAAGCTTTGGTACATCCCACTTTTCTAAACTGGTCCAGGGCAATGGTTCTCAACCTTTTTCCCATTGTGACACACTTGGAGGACAATGCTCATATGTGTGACACACTGCTCATTACAATTCAAGGTGGAAATGTGTGTTAAAAAAAAAGGGGGGGGGGGGCCCAGTATTGAGTTTAAGAATGACACAAGGGAAAGATAAGTACTTCCTCTGAATAGAAATTACAGAAATAGCATACCTCCCATACCAGAACAGCACCAGCTTCCACCACTCAAACAGTAACCATCTTACCTAAGAAAAGGCAACACTGAAAATATTACACCAGGCCTTAAAACTCCAATACACCTCTTATTAGGAAAACCGAACAAGCCAGGCTGCTATTGAGCCCTACCAGAATACCTCACCTCAGTCACATGTGCAGACCCTCACCTAACCAAGAATAGAGAGACCATAAAGTATAACTAGAAACATGCAGACAAAAACTGAACTGGAAACTGCAACAAGCCAGAGACTGTATGCAGTGCAACAAAGGAAACAGAGAAACATCACCAGCCTTCTTAAAACAAATCAAGAAATATAAAATCAATAGCAATTAAACCATAATAATAAAAAGAACAGATTATTTTAAAACAGCTGATGAATGGGATATCCAATAATTAAAAACTCATATAAAAATTTTTCAGACATCAATAAAATATTTCAAAGCAGCAGAGACAAAGACCCAATAATTAAAAATAAGGATAAAAAAAATGTTCATAGGCTCTCAATCACATGTTTACACACATACTCTGTCTTTCTCGCACTTACACACACAGGCTTTCAATCACAAACACATTCTTTCTCTCTCTCGCACTTATACACACAGGTTCTTAATCATACATAATATGCTCTCTCTCTCATATACAGGCTCTCAATCACATACTTACATACATGCTGTGTGTCTCACACAAAGGATCTCAATCACAGACTTACACACGTGCTCCATCAAACACAAGCTCTTAGTCACACAAACACATGCTCTCTCTCACCTACATAAGCTCTTACTCATGCATACATATGCTCTCTCTCTCACTTACACATACAGGCTTTCAATCAAACATACACGTGCTCTGTTACACATACACACGTGCTTTCAGTCATGCATTTACATGCTGTCTGTCTCACACACCCTCACACAGGGTCTCAAACACAAATGCTCATTTACTCTCCCCCCACTGAAGAACAGCTTGCGGCCTCGAGAAAAGAGTCCCATCGGCTGCGGGGGCTGACATAGCTCCAGGTTGTGCTGCTCTTCTGCTTTGGGCCTGTTCTGCAGCACTTGTACCTAGCATGGTCTCTTCCCGGGCATGTGGCTGCTGCATACCACTTCTGGGTCATGGGACAGGAAGAAGAGACCATGTTGTGTGAGTGCTGCTGACTCCAGCTCTCCTGCGGCATTCCGCCCGGGCTGTCAGCATTTCAGGCCCGAGCAGAAGAAGAGTATCTCGCTGGGGTAGGGGGAGCAGCTGGACAAGCAGGGGACCAGGAAGTGTGGCAACACACCGGCATGTGCTTGGCGACACGCTAGTGTGTTGCGCACACCGTTTGAGAATCGTTGGAGTAGGGGACGATAAGGAAGAAGGAAAAACTTAGGTAGAAAGAACCATTGGTAAATCCAAAAAGCCAAATGGCAACCCCCCTCCAAAGAGAGGAATATGGATGCCAAATCAAGTCTTCTGAAAGATATATATACACAGAAAAGAACAGTCTTCAGAAATCCAGGGCAGGATTCTAGATTGGTCTGGTGGAACTCAAAATAAGTTTTTCCTTCCTTATCAACCCTGCTTGCTTGCAGCTAGGTAGAGAGTACATTGTACAAATCAATTCCTCTTTTACCTTTCATCACTCCAAATGACAGAAAACCTTCACTGATGGCACCTTTGCTGTTTGTGCTTCTGTCTGTGTATGTAAAACTGCTCCCCCCAAAACCTACCCTACCGCCCCTAACCTCACCCCAAGGTAATAGTGCCCCCTCTTACAGTGGTTATAAATAGTAGAGTGACATGTTGGTCCCTATAGTCTCTCTCTCTCTCTCCACCTCCTCTCTCCTGAGCCGCTATTTGCAATAAATCCTTTTTGGTCAGTAATCCACGGCTAACATGGGCACAACACACAGAAGAGAAATGTAGTTATTTCTGGCGTTAAAACCTGCTTTGCTGTGAATTACTCTTATCGCATTTGACATTAGGAGCTGCTCATTACCATTAACTTCGCCCAAACTCCTCCCACTTGAATACTAAATGTAAAATTTGCATACTAATGCACATTGTGCTATTTACCCTGCGCGTTACGGTGTTATCGCTAGTGTTAAGGACCCTGTAAGTTTGTACCTGAGGCAACAGAGGGTAAAGTGTGACTTGCCCAAGCTCACAAGGAGCAGCAGTGGGATTTGAACCCTGGTCTCCCTGGTTTTGTAGCCTGCTGCTCTAACCACAAAGCTATTTTTCTCGGGATTGGTGGAGGTCTTCGTTATGTCCTGTCCTCTTGCCTCTTAAATCCCACCTATAGCTCTTATGCTTGTGTGACCGCTGCAGTTACTGCTTTCTCCCCCTCACCCTACCACTACCATGCCGTGTTTGTAGGAGACCATGAATCTTTGCAATGTCTCTGAGAAAATAACCTGAAATGTTTTCTTTTATAAGTTGTGAATCCCATAACTCACATGACACACACCTTTGCTGTCCTTTGAGGTTTTTGGGGTTTTTTTATTACTTTGTAGTCAGAAACTGCTGGTTGCTGCAGCATATATCCTACTTGTAAATAGAGCTCCTGAAGTTTTTGTTTCCCCTAAGGCATAAAATGAAGATGAGTGCTAGTAAAAAAAAAAAAAGAGTGATTGAAAGGATATGCAAGTTAAAAATCTATAAACAAATCTACAGTGTACAAATATCCATTCCAGATTGTCTAAAAAGAAGGAATAAATGTAAATTATAGGCATTGAGTAGAAATTATTTACAGTGTACAAACTAATGTAGAAAAATAGATGAAAAGGATAAATAGATGAAAAGGATTAAAAAAAAACCTAAACCCGGATTGCTCTTTGAATAGATGAAAATGTAAAGTTCCTCTCTTTGCTCTTTTGTTATCGGTTTCATTCCTTTTGAAGGAGAGAGTGCCGATGACGTCTTTCTGGTGATTTCCTTTGCAGGGCCCAGTGACATGGCTGTGGGTATGGGGTCAAATCCTTACGGACCACAGGGACCAGCTAACCAGTCGGGATCGTGGCCTGAGAGCATGATGCCAATGGAGCAGGGGCCACGGGGGGCTCAAACCAGGTAGAGCTGAAATGAACCAAGGCAGGGCTTAAAGATGGGCTGGGAGCTTATTTTACAGCTGTGGTGAGGGGTTTTTCCCCCTCACATGCGCTTTGTTTTGTCACTTTCCCTGTGCCAGACCTTCTCTAGGACGTGTGATGTGAGCAGTGCTCAAGACCAGTGGCTCTTAATGCATTCTTCCAGGACCATTTGCTGTGTACAATTCTGGTCGCCGCATCTCAAAAAAGATATAATTGCAATGGCGAAAGGTACAGAGCAGGGTAACCAAAATAAGGGGAATAGAACAGCTCCCCTATGAGGAAAGGCTAAAGAGGTTAGGACTTTTCAGCTTGGAGAAGAGACGACTGAGGGGGGATATGATAGAGATGTTTAAAATCATGAGAGGTCTAGAACAGGTAGATGTGAATCAGTTATTTACTCTTCAGATAATAGAAAGACTAGGGGGCACTCCATGAAGTTAGCATCGGGCACATTTAAAACTAATCGGAGAAAGTTCTTTTTCACTCAACGCACAATTAAACTCTGGAATTTGTTGCTAGAGGATGTGGTTAGTGCAGTTAGTGTAGCTGTGTTTAAAAAAGGTTTGGATAGACTCTTGGAGGAGAAGTCCATTACCTGCTATTAATTAAGTAGACTTAGAAATCAGCCACTGCTCTTACTAGCAACGGTAACATGGAATAGACTTAGTTTTTGGGTACTTGCCAGGTTCTTATGGCCTGGATTGGCCACTGTTGGAAACAGGATGCTGGGCTTGATGGACCCTTGGTCTGACCCAGCATGGCATGTTCATATGTATCTGGTTTTCAGGATATCCAAAATGAATATGCATGAGATATATTTGCATACAATGGAGGCAATGTATGCAAATAACTATGATGCATTTTAAATTGTAGGTATTCTGATAACCAGGTTGGCTGGATGAAGCTCAAGGACCAAGCTGAGAACCACTGATCTTGCCATCCTAATACATGGGGCAATAAAATTCATGTTTGCATACGTTGTACAACCCTAGAGCAGGGCTTTCCGAACCTATCCTGGGGGACCCCAAAACCAGTTGGGGTTTTCAGGATATCCACTATGAATATGATTTGTATATGCTGGGGCTTCAATGCATTCAGATTTAACTGATGCGTATCTGTTGTCGATATCCTGAAAACTTAACTGGCTGTAGGGTCCCCAGGACAGGTTTGGGAAGCTGTGCTCTAGAGGATACAGACAAGGACTAGAATATATCCAGAAACTGTAACATATGTGTATATGAGCAGAAGTACCCGATACCGGCTGAAATACAAAATTGTAGCTTTATCTGTTCGGTAGCTGATCCAAGTGTAGATTCTGAAATAGTCTGCATTATTTTATTTACATTTAGTGTTAAATTCTCACAATGGTTCACTTGGTGTAGTTTTGACATCTGTGGTGATTTTGCAGGCAGAAACCATAGTTTTTCAGAAATAGATGATTAAGTGAGGGACTGGTCTTTTTTTTTTTTTTTTCCTCCAGGCAGTTAGTTAGAAATTCCTTGGATGATCTCCTGTGTCCTCCCTCTACTGTGGAAGGTCAGACTGATGAGAGAGCTCTGCTGGACCAGTTACATACATTGTTGAGTGAAACTGATGCCACGGGACTAGAAGAAATTGACCGAGCCTTAGGAATTCCTGACCTAGTAAACCAAGTGAGTGATGGACAAAAAAGTCCTTGATCATGCTCCCTTTTTTGTACTAGAATTGAGAAGATTTAAAAAAAATAAAAAAATAAAAATAGAGATTTCCTCTTTCCTTAATGCTTTGTAATTGTGTATTAAAATATAGATATACACACCTGCAAACAGAAATGTAAAACATTTATAAATGCTTTCTTCTTGTATGAAACCTTCAGCTTTACCCTAACTTTTTACCAACCACACTACTTTAGAGTTAAAGCATTATCAGGCCGATACAGTACAGTGCGCTCCGGAGCGCACTGTTAGCCTGCTATTGACGCGCGTTTTCCCTTACCCCTTATTCAGCAAGGGGAGGAAAACGCGCGTCCAACCCGCGGCACCTAATAGCATCCGCAACATGCAAATGCATGTTGATGGCCCTATTAGGTATGCGCGCGGGATACAGAAAGTAAAATGTGCAGCCAAGCCGCACATTTTACTTTCAGAAATTAGCGCCGACCTTTGGGTCGGCGCTAATTTCTTCCGGCACCGGGAAAGTGTGAAAGTTTTTACTGCTTTTCTGTGCACCCTCCGACTTAATGTCATGGCGATATTAAGTCGGAGGTCCCGAAGAGTAAAAAAAAAAAAGTGTGTGTAAAAAAAAATAAAAAAATTTGAATTCGGCCCGCGGCTGTTGGGCCGAAAACCGGACGCTCAATTTTGCCGGCGTCCGGTTTCCGAGCCCATGGTTGTTAGCGGGCTCGAGAACCGATCCGGCAGAATTGAGCGTTGGCTATCAAACCCGCTGACAGCCGCTGCTCCTGTCAAAAAGGAGGCGCTAGGGACGCGCTAGTGTCCCTAGCGCCTCCTTTTACCCGGATCTACCGCTGGACCTAATTTAAATACTGAATCGCGTGCCCCGGCGAGTGGCCGGTGCGTGCGCCGGGAGAGCTGGCGTTTGCCCGCTCTCCCGCAGACTTTACTATATCGGCCCATATGTAAGCTGAGCGTTAGGCCAATAGTTTTATAGTGGAATCTCTGCTGGGCACTAAACTTTGCTCATGATGTTTGGACTAATTGTGATGGAAGAGGGTTTGTTTTTCCTAGCCTCGTTCTATCCATGTCTGGGTTAGGTGATCACAGTCCCCACCAGGTGACACATTCTTTGCAGGAAACTGCAGAGGTTTGTGATTGTCTTCTGCAGTTCTCAGGCTGTGGTCCCCCATCCAAGTAATTAGCCAGGTCTGACTTGGCTTAGCTTCTGAAGTGACAAGTACAGGCTCCCCAAGACCAGTATTGTTGGCATTAGAAGATGATAAAATAGACTACAGTTGAGGTCATCTGATTATTTCTAGCTGAATTGCTTCACAGAGTGTGCCATTTCTTTATCTGTATGCTTTTGTTAATTTACTCATAATGCCTAGACGACATGCAATACCTAGCGAGAGTACTGTGTACTTTGTGATGGACTTTGACCTGCTGCTTTGCAAATCCAGCTAAACTTTGACTGTACGAACCTGTCTGTCACGCTGCATCCAGTTGTATGTTGCATTTCATTGCCATCACTTTGTTTTCCTGAAAGGGTCAAGCTTTGGAACCTCAGCCGGACTCGTTCCAAGGGCAGGAGTCTGCAGTTCCAGTGGACCAGAAGCCGCCTTTTTATGGAGAGCCGTACCAGGTGCAGGGAGCAGCAATGCAAGGAGGTTTTACTAACATTCAGGGGCAGCATCCTCCATTTAACTCGATGATGAGTCCAATAAGCCAGCAGCAAGGCAACTTTCCACTGCAAGGCATGCATCCCCGAGCAAACCTCATGAGACCTCGAACAAATATACCAAAACAGCTAAGAATGCAACTGCAGCAGAGGCTTCAGGGACAGCAGGTGAGTTTGGCTGCTTGTATTTCTTTAGTCTGGTGCCATAGGCACTATTACTAATGTTGGCGTAACATGAGGGGTTGAAACCTTACACAAAAGTGGCAGGATTTTGGCAGAATTTGGTTTCAGAGGCCAGCCCGTATCTGGCAATCTTCTTTTCAGCGCAGTCACACAGAGAATACGTCTTAGTGCAACTGTAGAATTAATCAGTTGAATTATTCCTCAGTCACTCTGCTGTTTGAATTCCATAACAGTTTAGGGCGGTCACTCTCTGTGACAGTGTAGCCAGCAAGTGGCCATACATAGCGTGTGTGGTCATTTTTTAAAGTGTATTTTTATTTTGGTATAATCTGGAATGATAGCCCAAAGATGTTAATGGTTTTCTCTTGCAATAGCAACCTAATTATAGCACCTGTTCAATTATTTGCGGTAATACTATACTCATTCTAATATTTTGAATGTAATTGCTTCTCAATGGTGGAATGTGTAAATTTAAATGTTTGCCTCCCTAAAAACAAATAATAATGTCATGGCATGTATAGGGTTGTGCGGCAAACGATTAAACTGGACACGCGAAACACGGCCTTGTCAGGGCTTTGTATGATTACCCGTCTTGTACTCCACAATTTAAGTTCGGTGCACAAATTAAAATATTAGTGTCCTGGTTAAAGTGGTATTGTCCAGTTTAATCGTTTGCCGCACATTCTTTTGCTGTGATTTAATTAAATGTGTGTGCCTTTTACTCCGCCCCTTCTGTATGTATAGGGTTGTTACACGTGTATTTGTAAGCTCTTTTTGGAGGGTGTGGGGCTACCCAATAATAGGCCCTTTGAGGACTGCAAATCAGTCTGGTTTTCAAGTAGCATCAAATATTCATTTGGTCCAGGAACCTAATTAATTTGTGCATTTGGTTGTCTTGGAAACCAGACCTGTGTAACTTTTCAGGATTGGGGTTGACCATCCTTGCAAAATAAGACCTGCAGCTGAGGTAAATCATATCTTCCTTGTGCTTGGTAAACCTGCATACTATTACAGTATTTATGACTTCCTGTTTGATACGCTTTTGATTCTGGAGGTCTTAAACCAGGCTTCTTAGTGAGGCCCACAAATAGGGTGGTCTCAAGGGTGTCCACAATGGATGCCTTTTGTGTGCGTAATTTCTAGGAAGAAAGCTAGTTTGCATAGCTTGGTCATCCTGAAAACCTGAGCTTTCTGTGGCCCTCAGAGCACTCCCCCCAGGCCTGATATAAACTGTGGCTATATTTACTGTATGTTAGGAGAGTAGTGCCAGATGATGACATCTCCAAATTGTCCAAGAAATTGTGAGAACAGCTCTATAGCTGTGCAGTAGTACGAGCAATGCTTTTGGTTTACATTTACCTGGAGAGAGTCCCTAATATAAGGAAGAAAAAAAACTTTTTCCTTCTCTTGCCATCCATCACCCCTAAGGAGTAAATAAAGCAACAGAGGATTTAATTCCTCATTTGCAGCCACTTTAGAATGAGAGTACTTCAAGTGAAGGCTCTTTGATTGTGGGTGGCTTACCTAAGGATTTTGGTTAACCACAAAATCTTTTTTTCCTAGCGTGTAGCCAGATGGACTTAGGAACAAAGAGTTATGCTCACCTGCCAGCAGATGCAGACAGTCAGATTTCAAAGCTGACATCACCCTAGATACACCCTGCAGTGACCTCAGCCCTTCAGGTTTTCTCCATCTATAGCATATGGACATACCTCTCCCTATCGGGATTGCTGTACTTTTTGGAAGGAGAAATTCTACATTTAAATTGGAGGAAAAAATTGAGCCCCGCTCTCCTACGGTGATATCTAAAGATCCCTCCCCCAGTTGAGAATTGCTAGGTGATTTCCGAGATCCCTCAGAGATGTGCCTTGGTCCAGTAGACTGTTCCTGGCATGGACTTTGCTGCTTAAACAGCTGAAAAGTAGCGGGTGCAGGAAGCTGAGCGCTGCGGCTTACTGCCAAAGCCCTCTCCCTCCGCAGCCGGATACCGCTGAGCCCATGTAAGTAAAAAAAAAAAAAAAAAAAAGGAAGATTTACCTCCTGATTCAGAGACATTTGGCAGAGTTTTTGGGTAGACGACCTCTGGTCTCCTTGCTCGGCGTGCTGTTCCGAAGTCATTCCCGATCCCATTGGGGTAAGGAAAAGCGGTCTTCCAAGCGGTTTGAGCGGCCCCCCCGCTGGGCTAGGCCCTGCTTTAGGCTTGGTCGGCACACCGTGTGATAGGCTGCGTCGGCACCGTCTTGCGCGTGTCTTTGTGCGTGCCGTAGTGTCCTCCATAGAACATCGGTACATGCAGTGCGTTGGGTCTGTGCACAGAAAGTCGCACACATACAGGTAAAGCTGGGTGCATGGGCTGTGTATGCACCTTGCCGCATCCTGCCTAGGCGCCCAAAATCTAGGCGCATAAACTTTTAAGCACAAGCAGACAGAAACTCCGGCAGCCAAGAAACACAAGTGCCTTTCTCTCTGTGCTGCTTGTCACATTAGGCCTTCACAGTCTGACCTGGATTCTAACTTATGTCAGCACTGTGAGGAAGCCCGGGGAGAGTTGGCCTCCTCTGACTTTGCTAAGCCCAGCTCCTCCCATTCAGAGGATGGGTTAGCCACAGTCTTAATTGGAAGTACCAAGGATCTGAGTGCCCCGGTGTCTGGGTCATCCATGGGAGAGAGAAATTTAGCGGTACCTACCCCAGTACCTCCTGGGCTAGGGATGGACCCAGCTACCTTTTCTTGGATGGAATCCTCAGCCGATAAGCCCTCCCTCTCCCAATCCTATCGGCAGACCTCACATGCTCGCTTCACCAAGGGTATTCCTGGCAGGGACCCGGACGGCACAGACGAAGAGGGAGGATACTGATTCCTTGGAAGATGGGGAAATTCCCCATGGTTTAGAACTGTATTGGACCATGTTACGGTTTTTCCATAGAGACGAATTGCCGGCCCTGGTTTCCCAGACCCTGAAGATGCTGAGAGTTCCTGGGGTGGACTCTCTGGCGGAACCAAAGAACCCCACCCCATTCTGATTTCCTTGCACAAAGCGTCTTGCTACTTTCCAGTACTGGAAGCCATCCAGGGGTTGATTGTCCTGGAATGGGTGCCCCAGAACAAAGTTTTAAAAGGGGGTGAATGTTAGAAGCTCTATACCCACTGGATACGGCAGTGAGAGAGCGTTTGCATTTCCCTAAAGTGGATGCACTGCTCTGTGCCGTCTCTTAAGTGAACAACTATCCCAGTGGAGGGAGGAGGGGCCTTAAAGGATGCTCATGATATGTGGATGTAGTCATTCCTTAAACAGACCTTTGACGCAGTAGCCCTGGTAGCTCATTCGTACCTGCTCCTTTCTCAGGAGGTGGATGACTCGGGGGGGGGGGGGGGGGGGAGAAATCCAGAGTGGCTATGGAACCTGCCACTGCCTTTTTAGCTGACACAGGTTTGAATCTAGTCCGAACTTCAGCCAGAGGAGTGGCCTCAGTGGTGGCAGCCAAAAGACAGCTATAGTTGCGGAATTGGTCAGCAGATGCAACCTCCAAAGCAAATCTTACAAAGATGCCCTTTAAAGGATCCCTCCTTTTCGGAAGCGAATTGGAAAGGCTGGCCAGTAAATGGGGTGAACCTCCAGTTCCCCAGCTAGCAGTAGGTAAGAGAAAGCAGTTACAACGTCCTTTGCCTATGAGGGGTCAATCCTGGGGCTCCCAATGCTTTTGCCCCTACAGAAACTCGACATTTCAAAGGTCTCAGCCCCTTGGGAGGTCTTAGTCTTTTTGTAGTCAACAGCCCAAGAGAGGGGTTCAGGTTCAGGTTCGTCCTGAAACACCCCCCCTCCCTCCCCCCCCCCCCCCAGTGAAAGGATGGCTAGAAAGTGCTGTATTAAGAGGGAAGAGCTGGCCACAGGGTTACAGAAGCATATTTACAATGGGCTAAGGCCATGCTGACACCGCAGCTAATAGCAAGCCCCTAGATAACATTTACATATAAAGTGAGGATTAATTAACATGGAGAGCGAGAGCTAATTAACATACGGTCATTCAGATTAATTGTTTATAGTGGAAAGCCAATCATAGAAACTGTCACAATTATGTAACCTAGTTTAGGGATAGGAAAGAATAGACTATAAAATTCTGTATGATGTATTATCAGTGAAATTTCATATTGGTGCTTTGCGTAGCACTCTGCCAATCTCTTTCAATAAGACATTATTATTTTGTAGCATTTAATAGAGTAGTTTTCTTCACAGATGTTGGCTCTAAGCATCTATTTCAGTGAACTACATCACTCATATTGAGATTCCTGCTTTATTTTTGCACCTTCCAGCGAATGAATATCAGTAACCTATCAAACTTCATTCTGTTATCTCTAAATGGAGAAATATAAGTAAATTAAATACTGTAGCAAAAGTTCAGTGCAATTGTATTTTGTTTTCTCAATACTTATATACCCTTTTCCTGTTCTGGAGAAGCTTGCAAACTTTACATGTTCACTAGAGCATCCTTTCAACATTTTTATATAAAAAGAAATTGTATGGTGTCTGTCTTGGAGTGTTAAATTGTTTCTCCAAGGACAAGCAAGATGGTAGTCCTCACACATGGGTGACATCAGATGGAGCCCGTCACAGAAAACTTTTGTTTTAGCAGCATGCCCAGCATGCTGCTAACCACGCATCCACAGGGGGGGCCCTCTTCAGTCTCTTCCTTTCCGCGAAATTTTCGCCTCACGGTCGTGGAGCCTCGCGCTTGTTTCTTTGCTTTTTTGCATTTTTTTTCATCTCCAACGTTGCGTCTGGTCCCACTGTATTTCTCAGGGTTTTTCCCTATGGTCTCGGTAAGTTTCTCGGGTTCTTGAGGTCGATTGCTGACAGTGTCGCCCCCAGGTGGTTGCTGGCCATCAACTGCGTGCCGCATTCTTTTCACTATGGCATCATTTGGCTTTCGTCAGTGCCCCTGGACTATTTCCATCACAGACCCCCCCCCCAAAACAAGGTCTGTTTCCTCTGCCTGGGCGCTTCACACGATGTTCATGGTTATGATCTCTGAGCCCAGGTGATCTCCAGAGGCCATCGGGCATGCTTAGACAAGATGGAGAAGCTGTTCTGCCCTAAACATTCGGATCCGTTGTCAGTGTCTGGGACTTTTGCCCCGCTCAGGAAGGAAGTACCGGCCTCAACCCCCTTGGGGTTGCCCCCGCTGCTGCTCCTCGGTCTCAAGGTTGGGGCGGAGGACCGCGTGCGCATTCGATGTCTTCCTGTTCTAGGTCAGGCTCTTCTCCTTGCCGTCGGTTCCAGGTAAAGACAGAGGTGACCACGGGCAGGCATTGACCACATTGGTGCCTCCCCTGAAGTGATCTCGTGCAGAGGGAAGGGACCCTCGGCGGCCTGCACCGGTGGAGGGTTCAGTGTCTCCCCGTGACTCGGGGAACACTGCAATTCTACTGCTGCCTCCTCCTCAAGCTATCTTATCCTTGGCAGCTTTTGAGGAGTTGGAGAGGTGCGTGCAGTTGGCTGGGCCCTGCAGGACATCGAGCTTCCGGTTCCACTGCTACCCAGAAGGAGGTCTTGGAGTTGGTCCCGGGGTGGATCAGGATGACCCAGCAGATCTCATGATGGATGTTGATTAGACTGATCCCGAAGAGGTCCCGATAACGGAGGGAGATAACCCACAAATGGTCTATGAGGCCCCTTAATTCCCATGTTCGGAAGGAACTGGGTATTAAGGTGGTCCAGGAAGAGTCTGACGATGAAGGGGTGTATCCTGTGTTGTATGGACTCCGGGGCCCACCGAAAGCCTTTCCTCTTCCTAAAAGAATCAAGAAGCTGGTGAACCAGGAATGGGACTTCCCAGAGGCAAGCCCCGAAGGTGGCTAGAACCAAAGCAAAATTGTATCCCCTCACGGAGGATATCCTGTAGCTGCTGGTATTGCTTGAAGGTGATTGCTTCGGTCTCTGTGATCCCTAACAAGTCGGCCATTCTGGTTGTAGGTTTGGCAGCGTTAAAGGACATGCAGGACCGTAAGCTAGAGATTCATCGGGAGAGGATGTTTGAAGTCTTGCACTGAGCCTGTGAGCAGCGATCTGTGGAAGTCTGATGCAGAGGGCCTGTTTAGGCTGGGTCCAGAAGTTTCAGGCGACGTCTTCAGTGGTGTTAATAGCCAGGCAACTCAGGTGGAGGCCAGCATACAGATGAGGCTGACATGCTTTGACTTGAGCTGGACTTTGGCCAGGAATCTGGCTGTGGCGGTCTCAGTGCAACATCTGCTGTGGTTACAGAATTGGTCAGCTAAGTCTCAGCTCTAATATTCCCTTTAAGGGAAGGAAAATTGTTGTTCAGGTAGGATCTGAAACAATTGATGAATGTTGGGGGAGTCTAAAGGGGATAAGATGACAGTCAGGAAATCTTTTCCGCCTCGCTGTACATTTCGGGAGTTGATGCCATTTTTGTCCCAATAAGAGTTCTGCACTGTCTTTGTAGCAGAACCAGAGTTCCGGTGGGCAGCAGTCCTTTCAAGGCACCCATAGACTTCCCTGAGAGGGCTCTGACCTGGGGTGGCTAGCGGCAGTAAGGTTTTGCAATGAAGCCAGGCTGGTCCACTCTCTCAAGATGGTGGTGGTGGAAGGCTGTCTATCACAGTTTTATGAAGAGTGGACCCAGGAGTATCTCAGACCAATGGGTCCTAGAGATGGTAAGGGATGGCTATGCTTTAGAATCTTTTTGCCCCATCACAGAAGCCTTTGTGGTATCTCATTGCAGTGTCCAAGGCAAGCAAGCAGCGATTCAGGACACATTGTCACATTCAGTTGCTGGCATGATAGTAACTGACGACCAGGGAGCACAGTCGCAGTACCTGATTTACTATGTGGCGCAGTACCTGATTTACTATGTGGCGCCAAAAAAGAAAGGAGCCTTTTGTCCCACCCCCAATATTGAAAAGTTAAAATGTGATACTGTGAGTTTCCCATTTTTCCATATGGAAACATTTCAGACGGTGATAGCGGCAGTTTGTCTCATGGAGTATTTCGTACCTTGCTGGACTTGATGGAAGCCTATCTGGACATACTCATTCAGGAAGAAGGAAGACCATCAAAGTTTCTTCTTGTAATGGTTCTGGGATAACCTTTCCAGTTTTGGGCCGCCCCGTATGATTTGGCAACTGCACCTCGCACATTCACAAAGGTGTGATGGTGGTGGTGGCAGCAGCTCTCCACTGGGAGGGGATCCTAGTTCATACTTATCCAGATGACTGACTTATCCGACGGAAATCGAAGGAGGTATGCCAGCAGTCTGTGCACACGGTCATGGATATGTTGGGGTCCTTGAGCTGGGTGGTGTATTTGAAGTCACCTGAGCCCTACCCAGGTGCTGAATACTTGGGGGCAAAGTTTGGTACTCAGTTCGGCAGAGTGTTTCTCACCTCGGAGAGGATTCGGAAGTTACAATCCCAGGTGGTGTGGATTTTGTGGATGCTAGTGCCCAGGGCTTGGGATTATCTTCAGGTCCTGGGTTCAGTGGCATCTACATCGAATTTGGTGCCATGGGCTTTTGCCCAAATCCGCTCTCTATGGAGGTGTTGCTGTCTTGCTGGAATCTGATGCCAGAGGAGTTTCATCAGCCTTTACTGCTGCAGGGTACTTCCAGATCCAGTCTCTCGTGTTGGCTTTGTCAGCCCAGTTTGGAGAAAGGGATGGGCCTGGAGGTTCTGGACTGGGTTATAAGGATCACAGATGCCAACCTCGAGGGTTGGGAGACTATCTGTCAAGAACGGCTGGCATATAAGGACCGTGGTTGCCAGTGGAAACATCCTGGTCTATCAGTTGCTTGGATACAGAAGCAGTGTGCAGGGCGTTGGTGGAATTCCACAAGTCCAAGGTCGAATGGTCCGAGTATTTTCGGATAATGCAACAATGGTAGCTTATATCAGTTGGCAAGCAGAATCGAAGAGTTGCATGGTTGCCCAAGGAGTATAGGACCTTTTTGCTTGGGCAGAGGGACATTTGCAGGGGATAGCCACTTCACATGTTGCAGGACTGGACAATGTACAAGCAGACTATCTCAGCACATAACAGTTGGGCCTGGGGGAATGGGAGCTGTTGAAGGAGGTCTTCGACCTTATCCAGTCTTGTTGAGGCAGTCCCTATCTGAATCTGATGGAGTCAAGGAGCAATGTCAAGGCAGCAAGTTTCTTCAGCTGCGGATGATAGGTTGCAGTCGAGGTTCCTGCTATACATGTTCCCTCCATGACCATTAATAGGTCAAGTGTTTAGGCATATCGAGAGGCATTCGGGCCAGATGGTGCTGGTGCGGTGGCAAAGAACAGGTCCAGCATTGCCACCAGCGTTCTGGGAGCTGGCAGCAGAAGTACAGACCCAACGGTGCCATCAGAGGCCGAAGAAGGGAAAAACTGGCCCTGTGAGAGTAAGTGGCAGAGTATGAGGGTGGGGGGGGGGGGGTGTATCAAGGTGTGTGTGTGTGTATATGAGGGTGGGTGAGACAGGAATCCTGTGTGAGAGAGAAGGAGGAAGTGTGTATTTGTGAGAGAGAGAGAGAGGAAACATGTATCTTTCTTCCACTCACACCCACACTCAAGCTCCCTCTGTCTCTCACACACATACACACTTGGTGAGAGACAGAGGGATCATATTGTGTGTGTGCGTGCATGTGTTCCCCCAGTCTACAACAATCTTAAGATGACAGATATAGAGAGTGGGAGATTTTTAAAATCCTTATTAGTTTTAATTATTGGGTGATTAAACAAATCAACAAAGTACAGAAAATGAGTATGACAATCTGATATATACATGTGTCTGCTGTTTTGAAATATTTTATCAATGTATAGGAAATTTTAAAATTATTTGAGAGGGGGGAGGTGTGCCAAAATTGTATCCAGCCCAGGTGCTAAATAATCTGCTCTGCCTCTGCTTCTTCCCTTCCTCCTTCAAATACGCACTCAGGCTCTTAGTCTCACATGCTTTCTCTCTCTCTGTCTCTCGCATGCTCTGTCAAACACACACATACTCCCCACTCTCACACACAGGGCTCTCATTTTCAAATGCTGTCTTCTGTCACACACACAAAGGCTCTCACTGTTACATGCTGTCTTTTACACACACAGACACACACACAGACACGCTTTCACATGCTGTCTCACAGAGGCGCTCACTCACATTTATTTATTTTTGTGTTGTATACTGATATTCTGTTTACCGCAGAAATATAATTAAACAAATCAACAAAGTACAGAAAATGAGTATGACAATCTGATATATACACAAACAATATTAATCAACTCAGAAAGGAACTATGTGCAAAGTATGAGTGAACGTAAAATGCACAATCACATATCTCCCATGTTATCTTCTCTGCACTGGTTGCCAATACAAGGGTGTATTCAATATAAGATTCCTTCCCTTATACACAAACTTTTAAAAGTGTTGTTCTGACTTGGATCAATAGCATTTTGCTGATATATTCATAGTTTCAAGAGCTTTCCACTCAGCTAATAAATGCCTCCTTGAAGTTCCTTCTACAAAGCTGGCACACCTCACAAATAGGGTCAATAATTAAACTGTTCCACCAAATGCATATACATTTCAGATATGTTGGCAGTTGTAATACCTGCCAGTGTTTTTGCAGTACTGTGGCTCCTCTGTATGTTCTCTCTGAATATCGTACTGTACACACCAACTGGTTTTCAGGAGTTCTGTCATTTTCTAAAAGTAGGAAGATGTGTGGCACACAGTCAGTCACTGTTCAGTATATTAAAAGAAACATTTAAGACACAAATACTTTTAAATATTCATAGTAGCCCCGACACGGCCGTGTTTCACACCAAGGCTGCTTCAGGGGGACCAGCGGGCATTCATGTTGTCTCTCAAAGGGGTCAGAAACAGCGGAATCTTCAAACAGGAAAGATCTCAAAGGGATATAAATTCAAAAAACGTATGGCACATGCCTTCTGTCCACACACAGGCTCTCAACACACACTCTCTCTCCCTCTGTCTTCCTCTCCCTCTATGGCCTCAGCTGCCTCTTGCCTCTGGGCCACCTCAGGCAGCTGTGAAATGGGCTCCATAGCTGCCCTGCTACTGGCACTCCTCTTCTGTAGTTGCTGACACCTTCAGCACATGGGCTGATGCTGCTCCTCCTTCCTGCCTGCGTGGCTCCAGCAGCTTTTTTGTTCTGCGGGCAGGAAGGAGGAGAGCATTCAAGGGTTGGGGGAGAGGTTAGTGCAGATGTATCTTGCGGTTACATAAATATGCAGAAGTTGCCCCTTTTCTGCACATAGGCCGACTCTGCTACTCCATCCTGTCTGTGTGGTTCTGGCAACTTCTTTCTTACGGGGCCGTATACATAGGAAGGAGGAGGAGCACTTGGAGCTTTGGGGGGGGGGTGTTAGCCCAAATATGCTGCCGCCGGTCTCTACTTTGCTTCCAGCCATGAAGGGATGAGCTCCACCATGGCAACACGGGTCTTCCTGGGGGTAAAACCTGCACGCAGCTTGGAGGAAACATTAACTCTGGGTGCCCCTCTGCCACCCCACTGCTGCTGCAGCACAGTGGTTGAAAAGCTGTCTTAGTGTATACCTGCAGGGATCGGTACACCACCTTTTCCCTATTTTATTGCCGTATCCTGGCCAGTACTGCCTTTAGCTTTTCATACTTCGCTGGATTGACCAAAGTGCCTCCCTGCTCACCTGAACTTATCCTATGGACAGGGTGGAGTGTGGGTGAGTTTCAGGCCTAGCTTAACTCCTTACTCAGGGATTTTTGGGCTAGTGATTCCGTTCAGAAATTGCTTTTCAACGCCTGACTTGGGTGGTCAGATCTATCTGGTATTTTGGCAGATAAGGTCTGCCACAGACCTGGCCGCTGTTGCTGCTGCTTGCGGCCAGTCATTGGGTGCACTTCAGCAAATGCATTCTGTCCTTAAGCTAGTGGCCCACAGTTTTTCTGCAGGGCTCTCTGGCCCCGAATTTTTCAGAGGTCTTGTGACACTGAAGGAAACTGTGCAGTCTTTGTCCAAGAGTTATTCTCTTGGTTGATTTTCTAGGCTTTTTCCTGAATACTGGAGGATTTAGACCTACTTTGCTTGTCCAGATTCACGGATCCGAAGCCTTGACTGTAATATTTCCATGAGGCAAAATATGCTTCTCACTGAACTTCACATCCCAATCCTGCCATAGGTTGCCTCTGCTACGCATCGGGGTTTTGTGTCTGTCTATTCTTTGGTTTTCTTTTGAAGAACCCAAATCTTTTCCCACCTAGACCTGTTTTTGGGTCCTGCAACTTCATAGGCAAATGGGAGAAAGGTGGTGCTTTCAGCACTGGGGCTTTCCCGCTTTGTCCTGTTTTCAGCAGTCTCTAGCTAGGGCATCAGGCTGTCCTCGGAGAAAGCAGAGTTGCTTACCCGTTACAGGTGATCTTCTAGGACAGCAGGATGTTGGTCCTCATGATACCCTCCTGCCTCCCCTGGGAGTTGGTTCTCCATGTATTTGCTATATCATGGACTGAGTGAGGGACTCTGCCCGGGGGCAGGGTGGTGACTACATCTGCACATGCTCTCAGCAGAGCATCATGAAAGCTCTAGATTCTTTGAGATCAAAGTTCTGTGCCGGGCTCCATCTGATGATGTCACCCATGTGTGAGGACTGGCAGCCTGCTGTCCTAGGAGAGCACCTGGTACAGGTAGGCAACTCTGCTTTATTTCAGACTTATGCAGTGGAACAGTTAATTTAGGTCCTAATGGTGGCATGAATCAGCTGTAGTCCCTTACAGTATGACCACTTCATCTATACCTGGCTTACCAAGATGCCCAAGATTTTGAAGTATATATCTAGTGTCATGTTTTTTGTGTGTGTGTTTATATTTAGATTTTGAGGTATAAATAGTGCCAGAATTTCTTTCGTTTGTGTTTTTCAAGTACATGACACAGATTGGGGTATTGGTATGAACGTTTTAATACAGATAGAAGTTGCATTTTTAAATTTGAGTCTTAGGGTTAGTGTCTCCAAGTGGGTTTGCCTTGGGCATACCATGACAGGAATGAACCTCACTCTAAAGTCAGGGTCTGGCATAGCCGAGCAGTCTTAGGCTGGAGAGACAAACCACACAAGACTCCATCCTTCTCTTCTTTAACTGAAATAATAGCATAACCCAGTACAGCATACATATATTCATTTATTCAGGACAACAGTGTTTCAGGAGCTGCCTTCTCCTGGAGATCTGTGGGCTTATGCCTTTTATTCCTGCTGTCAGAGGACCTGCCCACAGAGCTACCTGTTTCTTGAGCTTTTAAGGTGGACCAGGTCAGATGCCTGGTCCAACACTATTTAAGAAGAGGTTTCAGGGACACTCCTTCATACAGGGAATGTTGGATATGATCTTGCCTTGTCTGTTGAACTAGTTAAGATCATTTCAGAGTTGCATTTTTCCTTCTCTGCTTCGTCAGCTCTAGCTGCTGCACATTCACTAGTAAAACTCTATTCATGTTTTAAACAACTTGCCCCCATGTCAGTGAATACAAGTAGAAATGAATGACACTAAATGTGGACTATTGCACTTGCACAAGTTGCTACTTGACCTTTTTTTTTTTTTTTTTTTTTTTAATACTCAAAATGGAAAACGTTTTTAGACTGCATGCCAAAAAAAGGAGAGTAGGCTTATAAGATCAGCCTGTCTGTATGTGTGTTCACCGCCTCCTAATAACTTCTGAGTTTAGTGTCCTATCCACACCAGATTTTCAGGAAGTGTCAGGGTGGGGATGGGGGGGTCGCTAAGGGGGTCCAATAGGATACTCACTGGGCTATTTTGGGGTTTTTTTCGGGGGAGGAGATCCCCTTACACAAGTGGATGCACATACATGTCCCGGGAAGTAGGCTGCATTAGTTCTGCTTTGTTATAGGCATGTAGAAAAGTATTGCGTTAAGTATGAATATATATATATTTTTTAATGCAGGTGGAAGCATGTGGCTGAATAGTAGTCCATCCAATAAAAGTTTTTAACTGCTTAGTAATGCATTTTTAATGTGTTTCTCTGTAAGTTTTTAAACCAGAATCGACAAGCGCTTGAGATGAAGCTTGAAGCTCCCAGTAGTGGAGGTGCAGCAGTGATGAGGCCAGTAATGCAGACACCGATGGCATCACAGGTAAGAGTCTTCATATACTTCTCCTTATAACCTGTTTTTGAGACTTCAAAATTGCAGAGCGAGAGAGAGAATGAGAGCATGTTATGAGCAAGTCGTGAAATTGTTTAACCCAACCAGAATCCTATTACACTTTGGTAGTGCTAAAAATTCAGAAAGAAGCATGCAAGGATGGCATTGTCCTGGTATCAGATCTTGTGTCCTAGTTTCTTGAGGAGATGGAGGGACCAATGTGTTTCAGTAGCAGTGCAGAGACTTCAGCTTGCATCCTGCTAGGCTGTTGTACTAAGGTGCGCTATGCTGTGTGCACCTGATAGAATGGTTTTATGCACTTTGTTTGTGCACAGATTTTATTCCTAATGTAAGGAGGAGTTGTATGTACAAAAAATGTGCTCACAACCATTCGCTAATATGTGCGCACACATTACTACAGCTCCATGCAAATCCCATATGCATTGGCTATTTCTTCCCAATGCGTGGGCTTAACTCATGTTTTCTTAACACTGGAAATTGAACTGTTAGAGGTGGAGTAAACTTTCTGGGCAACTCTTAGCCTCTGGGGCTGATACTGCAGTATATGGTGCCAGGGGTCCTGTACTTGGTATTTGTGCACATAAAGCAGATTTTCTGTGCAGAAAGCATGGTTTATGTGCACAGTCATGGTTTCTGCATAGAGAATATTTTATACATTGAACATAATTGTATGCACACGAGTCTTTCCCCACAGCAGGCTCCTGCTTCCTCCCTTACTTTCCCCTCCAGAACAAAACCATCACTGTGGCTCCACGCCATCTCCAGCCTACAGTAGCAGCCGCCGGAATCCCCACAGACCCTCTCTCCAGCAGTTTCAAAGTGTCCCTGTGGGGCTGCAGTCTCCTCCTCTCCCTTAGCCAGGGGCAGCTTCCTTCCAGCAAGGGCAGCGACTGGGGCATCCCACATCCAAGAAAGGACAAGGAAAGGGGGCATTTCAGAATTATTTAAAGGAGGGAAAGAAGGAGGCAGCAGTCCCCGGGGGGGGGGGGGGGGGGCAGGGGAAGAGGGAAAGGAAAATTGACCCCAGGACTTTTGCTATCAAAACATGCTTTATGTGCACAACTTGTCTTTTTAGTGCACAAAACATGATTTGTGTGTGTAAATCATGCTGTATGCACACATTTTTTAATGCCTGATGCATTTTTATTTTTTTGCCTGTCATAAACTGTCTGCTACATGTCAGCACATGTTTAACGCACAACTTATTACATTGGTCCCAAGTGACCTAATTTTTTTTTGACTGTTTACCCTATTAATCTTGCAGAATGAGAGGGGCAGATAGTTTTTTTTTTTTTTTTTCTTAACTTCTATGATGCAGTAATTTTTATATCATTGGTGCTGATTCTGGGAAAACATTTTCTGAAATGATTTAGCATTTTTGATTTTTCTTTTTAAGGTTACTTTTGAAACAACAGCAAGATAAAACAGTTATCAGTTTAGAACATAGCCCCCTTGGGGTAAAGGTGCAAGCTTGCTTTGTTAAATAAAGGCTTCATGTGTGATGGGCAGTTTTGAGTTGCTAATTAACCTTTGCACCTAGCTTATGGATTGTGTCGCAACGCATCAAAGGTAGTATAGTTTTTCTGCAGATTCAGTGATATAACCTGTTGAGGGAGGAGTAGAAGTTTAGAACGTGTTCACCTGCTCGCATCTTAAAAATGCTGTAAAGCTGTCACTTGCTTTGTGCCTCTTTTGGTTTGACATCTACTCCTGGGTGATCTCGAGGTCATTCACACTTCTAGCAATAAACTTGAATGGGATTTTTGGGGGTTGCCTGCCTGATGTATTTTTTTGTTGTTTCTGCCAGCAACAGAATTTTCTGAATGCCCAGATGATGGCCCAGCGGAACAGAGACCTAATAAGTCACCACATCAGACAACAGAGGATGGCGCTGATGATTCAACAGCAACAGCCGCAGGCCTTCAGTCCACCCCCAAATGTGACCGCCACAGCCAGCATGGATGGTCCCATGGGCCCTCCCGTGGCTCAAGCTCCTCCTCAGCAGTTCCAGTATCCACCTAACTATGGTAGTGGGATTCACACTTCAGTTCCTGTTTACCTTATGCTTAAAATTAGGCACGGTTAACCGATCATTGTAAAAGAACATTTTTAGCTCTGAGTAAAAGTTGAAGAACATTAAGGGGGTTTCTCTTGGTTTTTTTTTCTCAAATTCTGATATTTGGCTATCTGCCAACTGCTGTGGATGGATCCATTGGATGTTCAAAATCAAGGGATCTTGCTGAAAACTGAAAAAACGTGGCTGGTCCCCCGAATCACTGCATGTGATGGAATAGTGTGTTGAGCGGAGCGATGTCAGCCTCCAGGCTGAAGGAGAGGGAGGGTTTTTCTACCAGCTTAGCTAGGGGAGCTGCTCGCTTTATTCCACCGAAAGAGCCCTCACCTGAAATGCTGTGGAGTTCAGCAACAAGAGTGCACCCTCCATGCTGTGCTTTAAATAGCTTGCATAACTTATGGAAGAGGTTGGGGGCGGGGGAAGGGACCCTGGACTTTCTGCACACCTTTTCCATGTACCGATTCTGTAGCACATGTGGTGAGGGAATGCTGAAATGGCCCAGTGCTCCTCAAGACGGAAATTTGCAGCTCCATTTTCAGTTCTGTTGTAATTATACCCAAATTATTGTGTGTGAGAGACTAAAAGGGAATTTATGACACAGCTCCTGTCATGCTTTATTAATTTCTATTTAGTGAGGATTAGCAGGATGCATGTGCATTATGCAGCACTTACTAGAAACTTCTGGGATATAATTTTTCACTCAACGCACAATTAAACTCTGGAATTTGTTGCCAGAGGATGTGGTTAGTGCAGTTAGTATAGCTGTGTTTAAAAAAAGGTTTGGATAAGTTCTTGGAGGAGAAGTCCATTAACGGCTATTAAGTTGACTTAGAGAATAGCCACTGCTATTACTAGCAACAATAACATGGAATAGACTTAGGTTTTGGGTACTTGCCAGGTTCTTATGGCCTGGTTTGGCCTCTGTTGGAAACAGGATGCTGGGTTTGATGGCCTGAACCAGTTTGGCATGTTCTTATGTTCTTATTTTGTAAATACAATTTTACAGTGCTATCTTCTGTAAATAATTCTGCTCTATTTGGTTTGAAGTTTTAATAAAGTTATTTAAAATAAAATAACTCCAAATATGCGTTTATAGACCTGATAGCCACAGCTTAAAAAAAGGGTAACATGAGTTTCAGTTCTGCATCATTGTCAGCTCTGTATTTTTTCTTAATTTGCATAGTAGAATTATTGATTAATTTACTTCCTGTGAAATTATAATCTTTTTCAAATGTTTGGGGTTTTTTTTTCTTCCACCACCTTCAGGAATGAACCAGCAACCTGATCCAACGTTTGGTAGAGTTCCAAGTCCTCCTAATCCAATGATGGCTTCAAGGATGGGCCCGTCCCAGAATCCCATGATCCAGCATCCCCAAACAGCACCGATGTATCAGTCCCCTGACATGAAAGCCTGGCCTTCAGGGAACATGGCAAGGAGCAGGTGAGCACTGAAGGAAAGAACACACTTTGAGTTTTACTGTAAATTTACATACATGTATAAATAATACTTACAAAGAGAAAATGGTTTACTTTCAAGCTAATAAGAATAGTATGATTTTTTTCTTTTTAATTTATACTTTCACTTGGGTTTAACATAGGTGGTAGTTTTCTCATAGACAAACCAGTAGCAAAAGATCCCCTAGGTATAACCCTGTATCAAAACTGAAAGCCAGCCATTTGCTTAAGGGCCATTGCACTCAGCTCTTGCAAAGTATAATGTTCATATTCAAATAACTTGTTGATTTACCAGCAGTCCAGAGACCAAATTCAAGAGCTCATGAGGGCATGTCTCTTCTCAAGAAATTCATGTAAACACCTTTTGTACATCTTTCACATTCTACTATCTAAAAAAAAATCAAAATACATTAGAATAGGAATTTGTTTCACTGATCTGCACATTATATTCTACTTTGGTTGTGATAAAGCAATTATAGAAATATTTCAAAAGTAATTGATGAGATAGGCGCACTGGCATGGAAAGGCCGACTTCCTTAAATAGATTGCATAAATCTTCACACCCCTTGACTCAGTACTTTGTGGAAGCTCATTTTGAAGCAGTAACAGTCATGAGTCATTTAGGAGATAACTGCCTGCTAACCTTGCACAGTGGGATGGTGCAGTTTTTTTGCCCATTCTTCTTGACAGAAGAGCTCAGGTTATTCAAGAAGGCTTGGGGGAATCATCTGTGGACTGCAATCATCATTTCTTGCTACAGATTTTCTATTGGATTCAGGTCTGGGCTTTGACTGGGCTACTCAAGGACATTCACTTTCTTCTTGAATAGTCTTTATTTATATTGTTGCTTCTGCTTTAGATCATTGTCCTGCTAAAAAGTGAATCTTCTCCTCTATCCCCGGTCTGTGGTAGACTGGAACAGGTTTTTGCCTAGGACAAGCAAGATGGTAATCATCATAAATGGGTGACATCATCAGATGGAGCCCAGCACAGAAAACCTTTGTCAAAGTTTCTAGAACTTTGGCATACCAAGCATGCCCAGCATGCCACTATCTGCGCGTCCACGTGAGGTCCCTTTTCAGTCTCTTTTTTTTCCCACGAAATAGTTGCCTTGCAGTAGTGGAGCTCATCAGATGGAGCCCGGCACAGAAAACTTTGTCAAAGTTTCTAGAACTTTGGCATACCAAGCATGCCCAGCATGCCACTATCTGCGCGTCCACGTGAGGTCCCTTTTCAGTCTCTTTTTTTTCCGCAAAGTAGTTGCCTTGCAGTAGTGGAGCTCTGCTGTTAGCGCATCCTTTTTAAAGTATTTTCCTGGTCGGTTTTGACTTTCTCTGCGCCGGATCCCTCTACTTCAGTCGGTGCTATCCTGTGTGCAGTAGGTGTTTACATTTTCCCTTCATGCGGTCAGTTCCCAGCGAGTTGCTTCTTGGTGACTGGCCATCGACCACTCGCCGGCTATTTTTCATGGCGATGTCTGGTTTTCGCTGATGCCTACGGACCATGTCGATTACTGTATCCTCTGCCTGGGGGCATTGCATGACGTCCGAAGGTGCCATCTGTGCGTCCAGATGACCCCCAAAGGCCATCATGCCCGGTTGGATAAAATGGGAAAGCTTTTTGCCAAAAGGTCTGGCATCAGGGGCATCGACACCTAGAGACCGAGGGGAGCCATTAGATATGCCGTTCCTCTGTACCCCTCTAGCGCCAGTGATAGGCTGTCTCCTGTGTTGTCGCACTCAAGGACATCAGGATCTTCACCTTCCTTGACTCAAGGGAAAGACCGGGCTGAGCACCAAGGGAAGTCCCACAAGCATCATCATTTGTTGCCGTCTGCGCACGGCTCCAGGACCGGTGCGGCATCAGCGGTGCCGTGCTGCCACTGAAGTGACCCCGTGGGGAAGAGGCACCGTCCTCTATATCAGATCCAGGAGGCCAAGGGGTTTCCCACCGGTTGCAGTGCTGGGCACTGAGCCTCCTCAAGGGTCTGATGAGGCTCTGGTGATGCCGCCGCCTCCTCCATCCGTCTTAGCTACAGCAGATTTTCAGGAGGAGTTGGACCGCAGGGTTCAGTAAGCGGTGCTCTGAGCCCTGAGGGGGTATTGAGCCACCGTTGGCATCGGTCCCCATGCCGGTGCCAGATCCTACGCCATCTCTCTTGGTGCCCCTGCTAGAGCATCTAGACATCCTTCTGGGCATACTTCCGATGCAGCTGGTTCCCGGGGGACCACTGGTTCCTCAGTGACTACCGATGCGCCCTCCAGAATCTCGTCCAACCTGATCATGCAGGATTGGGGCAGGCTGCGCCATCCAAATCTCAGGTAATTAGCTCTGATGGCCTGGATGTTGAGAGGCTAATCCTGCAGTCCCTCGACCTGTCTGACGTGTCTCAGATACTGGTAGCTTCAAGAAAGCCTTCAACCAGGAAGTCTTACAGGCTCAAGTGGAGGAGGTTCTCCATCTGGTGTGGGGGTCATGGCTTGGATCCATTCGCTTACCCTTTGCCGTAGTGCACCTCTCGGAGGCTGGCCTGAAGACCAACTCGGTCAGGGTCCATCCTAGTGCCATCAGGGCTTACCATCAAGGTATTGGTGGTACGCCCATCTCTGTGCAGCCTATAGTAGGGTGATTTATGCGGGGGTTGCTTCAGATGAAGCCCCCCATGCGCCGGTGTCCTGTTGTGTCCGCCTATACGCTCCTGCGATCTGAGGTACCTAACCTGGAAGGTACTCTTCCTCATGGTGATCACTTCGGCTTGCAGAGTTAGTGCACTTCAGGCGTTGGTGACATATCTGCTGTACATGAAGTTCTTTCATGTTAGGCTGGTCCTGCGTACTCACCCTAAGTTTCTGCCTAAGGGGGTGACTGCTTTTCATCTTAGTCTATCATTCTGCCCACCTTTTTCCCGAGACCTCATTCTCACCAAGGCAAACTGCTCTACACAGTTTGACTGTAATAGGGCTTTGGCCTTCCATTTCGAACACACTGCAGGCCACAGGCAGTCCACGCAACTCTTCATATCCTTTACAAGAACAGAATGGGTGTTACAGTGGGTAAACAAATTCTGTCCAACTGGCTGGCAGATTGCATCTCCTTCTGGTGGACCTTCAGCTTGGAGGCTGTGTTAAGGCTCACTCGGTGAGAGCCATGGTGGCATTGAGCGATTCCCATTGCCAAAATCTGCAGAGCTGCAATGTGGAGTTCCCTACATATGTTTGCTGCTCACTACTGCTTGGACAAGAATGGTCGACATGACAATAACTTTTTGGTCAATCTGTCTTTTGTAATCTCTTCCAGGCTTAAAAACCCAACTCCCATCCTAGGGCCCATTGTTTGGGTTCATGCTGTCTCCCTGTGTTACCAACAGCACTGCAGTTATTTTTGTGCCCATTGGCACCTGGTTCGGTGCCTGTTGGTCATAAGCCTTACTGACAGCAGCATATAGCTTGGTATTAACCCATCTGTGAGGACTACCATCCTGCTTGTCCTAGGAGAAAGCAGAGTTGCTTACCTTTAACAGGTGTTCTCGTAGGACAGGATGTTAGTCTTCAGGAAATCTACCCACCACCTCGTGGAGTTAGGTTCTCAATCGTTTTACTTTAATTTTTCACTCGTGGATTCTATATGAGACTGAAGAGGGACCCGCATGGATAATGGTATGCTGAGCATGCTCAGTTCTAGAAACTTTGACAAAAGTTTTCCGTGTTGGGCTCTATCTGATGATGTCACCCTTCTGTGAGGACTAACATCCTGCTGACCTGGGGGAACTCCTGCTACAGGTAAGCAGCTCTGCTTTCCTCCAAGATCTGCTTGTACTTTGCACCATTCAACTTTCTCTTGATCTTCACAAGCCTGCTTGTCCCTGCTGCTATAAAGCATCTACACAACAAAATGCTGTCACCACCATGCTTTACTGTAGGGATGATGAGCTGTGTTGATTTCATGCCACACACATCGCTTAGCATTGAGACCAAAAATATCCACTTTGGTCTCTGACCGCAAAACCTTCTCCCACATACATGCAGTGTCCCCTAAGTGTTGCTCTGCAACCACTATCTGATGTGGCACATCATATGGCTTTTCTTTAACGGTGGCTTCCTTCTTACCACCCTTCCATACAGACCATGTTTGCAGAATAATCTTAAATTGTTGAATAGTCAACAGTTTCCCCAGTCTTAGCCAGAGACCTCATTAGTTCTTTTAAAGTAATCTTAAGCCTTACAGAATCTTTAACCCACGGCTACCGACTTTGGAAGGATGACCTGATCCTGGCATGACCTGATCCTTACAAAGATGGCATGACCTGGCATGACCTGATCCTTACAAAGATGCCCTTTAAAAGGATCACTCCTATTCGGAAACGAATTGGAAAAACTGGCCAGTAAATGGGGCAAATCTCCAGTCCTTGGCTACCGGAAGATAAGAGGAAGCATTTGCAGCGTCCCTCGCCTATGAGGGGCCAGTCCAAGGGCTCTCAATGTTTCCGCCCCTACAGAAACTCGACATTTCAGAGGTCTCTGCCCTTTGGAAGAACTCAGTCCTTTCATAGTCGACAGCACAAGAGAGGGGCAGGTTTGGGTTCAGGATCGTCCCGAACCTCCCAATTAAATTTTGCCGACTCATCTTCTGAACCAGGAGATAGGGGGTTGACTCTCTCTCTTTTACCAAAGGTGGGTTGACATCACTTCGGACAACTGGACGTTATACGAGAAGGATATGCACAGGATTTCACAGCACTCCTCAGGATGTATTCATGATGTCTCCTTGCCACTCCCAGCACAAAAAGCAGGCAGTGGAGATTACTCTTTTAAGGCTTCTCAGGATGAGGACTGTAATCCCAGTACCTATGCCCCAGGAAAATATGGGGCATTATTCCATATATTTCATTGTATGCAAGAAGGAAGGTTCCTTTCACTCCATCCTGGACCTCGAGAGTGTCAGCTGTCACCGACGAGTGAGTCATTTCTGCATGGAAATCTTATGCTCCGTGATAATGGCCGTACAATCGGGAGAGTTCCTAACTTCCCTGGACCTATCAGAGGCCTACCCACATATTTGAATCCGTCAAGAACACAGTTTTCTACGCTTTGCAGTACTGAGTTGCCATTATCAGTTCCAGGCACTACCCTTTGGCCTAGCCACCACTCCAAGAATATTTTCCAAGATTATGGTAGTCATGGCAGCAGTGTTGAGAAGACTAGGAATCCTGGTACACCCATACTTGGACAACTGGTTGATCTGGGCCAAGTCCATGGCTGGATGACCAACAGGGTGACCACCTTGCTTCAGGAACTCGGTTGGGTAGTAAACCTGGACAAGAGCAGTCTCAAGCCTTCCCAGTCACTGGAGTATCTGGGAGTCTGGTTTGATACAGGCAGAAAAAGTTCTTCCTTCCGACCACATGGATATGGAAGTTGATGTCCCAGGTGCGTCAGTTGATGAACACAATTCATCCAAAGGTGTGAAACGATCTCCAAGTTCTTGGTTTGATGGCGGCAACCTTGGAAGTAGTGCTGTGGGCGAGAGCACACATGCGCCAATTTCAACACTCGCTGCTGTCACGTTGGAACCCGCAGTCTCAAGACTATTAAATTTGGCTCCACTTACCGATGAGTGTCTGCTCTCACCTCAAATGGTGGTTGCAGGAGGTTCATCTGAGCCAGGGGGTTGTCCCTGTCCTTCCTGAACTGGTTCTTAAAATGGATGTGAGTCTCTGGGGCTGGGGAGCTCATTGTCAGGAACTCATGGCCCAGGGACATGGGATGGAGGAAGAGGCCCTCTGGAACATTATTCACCTGGAAGCCCGGGCAGTGAGGCTGCCGTGCTTGCAGTTCAGCCACAAACTCCAGGGTCAAGCGGTCCATATAATATCGGAAAACACGACGGTAGCCTATATCAAATGCCAGGGAGGAACCAAGAACCCAGCAGGTGTCTCAGGAGATAGACCTCCTTAATGGAATGGGTGGAAATACATTTACAGACTATATCAGCCTCACACATCACAGGAAAAGACAACATCAGAGCAGATTTTCTAAGCAGGGAGAGTCTGCATCCAGGAGAGTGGGAGTTGTGGGCTGTAGCCTTTCAACTGATAGTAGATCGCTGGGTCATCCTGACCCTTGACCTGCTGGCCACATCTCAAAATGCGCAGGTTCCCCGATTCTTCAGTCGCAGAAGAAATCCGTGGTCCCTGGGGATAAGACGCTCTCATTCAGACTGGCCGGAAGAAGAGTTGCTACTTCCCTCTATGGCCCCTGCTAAGAAGGATCATTTGCAGAATCAAGCACCACAGGGGATTAGTCCTGTTAATAGCTCCAGATTGGCCCAGGCGTCCATGGTATGCTGACATGTGGAGACTCCTGGTGGGGAGACCCCCCTGTACCTCCCACCACACAGGGACCTGCTACAGCAGGGACTGGCCCTTCACAAGGATCTGACTCGATTCTTCCTTATGGTCTGGCCCTTGAGAGGGCTTGCCTGATGAAGCGAGGATATTCTGCATTGGTAATTGCCACCTTACTCTGCACTTGGAAGTTCTCTACGTCCCTAGTGTGTGTGCGGGTCTGGAGAGTATTTGAGGACTGGTGCGAGGAATGCGGCGTATCCCCTCGGGCAGTCAAAATCCCACTTATTCTGGAATTTTTGCAGGACGGCTTGAATTAAGGTTTGACCTTTAACTCCTTGAAGGTGCAGGTAGCGGCTCTCTCCTGTTTCAGGGGAAAGGTGAACGGAACCTCCCTGTCGGGTCATCCGGACATGGCCCGTTTTCTGAAAGGGGTGAAGTATTAACCGGACCGCAGGCAGCCTCCTGCCCTGATCGGGAATAGCTTTTGTACATCCCATTGGTCCTGAGTCCATTTGTCTACACTAAGGAAAACGAAATTATCAGGTAAGTAATTTCTCCATTATGGCCTTGTTAAGGCAACTTTTTTGAATCTGAATTAATTTAGGTTTGCTTGGAAAGAGTGTGAAGTCTTATGCAATCAGGACTATTTTTTTTTTGTTTAAATTTTTAATTACTCTTGGAATATTTTTGTAAGTTTTTCATGATAAAAAAGTAGTCATGTTATGTTGCATTAAAGCAGGAGTTAGTTTTACTGACTTTGTATTTTATTTTTTTTTTTTAGCGAATGTGATTTGTGTTCTATTATAAATTGTGTGGAATATGTCTTTTAATTAAATTGTTTGAAGATGTGAAAATTGTTCACAAGGCACTGTATTATTCAACAGTATGAACAACTGTACAGAATATGCTCCAGATGAGATCATGAAACTAATCTGCTTAGAATTTATATATGGAACTGAAAGAGTTAAACATCAACAATGGACATTTGGATGAAGCATTGTGCTGTCAAGTTTCACATTACTTAAAGCATTTTTTTATCATTTAATCATTTTTATATCTGTTACTGATAGCAAGCTCAGTGTACATGGGACCACACAATGTGGATTTTATTTTAAGCTTTCCAACAATAAAAGTTATCTGAGGGAAGAGGCTTGAAAGGGGCTGAGAAAGGAGGATCTAGGACCCACTCATCCTGAATCTGCTTGCCAATCAGTAGTGCTGCAACCAAGTGACTTCCCTCCGCTCCAAAATGAAATCCTGTTAGAAAAACACAGCCCTACTGGTTCAGCTACCTTACCCCTGCTTCCTAGGTTTGCCAGAGGAGAGGGCCATTGCTAACTCAATTGCACTCCGCTCACAAAGAGCTGAAATTTGAGCTTGAGCGCTGGGTTTCACAACTCTAGAGCTGGATCTCAACGATCATGTCTTGTGGGTTTGCTCCTGATAGGATGGCATGAAATATCCAGTCAGTTCATTTGTTACTGACTTTTAAAGATCCACAAGGGCAATAGTTCAGCTGGAAGCTGCTGACAGTGTCATAGTGAGGCAAGAATGGTTAAAATTGGACATATTTGCCAATAGAAACAAATTTGGCGAGTCAAAAAACAGTGCCAAAGTACTTTCTTCAAAATGCCAGAAACCTCCAGGTGTCAAATTTGTTACCATATGTAATCGTTGTATAGTGGTCAATATAGTGTGTTTGGCTCTAGGCAGCTGCAAGTAGAAGTTTTGTGCCTATTAGGTAGCAAAATAAATCAAGCTGGCAAATCACTGTCACTTAAATCTCTGAGTTCTGATAAATGTTCCTGTTCGGGTATGCTGGCCACTGCTAGTGCCCTGCTGCCAGACATTGGTATATAAAAGAGGTTGACTTTTTTTCACCCTGTTTTGTATTAAACTTGCTGCAAGCACTTCTGGGGTTAAAACTTAGGCCACAGCCTTAATCTCATGCCCTGTAAATGGATTCAGAAGTGGCTTGACATGCCTCTGCTGGTGCTGTTTGCTTGCTGTGCATGAACTGTAAGAACAAAACAGAATTTATCTTGTGTTTTTTTTTTCCCCTCCCTTTTGCACCTTAGTTCTTTTCCACAGCAGCAGTATGGCCATCAGGGAAGTCCTGAAGCTTATAATATGATGCACATGAATGGAAATGGTGGACACATGGGACAAGTAAACATGACCTCCATGCCTATAACTGGGATGCCTATGGGTCCAGATCAGGTAAGAAGGGGAATGGGAGTCTGGGCTTAGTGTTAGAGTACGGTGCTCAGAAGCTATTAAAAGTGCAAGATCACTCCAAAACCAGCAAGTTAAGAAATATCTTGTGAGTACAAAAAAAATGTAGGTGCTGAGGGAGGGCAGTCTTGCCGCATTCTCTGCATTTGACAAAAAATAAGTTTCTGCAGCTTCTATTTTAGGGCATATGTAGGGTTCAAATACATTTCAATTTCTGAAAATAAAAAAATCTTCATGCCAACCACCTTGGGGCCTTTTTTTTTTTTTTTTTTAAAGACATGAAAAACACCCTGGATTTTTTTTTTTTTTTAATTAATAAAGAATGCGAACAACTTTTTGGAAGTCCAGGTGTGTTAAGTTCTGCTCCTGGCCAACAAATGGCTCTGCCGAATCTGTCCAGAGAATTGATACTGTACCCGCCTGAAAGCAGCGTCTGCATAGATAAAAAGACAGTAAATTGGCACTGAATGCTGACATGCTTGTGGTTGGCAAAGCGGGGGCAGGCAGGCATGATCTGTTTGGCTGGGTCTACCCTCTCCCTGAAAATACAGGCAGAAAAGCTTAGGTGTCATTTTTTACTCTAATCTGAATATGAAAAATCACAATCAAGAAGTTTTAGAAAATTGTTGTACATGCTTTGCTTGGTTCCTGGGTTTTGTTTTTTTCTTCAGCCTTGTTTGTCTGACAAACAGTGGTCTTTGTTGGACGTCATCTGCATACCCCAAAGGTCTTGAGGGTTCAGCATGAGAGACCAGATGGCACTAGTTTTGTTTTGCCTTGACTGCTGCCCCGTACTCTTTAGGATTCACTTTAAGGTTGCTTGCCTTACCTTAGAGGTTATTCGTGGTTTGGCCCCTATTTGTCAGTAAAGTGTTTTTTTTCTAAATATTTTGCAGGTCCAGCACTTACAGTTAGGGAATGACTTTTTGATTTCTGACCCTTCTTTTAGGAAGTTTGTACGGGCTAAAACCAGGTCTTGGGCCTTTATGTTTGGGCCTCCAGTTGTATGGAGCTCTTTGTGGAAAGAATTGAGACTAGAAAATAACTGCAAGGTTTAGACTATGTTTGAAGGCTCATCTGTTTCAAATTGTGCTAATAACCTATGGGGGTAATTTTCAAAAGGAGTCACGCGCGTAAATGTAACTACTATTGAAGCAATTTTTAAAAGCTGTTTACTCCAGTAAAGCGCACTTATGCAAGTAAATCCTGTGGACAATTCAATGGCATATATTGTAGCAATTTTCAAAAGCCCATTTACTCGAGTAAAACCCAGTTTTACTCGAGTAAATGCTTGTTAAAATCAGGCCCTATATGATCAGCTATTTTGGGGGCTTTGATTTAGATTTTTGAGAAATGTGACTTGGTAGTCTGTTTTAGGTTTGGCGTTTTGGTTCTTTTATATTCAGTTTAGTTATTTTGTGTTTTTCCTATTTAATGTGTGTGTATAATTTTGGTTTCCTGAACATACCCGGATCAGTCCAGACAAGTGGGTTTGCCTCCCTACTAGCAGATGGAGTCGGAGAAACAAAACTTTGAGCCACTGCTACATAACAGAGTGCGCCACCTGCAATCCCTCAGTATTTCTGTGACTCCAACAGATGGTAGAGATGCAACCCTGCCGTCTGAGATTAAGAAAGAGAGAAACTGAAGTAGGAGAATTTATGGAGGAAGCTCCCTGAGGTGTTAGGCTCCTTGGTGGACCATCCCTCAGGTTGAGCTGGGGGTCTGGGGGGTTGGGAACCCCTGCCTTATGCTTGCCCACATTGTGCCAGGGGACTGGTTCCCTCAGGGCCTCCGAGGCCTCTGTCTGCAAGGCCCCGGAATCAGGGAAGTACCCCTGTGTGTGTTTTTTGCCTTTGTATCTGTGAATTTAAAGTTAAAAGAAAAAGGAGCAGAAAGGCAAACAGCTGGTTGGTGGAAGGTGCGACCATGAGGCAGCGAGGGCTGCAGGCCTCAGCAGACAGGTAACTGCTGTGCCAGTCCGCATGTGTCCCGGGGGCCCCGGCATTAGTGACCCAGGCCTGTAACAGAGGAGGTGCGGCTTCAGTTGGTGCAGCCATGTTTGTTTTCCTGTGCGTCTCTGGACCGTGCTGAGGCCAGAAAGCAGCGGTCTTTTCCGCAGAGGTTCCCTAATTTATCCACGTCACGGGGAAATGGCACAGCGTGGTTAAAAAAAAAAAAAAGCGCGTGCCAGAGCGCTGATTGAGGCTAACGGTGTTTTTAGGCCATGGGGGCAGCCGTTGGTGCAGGAGCAGGTGGTATGGCACCCAAGCCACGCAGAGAAGTGTGCCACAGTCTACACGCTTGAATTCTCGCTCCCTCTGTCCTGGTTGAACTTCAGGAGAGGAGGGTTCCTCAGTGGGTGCACACTGGAGTAAGTGGATTTCCCGCCCTTCGGGGGGGGACGTTGGTATCGGCGGTCGAGGGGTCCAGTGGGGCCCCTGCGAGGCGGCTGGGTCTGAGGAAGGCTGCGGGCAGGAGTCCTTTTTAACTAGGCAACCCCTCCCCTGTTTTCTCCCCCGGTTCAGGGGGACTCTGATGGGGGGGGGTCCCCGTGCTCCGACGTCCCGGAGCACGGGGACCGATGGCCCTGAGGGATTTTTGCCGAAATTTTTCCTTGTTGCATAAAGCCTTCCTGGCAAGGAAAAAGGGGCCAAGGGGGAAACGGGCAAGAGTCGGGCCTCCCCTATCTGCACTGGAGAAACCTAAGAGGGCAGCAGGTGAGTCTGGGGACCTACTGCATCGTCTGGGACTGCGTTGGGTGGAGTCTGAGGTTGACCACAGGGGTGGAGGGGGACACTCCATGGATGATCTGCAGAATTTCCCTTTGGACCACCCAGGAGTTGGTTCCAGATGCTGACGTGACTGGCACCGGGTGTGGACCCGGATATAGCTAAGGATGATCCGGATGAAAGATCGGAGGGGAATGATCCTCGAGTTGTCCATTTATTTAAGAAGGTGGAGCTATGCCCTCTTATTCCATAGGTCTTGGAGGAATTGGGGGTTAAAGTGACTCAGGCGGAGTCGGATAGCGAAGGGGGGAGTCCGTTCCTGGATGGGCTGAGGGGCCCCCCTGAATGCCTTTCCCTTATCTAAAAAGATCAGGAAGTTGAGAGCTATATCCCCTGATGGAGGAGGCTTTGGAGATACTGTGGGTACCGAAGATGGATGCTGCGGTGTCTGTGGTCACTTAAGACAACCATCCCAGTGGTGGGGACTGTGGTTTTGAAGGATATGCAGGACTGCAAGTTGGAGATTCACCTAAGGCAGATGTTTGAGGTCCCACACTGAGTCTTTGGGCTGCCATTTGTGCCATCTTGATGCAGAGGGCCTGTCTGTGTGGGGTGCAGAAAGCACAGGATCCGACTTAGACAGGAGATATGGTGCCCCGCAGTCAGCTCATTTACAGGCTGGAGTGACTTAAGTAACCAATGCATTCTATGATTTAGTTCGCTCGTCAGCCAGGAGTATGGTCGCTGGGGTGGCAGCCTGCAGGCTTTTGTGGCTGTGCAATTGGTCAGTGGGCATGTGGTCAAAGGCTCAGCTGTATAATCTCCCTTTCAAAGGGAAGCTTATCTTTGGGGAGAGTTTGGATCAGCTGATGAAAATGTTAGGGGAATCTGAGGGGAACAGGCTGTCTGAGGATAAGCATGCTAGTAAGAAGGTGTTCCTGCCTCGAATCCAGTTCAGGGATTCAAGGAGATTTCAGTCTGGTTGCACCACCTCCAACGTGTCTGCGAAGCTAATGGGCAATCGCCAGCAATCCTTTTGTGGGGGCCGTAGAGGCTCTAGGGGTGGTGCCGGTCAAGGGACCAGTGGTGGAAAATCAACACAAGGAAGCTAGGGTGTCCCACTCCTGCATAGAAGCCATAGAGGGCAGCTTGTCCAGCTTTTACGTGGAGTGGACCAGGATATCTTGGACCGTTGGGTGCTAGAGGTCATAAGAGATGGCTACACTCTGGAATTTTTGTGCCTTGTTAGGGAGGTCTTTCTCGAGTCTCATGTGGTCTCTCGCAGCAAGTGAGAGGCTGTGGTAGACACTGGAAAGGTTACTGGATCTACATGCCATAGTGCTTGTGCCATGGGAGGTACAAGGGCAGGGCAGGTACCCCATTTACTTCATGGTTCCCAAGAAGGAGGGTACTTTCCGTCCCATTTTCGACCTGCAGAAGGTGAACAGGGCTCTTTGGATGCTGCATTTTCGTATGGGAACACTGTGCACGGTTGTAGCGGCAGTCTACAAAGGAGAGTTCCTGATGTCTCTGGACTTGATGGAGGCGTATCTTTATATTCCGATTTGGATGGACCATCAGAAGTTTCTTCGTTTCATAGTGCTGGATCAGCATTTTCAGTTTCGGTCCCTTCCTTTCGGACTGGCGACGGCACCACGAACCTTCACCAAGATGATGGTGGTGGTGGCTGCGGCCCTTAGCAAGGAAGGAGTTCTGGTTCATCCATACCTTGTCGATTGGCTCATTCGAGCAAAGTCAGAGGAGGAGTGCGAGTGGTAGTTCAGCGGGTGATGAACGCCTTGCAATCACTAGGTTGGGTCATAAATATGTCAGAGCTAGCTGATTCCGACCCAATCCTTGGAGTATCTGGGGGCTCTATTCGATACTAGAAAGGACAGAGTGTTCTTGTCGGAAGACCGAGTGAGGAGGTTGTAGGGACAGGTGACACACCTGCTTCGCGTGTTATTGGACAATGCGACAATGGTGGTGTACATCAACCGACAAGGCGTGATGAATAGTCAGGTGGTAGCTCTGGAGGGACTGTGTTCGTGTGGGCAGAGCACCATCTCAAGGGCATAGTGGCCTCACATGACACAGGTGCGGAAAACGTACAGGCAGACTTTCTCAGCAGCCAGCAATTGGACCCGGTGGAATGGGAGTTGTCCCACAAGGCTTGGAACCACATTTGTGCCTGGTGGTGTTCCCCAGCAGAGCCTCATGGCGACACGGTTCAATGCAAAGGCAGAGAGGTTTCTCAGTCGTAGAAGAGAGGTCAGTTTGGTGGGCCTGGATGCTCTAGTGTGCTTTTGGCCGTCGGGGTTCCTGCTATGTGTTTCCTCCTTGGCCTCTGGTCGGTCGAATTCTGAGGCGTATAGAGGTGTTGGTAGCGTCCAAGTGGCCACAATGTCCGTGATTTGCAGATCTGGTGTATATGGCGGTGGTCCAATCCCTTTGGCTGGTTCATCTACCAAAGTTGCTGTGTCAGGGGCCCATGTTTCCAGATCGAGAGGATCACATTTGTCTCGCGGCTTGGATTTTGAGAGGTGGCGGCTGTGCCTGGAAGGTTATTCAGAGCAGGTTATCTCCATGTTTCTCCAGGCTAGTCGACCTGTTACTTTGGCATATATTCAGGTCTGGAGGGCGTTTGAGTCTTGGTGACTTCAGAGATAGGTGCATCTCCTGTCAGTGGAGGTTCCTCTCATCTTGAATTTGTGCAACAGGGCTTGTCTAAGGGTCTCGCCTATAGTACCATTTACATTCAGGTGTCAGCTTTGGGCTCTCTTAGGGGCAAATGGCGAGGCAGGTTCTTGGCCTCACGTCCGGATGTGGTTCATTTCTTAAAAGGTCAAGCATTTGTGACTTATGGTCTGGAAGTTATGCCCAGTTTGGAGCCTTAATTTGGTCTTGCGAGTTTTGTGTGGGGCTCCTTTTGAGCCTTTGAGGAGAGCGACACTGAAGGCTTTGACTCTGGCCGAACAGAGGGCCACAGAACACTGCCTTCAGACAGGTTTCGGAGTTACAGGCTCTGTCTTGCAAGACTCCCTTTCTACGGATTTCCCATGATGAGGGTTTCCTTGCGGACGGTCCCCTCTTTTTGGTCTAAGGTGGTGTCCTTTCTTGTTAATCGGTAGACCTTCCGGCTTTTCCGGCGTGGTCTAAGGATTCCCTTAAGGGCAGGGATCTGCAGCTTTTGGATGTGAGGAGAACTCTGTTGCGTTATTTGAAGCTGTTGACTATTTTGGCGCTCTGATCACCTTTTTGTCCTGTATGGGGCCAGGAAGAAGGGAGAGAAGGCCTCTAAGGCTACCATTTCCCATTGGTTGAAAGCAGCTATTTGCATGGTCTATATTTGTAAGGGCTGTCAAGTTCCAGCGGGGCTGAAAGTGCACTCCACAACATCACTAGCCACTTCCTGGGCAGAATGTCAGTTGCTGTCGCTTCAGGAGATTTGTAGGGCTGCACACTTTCCTCGTTGCCTACTTTCACCAGACTGCATGGATGTGAGGGCGCAGGAAGATGTGTTCTTTGGTGAGAGTGTTCTGCGTGTGGGTCTTTCGGGTGCCCACCCAGTCTAGGGGTGCTTTGGTACATCTCACTTATCTGGACTGATCCGGGTATGTTCAGTAAAGGAAAATTGGTTCTTACCTGCTAATTTTCGTTCCTGTAATATCACAGATCAGTCATGAGACCCATCCCGTCACTGCCAAAAGACTGTTTTTTGCAACTGGTGGTTCAAGTTGGTTTGCATTTCAGGGTACTTGGGCAATTGATCATGGTTTGGGTTTTTCAGATTGTTTTTGGGGGTTTCCAACCCTATAGTTGTCCCTGTTAGCCTGAGAAAGGGGTTTTGGGGTTACATCTTGGCTTGGGTACATGTCAGTACTGAGGGACTGCAGGTGGTGCACTCTGTTATGTAGCAGTGCCTCAAAGTTTTGTTTCTCTGACTCCATCTGCTGGTAAGGAGGCAAAACTCACTTGTCGCGACAGATCTGTGGTATTATAGGAATGAAAATTAACAGGTAAGAACCAATTTTCCTTTAATCTTTTTGTATTAATGTTTGTCAGTTAAGCGTATTCCAATTTTTGCTGTCCATTGCTTAGGGTTCTCAAGATGGGCTATTAATAATTGTAAACAGATAAAATTCTGTTTTTGAGGGGTGCAGTATGTCTACTAGGATGGGGGAAACAATGTGATTGTGACAGTCTACCTGGTTACTTGAACTCTGTATTTCACATTTTAAAAGCAAAGCATTAAAAACATTTTTTTTTCCTTCAACAGAAATACTGCTGACAGCTAACAGGATGCAAGAAAGCGTTTTCAGTCAGTATAAGATGCAGTTAAGACAGACACACTGGTAGCAGCAGCTAGCGGTGGCCTTATGGGAAGACTTCCCGAAGACAGCCTCAGCTTCTTACCAAAAGACTGTTGAGTAGAAGAAACCTGCAACTGTGCATAAAAATGTGCTGTACAAAGAAATGGGGGACACAAATAATTTTGGTGCTCCGTGGCGTTAAAGATGTTGGTTTGGAAATGGTTTATTGGTAAATATGGTGGTAGGCATACCAATTCTGCCTACCAATAACTATCCAAAGCACTGAAAGAAGTAATATCCCAACGGAGAAAAATTCAGATACTGTCTGTAACCATGTTAGACTTGTAGATCTTAAGTCTTGACACTTCCTCCCCCTTTTTTCCATGCACCCCCCCAAACTAGTGTACTAGTTTACTGATTTGTTAGTACAACAAGAATTCTTGTATTTCTTGGCCCAATTTGCTTATGCAAAACAAATTAGCACCCCATTGTAGGGTAATTCCTAGGCTCAACCAGTTGGAAAAGAATATGGAAGCATGTCCTGTCCCATTGTGTGGCTTGTGTTTGTCTCTTAGTGTGCAGTCATGCGTGCACGTTAGGAAAGAGCGTATCCCCTTTTTATTTTGGGCTCTCCCCCCCCCCCCCCCCCCCCAACTGTTTTTTGTTTTTTTGTTGCCAAACATGGACTCCATGAGTGTTCTGAGAAGGATCAAGTTTCTTCATGACTGTAGAAGGAACCAGTTTGGATGGTAACATACAACAAGGCCAAACTATTTGGAGTGGCAGGTATTTCTCAATCATTAAGCCTGTGCTAATTCAGCCACTTATTTTTATTCCTGTCTGCCAGCACATGTTCAATACATACCTTGTTCAACCCTTGAATCGGAAATTGAAACAATTTAAATTTATTTAATTTTGCAAATTTGTATTCCGCCTTTATAATACCATAGATAAACAAGGTGGATTTCACCACTTAAAAAATTCAAACCAATCGCCATAATTAAAACATCAAAAGACTTGGATAATTGGTCATTTCCTCTGTGCTTGTTACTGGGACAATAATCTTTCTTCTGGGAACTTTTATTAGAAAGGTCAAGGCATGGCAATATGAATTTGAATTTGGTAGATTTTTTTTTTTTTTTGTGAATAGTTTTGTAAATATGATCTTTAAGATATTGTATTATATATACATAAATATATATATGACTTTTGTAGGTCACAATAACTCATTTTTGCAGAGTTTGTGAAGCTAAATATTTAACTGATTTCTTTAAATTCTTGGCTTAGTGATGTCTGAATATGACTTTTTTTTTATTATTAATAATTTAATTGACCTCTGGGGTAGGCTGCTTTTCTCTCCTTCCCTTCCCTCCTTTTTGTAAACTATTCTCTTTTTTTCAGTTTATTTGCATTTCTAGTCATAGCTGTTTAAGTGATCATTTCGTTAGGTTTTAGCAATCAATTAACATCTTTTTCCAGCTTAGTAAGCACTTTGTTTTAACTTTTTTTTCCCCTCTGTATGGGGAGAATTAACAGGTATAAAAATAATCTCTCTAGTTTTTCAAGCTGTTCATAAATGTTGCGGTGCTGGTGGTTTGTTTCCCTATAAAAAGGCTGCCTTTCTTTGGTAGTAAATGATTTTGCTGTGATATCCTGCCTCCATCCCTCTCCCAACTTTGTCTAAAAACATAATTTTGCTGATCATGATTTATATATTCTGCCACTGGGCATCCCTTTGTCCCAGGATGGCTCAAAATGTTTGCCAGTCTTTGTGTCCTCTAGTCTAGGACTTCCTAAACCCGCAGCCAGGGTGGGAGATAAATCTGCATACATTAGAAATGTAGTGTGCGTAGATTTCTCATCAGTGCAGACATCCCAAAAACCCAACTGGCTGCAGGGTTTCCCCAGGACAGGTTTGCCAAGCCCTGCTCTACTTTCTGCTGGCAGTGCAGATGGCGAGACCTTTGTTATGCACTAACTGGTGAATTCCAGGCCCATGTCTTTCTCCTCTCTTAATCAGCTTGGTGTTCATGGCTGCTCACTTAGTGGCATGCACGGAGTTTACCTCTCATTAGAGTTGCTTTTTTGCCCTTTATTTTGGCCGTGGATGTACGCTCTGGTAGGTCACACCCCAAAATCTTTTAGCAGGCAGTTGTCAGACTGGTCTCATCTTTGTGCAAAGTAGCTATGGATTTTGGATCCGGTTTGAAAGTGAAAGTGCACACATTGTGAGCATGGTCTTCTGTCCGCCGTTCCTGCAGACTTCTGGAACCACTTTTTGCGTGGTTAGAAATTTTAAGGGAAAGAATATGTAGATTTGAAAATAACTTACATGGGTTACTTTCTAATCTCCATCAAAATGCGCCTAAAAGTACATTTGTTGTGAACAACATTTATACTTCTACTTTAGATGAAGAGAAGGCAGTTTTTAGACAGATAAATTACCCATGCCAATGGCTTTGAAAATTGCTGTGCTAGTGTTTGAAAGGCAGTAAGCTGCACATATTAAATGTCTTTGATTTTAAGGTGCCCCCCCCCCCCCTTTTAATTTAGTTCCCACCCCTGACTCCAGTTGCCTGCCCTGATATCACCTGTGCTGTGGCTTCATTGGCACAGTAGCAGCATCTGTTGATTCTTCCTTCTCTCCTCTGGACCAGAGGGTGTCACCTTCGTGGCACCCCTCAACCTTGCTGGACAAGGAGACAAGTCTGCACTGCAGCCTGAGATGTTAAATTACTTATGATCATTTAAAAAAAATGTTAAAAAAAAAAAGGACAAACCAGCACATAACTACCCAGGGCTCGAGTCTGTGGGTTTCTCTAATGTTGTTACTTTTTATAAAGGCAAACCCATGCTGCATTTTCCTGTAAGGTTACTGTTTTTCAGCGTGTGCAATTAATTTAATTCTCCTCTGAAGTGTATAAGTTGGTAGGCACCTAAGATAGTTAACTTTGCAGTTATACGACTTTATTTTTTCTCCCTCAGCCCCACTGCAAAGCAAATGAAGATATAATTAAATGTTTTGAACATTGCCCTGCTGGAGATTTACACCCTGCCCTGTCCCTCAAAAACTATTTTTTTAAATGTCCTGTCTGGAATGTTGCTGATTAGAAGTCTACGATTGCAGACTGAACTGGAGCCGTCTCTGACCACCTGCTGTGTTTAACTCTGGTCTGGGGAAGTTGCAGCATTGTTGCAAAGTCCATTAAGTGTTAAATTATTTCAAAGTGCTTTTTAGCCCCATCCTCCTGTTTTGTGCAGGGGGAAAACTAGAGTATTTTTACAGGCTAAACTGCAAACATATTTGAATGTTGCACCTTTTCCATGTACTGATTTTTTTAAGTTAGGTTTTAGTGTGCAGAATTTTTTTTTTTTTTAAATATAGAATGATGCAGTTATGAAATCACGTAATTCTGAGGTAGCAATATTTAAAACAATATTCTCAGGAGGCTTACAGTATTGAGAAATCAATTTAGTTTACATTTAAGGGTCGAGTGAAATATCTGTATTTCTTTTTTTCTATGGCAAGACAAACTGATTCCATGACCATTTATAAAATTGCTGGTTGTAAGCTATTCTGCTCTGATTTGTTTTGTGATGTTAATATTAATGTAAATAAAGGTTTCTATTTAAAATTAGACTCTTTTGAATTGTCGCTGTTTTTTTACATTTATTTAAAAGGTTTAATTGTTTGCTTGTTCTACAGCAGAGGGAAGAGTATTAAAAATAGGGATTTTCATTTTCAGTTCTTATTTTATTTTTCCCAGGAATTTCTCAGTATTTATTACAAGACGAACAAAATGTATATTTACCCCAAAAAATGACTGGTCATTTTCCACGGATTCCTCCTGCTTTTGTTCTTATTGTAATAAACACTGACATTTCTGGGGGAAATTGAAATAAAAGCTGAAAATAAATGTCCCTATTTATAAATTACAAGGCACAAGCTACAGACAGTTATTTGGCTAATTAAAATAAATTCCTCTTACTGGTCCACTTTGACACCAGTGCCAAAAGCCTAGGTTAGGGGAATTCTAAAGATTCTGGTGCTTGTTCGCTTCTGCTCTGTAAAGTATTATTGAAGGGGTTGGTAGGGGGAAAAGAAAGGGTCAGGGTATTGTACTTGCTCAGAGGATGGTAGTTCTCACACATGGGTGACATCAGATGGAGCCCCTGATGTGGAAAACTTATGTCAAAGTTTCTAGAACTTTGACTAGGCACTCTGAGCATGCCCACGTGGGGTTTCTCTCCACTCTCTTTCCGCAGAGCTGTAAGCCTCGCAGTGTGAGTGAGCTCACTTTGGCTGTTTTTTGGCCATGTGGGAAATCTTCCTCTTACATTTTTCATGTGTTTTTTCTCATTGTCCCGTTGCCAGGTCTCTCTTGGTGCCTTCCCATAGTGTCTCATACTCTGGGTTTTCGGCGATTTGGGTAAGCTTCCTTTTGCGGTTGATTCACCGTGGTGGTGGTGTGTTGCCGCCCTGTCACCTTAGTTTTTGGTTTGTGCCCCTTTTGTTTCATCTGACAAGGCCATGTACGGTTTTCGGCAATGCCCCTGGTGCCCAAGGACCATGTCCATCACGGATCCACATGAGATGTGTCCTCTGCCTGGGGGTATTGCATGATGTTTGGCGGTGCCGTTTATGTGCTCAGATAACCTCAAAGGGACATCTGTTTCAACTCAGATGGAGCAGCTCTTCGGGTCGAAGAAGTCCAAGGCATTGGCATCAAAGGACCAAGGAGCCGCACCAATGCGGACACCAAGCTATCGATATCGGCGGGACCATCCATGCCATCGGCAGATAGCGCCGGAGACAGACCACCATCAATCTCCTCCAGGCCAAGGATGTCTGGTTCCTCGTCATCACCTCGGCACCAGGGAAGGACCGGGCTGAGCATTGAGGGAAGCTGAAGAAGCATCAGTACTGGTCTGTGTCAATGCATGGTGCCAGGCATGGGGTTGCACCGACTTATGCTGCAATGCCCCTGAAACAATGCTGTGGCGAGGAATGCCAGTTCTCCGGTGCTGGGGGTCTACGACAGTCTCCACTGGTCCAGATGCCAGTTACCGATCCACCTTGAGGGTCTGAAAAGAATCTTCTTTCCTCCCAGTCAGTGTTGGCATCGGCAATGTTTGAGGAGGAACTGGAGTGCCGAATCCAGCTGCGGTGGAGCAGGTGCTGCAGGGCTTCGATTCTATGGCACCGGACCTAGTGCTGCCCATCCTTGTACCGCTTCTGGAGAAGCTCAACATGCTTATCAGTGTGTTACTGACCCAGCTGGCATCTGTTCCCGGGACAGCATATGTGCCTAATGGGGCACAGAGGCCTCCCACTACCAGGGCGAAGGTCGTCACCGGTTTCTCCTCCGAGGAAGCTCCACCGAGGCTGGCAGAGCTGCCAAGGCCTGTAGCCCCCCATCCAGTTTTACCAGTGCCTGAACCTCTGGACGAAGGCCAAGCACCTAAGGACCCATCTCCTGTGACTTATAGTGAGGATGAGGAACCCTATGACCCCTGGGTTGATATTTCCTCCAAAGGTCTCCCTTCAGACCCTTCTCCTATAGAGGAGCGAAGGAAGTCTTTGCCTGAGGACTTGACTTTCCCGGTTTTCGTGAGGATGATGGTGAATCCATCCCATTTCAGTTATTAACAGAGGAGGATGCCAGGCACACAATACTTGGGATCCTTCAGTTTGTGGAGCCTCCTGAGGAGATCCCAGCAGTCCCAGTACACAAAATCTTTAAGGAGCTGCTGCTGAGCATATGAGAACACCCTTCACAATGCCTCCCGTTAATAAGTTAGACAGGGTCTACCTCATCTGGAAGGCTGCCAGATTTGATAAGTGTCAGGTGCCCCACCAGTCTGTGTTGGTCGAATTTGCTCTCAAGAGGACCATGGGCTCTGAGTCATTCCTCAGCATCCCCAGGAAGGACCTTAGAGCGATGGATGCTATTGGGAGGAAGGTGTTTCAAGGCGTCATGTCATGTTCATTGCCCGCATTGCTGCCTACCAGCAACAGCAGGACACCCTCATGTTGCTGGTGCATAAGGACCTGGAGTGCGGAAAACACGAGGTCCGTGCGACCTACGATGTTTTCGAGAGTCTCTGCAGTGGGAATCTGTGCCTGCAGAGTGGTATGGCCGCAGGCCTCGGATCTCCAACCAGAGATATAGGAACGACTTGCTGACATGTCATGTACTGGGGAGAATCTCATAAGAAAATAAGAATTGCCATACTGGGTCAGACCAAGAGTCCATCAAGGCCAGTATCCTGTTTCCAACAGTGGCCAATCCAAGTCACAAATACATGGCAAGTACCCAAATATTAAATAAATCTCAAGCAACTATTGCTTAATAATTAATAGCAGTTTATGGATTTTTCCTCTAGGAACTTATCCAAACCTTTTTTAAACCCAGCTATACTAACTGCTGTAACCACATCCTCTGGCAATGAATTCCAGAGCTTAACTATGCGCTGAGTGAAAAAGAATTTTCTTTGATTTGTTTTAAATGAGCTACTTGTTAACTTCATGGAGTGCCCCCTAGTCCTTCTATTATCTGAGAGAGAGTAAATAACCAATTTACATTGACTTGATCAAGTCCTTCCACGATTTTGTAGATCTCTATCATATCCCTCCTCAGTCGTCTCTTCTCCAAACTGAACAGCCCTAACTTCCTTAGCCTTACCTCATAGGGTAGCCGTTCCATGCCCCTTACCATTTTGGGCACCCTTCTCTGTGGAGATAGGGCCATCATGAAACCCTCCAGACCCATTCTCTTCTAGGAGATTGGTGAGATAGGGGCCAAGGAAGTCTTTATTTCACCAAAGGAAGTACTATCCTGTGCCCGTCAACACCATCAGGGCTCCCATGGCCCTCTTAGGCAGCAGAGAGCCCCAGGCACCAGCCGACTCCTCAGTTGACGCCATCAGCCTCCAACAGTGTTTTGACTGGGTCGTAGGTAGCGTAGGCCAGTCAGCCCGTACCTGGAATGTTGGACCCTTTTGTCGGGGGCAGGCTGCGGTTTTTTTGCGAACCAGTGGCCCAGTATAACCTTGGCCCAGTGGGTTCTGTCCATCAAGGGTATCAATTGAATCTATTGGGTGTCCCACCAAATTGCCCCCTTGCCCATTTTGGGGGCCAGTGGCATGTCAGGAGATACTATTAGTGGAGCTCTCCTCCCTCTTGACAGCCAGAACGGTCAAGCCTTTACCACCAGGCAAAGAGGGTGGGGATTCAACTGCATATACTTCCTGATTCCAAAGAGACCAGGATGACTCCGTCCCATCCTAGACCTGAGGGCCTTGAACAAGTTTCTAAAAAATGAAAAGTTCAAGATGGTTTCCCTGGGCACCTTGATCCCCCTTTTGCAAAAAGGGCACTGGCTATGCTCCCTCAATTTAAAGCACATATACACTCATATCAAGATCTTCCCTGGTCGCAGGAAGTATCTCTGATTTGTGGTGGGGAAAAAAGCACTTCTAGTACCAAGTGTTGCCGTTCGGGCTAGCATCAGCCCCACGGGTCTTCACCAAAATGCCTGGCCGTGGTGGCGGCGCACCTCCGCAGGCTGGGATTGCATGTTTTCCCTTATCTGGACGATTGGATGATCAGGAACATGTCTCAGGCAGGGGCCGCCAGGTCCATGCGTCTGACCATCTGAGATTTGGAGTCACTAGTGTTAGGACTTGGGATAGTTGAGAACTATCTCAGTCCGTCATTTCAATTGGACTTCATAGGAGCCCTGCTAGACATGGCTCAGACTAGGGCCTTCCTGCTTCACTAGAGGACTGTCACCTTGACGACCATTGCAGCAGAGATTCAACAGAGGCAGCAGGTGTCAGCTTGGTACATGTTGAGGCTGTAGAGCCGTATGGCGCAACCATCCATGTTACTCCCTTGGCATGTTTACAAATGCGCAGAGCCCAATGGATCCTGAGGTTTCAGTGGCGCCAGGCTACTCAGAGCCTCCAGGATTGCATCTGAATCACCCCGTCTCTCCAGGGACTCATTGTCCTGGTAGTGGGTACTTTCAAATCTGGAACGGGGGATCTCTTTGAAGTCTCCCTACCCAAATTGTCCTAACCAAGGATGTGTCCATCCTGGTGGGGAGCTGATGTGTAGATGGTCTCAGCACTCAGGAACAATCTTGACAAATGAACTTTATGGAGCTTCGGGCAATCAGTTACATGCTATGGACTTTCAGAGATTGGATGTCCAACAAAGTTGTCCTAATCCAAACCAACAACAGGTAGCCATGTGGTATATCATCAAGCAGGGAAGCACAGGATCGTACCTACTGTGTCAGGAAGCAGCCAGATCCTGGTTATGAGCCCTGTCCCACGGGATGGTGCTCAGGGCCATGTACCTGGCCAGGATGGAAAACTTGGTAGTGCATAGGCTGAGTCGAGCCTTCAGACTCGACTCAGGTCTCTGGACCAGGGGATAGCGAATCTGATATTCTGCCTCTAATAGAGCCTGGACATAGGTCAGTTTGCATCCCCCTGCAATAAGAAGGTGTCTTGATTCTGCGCCCTGTACAGGTCAGACGGCAAACTAGCCTCGGATGCCCTTGCCCGCAATTGGGGCAAGGGTCTTCTGTACGTGTATCCTCCGATTCCCTTAGTTGCAAAGACTCTCTTGAAGCTTTGCAAGGAAAGGGGGGAGGGACTATGATTCTCATACCTCATTAGTCGAGACAGGTCTGGTTTCCACTCCTATGGGAGTTGTCCATCCAGAGACCAATCAGACTGGGGACTTCCCCAGATCTCACCAAGCAAGATCAAGGCAGGCTGCGGCATCCCAACCTCTAGGCCCTGTCTCTCATAGCCTGAATGTTGAAAGGTTAATCTTGCAGCCACCTGATCTTTCAGAGGATGTTTCTCAGGTCCTGTTGGCTTTTAGAAAGCCTTCCACTAGAAAATCCTATAAACTGAAATGGAGGAGGTTTTCTGTGTGGTGTGAGCAGAAGGCCCTAGATCCATTCTCTCTTCCCCAGCCAAAAACTGCTTGATTACGTTTTAAAGACCAACTCCATTAGAGTTCATCTAAGTGCAATACCACTAAGGTGTAGATGATACGCCCATCTCTGTACAGTCATTAATTGTACGATTCATGTGGGGCCTGCTCAACTGAAGTCTCCCCTAAGGCCTCTTGCTGTGTCTTGGGACCTCAACATAGTATTAGTTCAGTTGATGAAAGCTCCATTTGAGCCGCTGCACAACCTTGACCTGACGTATCTGACCTGGAAGGTCATGTTTTTGATGGCGGTCACTTCAGTGTGTAGGGTCAGCGAGTTGCAGGCTTAAGTGACTTATGGCCTTGCGTATGCACCTAAGTTCCTACCTAAGGTGGTGTGGACTTCCTTCTTAACCAGTCCATCGTCCTGCCAATATTCTTTCCCAGGCCCCATTGGCACCAAGGCGAACAAGTACTGCATAATTTGGACTGCAAACGAGCCTTAGCCTTCAACATGAGCGGACAGAAGCCCATATATAGTCCACCCAACTTTTTATTTTTTTTGATAGGAATAGGTTGGGCAGTGCCGTTCCCAAACAGACATTATCCAATTGGCTAGCAGATTGCATGTCCTTCTGTTATGCCCAGGCGGGACTGTATCTTGGGGGTCATGTTGAGGCTTATTCTGTCAGAGCCATGGCAACATCGGTAGCCCACTTCTGAGCAGTTCCTGTTGGGGAGATCTGCAAAACTGCAACATGGAGTTCTCTCCACACATTCGCATCTCACTGTTGTCTGGATAGGGATGGCTGCCGCGACAGTAGGTTCGGTCAGTTTGTCCTTCGGAACCTGTTGGAGATGTAGAACCCAACTCTTCCTGCCAAGGGCCCATTGTTTGGGTTCAGGCTGTCTCCCCCTCTATTACCAATAGCACTGTTGTTGTTGTGCCCATTGGCACTTGGTTGGGTGTCTGCTGGTCCCCTTTTGTGTTGGGAGCAGCCTGTAGCTGGGATTCACCCATGTGTGAGGACTACCATCCTTCTTGTCCTCAGAGAAAACAGAGTTGCTTATCTGTAGCAGATGTTCTCAGAGGTCAGCACGATGTTAGTCCTCACAAAACCGCCCGCCACCCTGCGGAGTTGGGTTTCTCCTATTTTTTATTTTAATTTTAATTCTCTGTTACAAGTCTGGAGAGGGACCCTGTGTGAACATCTGGTATAGGGCATACTGGGAAACTTTGACATAAGTTTTCCACATCGGGGCTCCATCTGATGATGTCACCCATGTGTGAGGACTAACATCCTGCTGTCTTCGGAGAACACCTGTTACATGTAAGCATCTCTGCTTTCTCCTACCAATAGAAACATGGCATGCGGTAAAATAAATGTTTTTTTTGTGAAGGCCCTGTTGTGGCTGCTGCAATATTTTGCTAATTACAAGTGCAAAGGGGAAGAGGTGGGCCAAAAATATTATTGCTTAATGTGACTCCCACACTCAGTGGAGGCAGTTTTTAGAATGGCTGCATTGGTAGCAAGTTCATGGGTACATTGCACATGTAGCCCCTGCAAGCCAATTTTCAAAATCTGGCTGATGGCCTACAATGGGCAATTAGTAACTGTCTATATTTATACCTACTTCATAGCTATAAATATACAGGCAGAGCTCTCAAAATATCTTTGTACTTTCCATTCCCCCAAATAACCCATAGAAATTATGGCAGAAGACGACCAAACGGCCCATCCAGTCTGCCCAGCAAGCTTTCACACTTAGTTTTTCCTCATACTTATCTGTTACTCTTGGCCCTTATTAGTAACTTTTTGGATCTAGTTACCGTCCACCCCCGCCATTGATACCCCTCTTTTGCCACAGGTAAAGGTATCTGTGCTGTTGATAGTGGGGGACAATTTTCAGTAGCCCCATTTCTGCAAGAAGAGACTTTTTGCCTGCAGAAATGAAGTTGAAAATTGCCTTCAGTAAGTGGAATATTGTTTCATGCAGCTACCTCCAGTTTGCCAACGTTTTTCTAAATCCCAGTGCCAGCCTGCTGCTGGTTTCCTCAGCCTCCGGTTCTTGTGTGCTTGCATTCTAATAGGGAATTCGATGACCACCCTGAAGAGTTAGGTTAATACACTTTCCATTTTTGCTGTTCAATCCAAAACTTTTAAAAGTAATTTCTAGCAACCTGCTGTGGAATAACTGAGGCGATGAGGTGACCCAATACCTACAGAAGTTCAGCAATGGATTGTAAGCTTCATGAATCATGATCCTTGAGCCAAAGGCCCAATTTCAGGACCTTCTGCTTAAAAATAACCCCTAGATGATGATCTGCTGGGAATCCCTTACAAGAAAGCACCACTGGAGCTTGTTTATCAATCAGTATTTTGAGCCACCTCTACTAGAAATGGAAATGTATTTCTTTTTGTGCAGAACCTGCTCCAGCTTTGCTCTCTGTATATATTTGAGCCTTCTCCCCATGCCGTTTGCACTGGCTGGGGGCCCTCTTCATTTTTTGTGTTATAACCAAGCTATTTATACAGAAAGGTGTGCGATGTTGCCCATTATACTTGCACATAGGGAAGCAAATGCTTTAAAACATCTCTCAAACTCACTGATGTTCAGGCATGCTGTCAATTTCAAACATACCTTTATCACAAGAAACAAAACTCATCATACCTAAAATTACAGGTACTTAGGTGAAAATATTGTGCTGACATTTTAAAGTCATTTCATTTTGTTTATGCTTCTCTGTCTGAAAAATAAATTGTTGTGCTACGGTTTTCTGTAATTGTTTTGACCTTAAATTGTTCACAAGACAGTAAAAAGTAAACCAAACAAACATATGGTTTTGCAAGAGAATTGCTTGGCTTTCAACATACAATCTCAATACATGGACTATTCATACAGATGTTGACTTCATTATAACAGAAAACATACATATGAAGTACAGTGGTACAGTCCTTTCAGAAATGGATCACTTATGAAATTTATTTTTGTGCACTACCAAGGAACGAGGTACTATTTAGACAAATGGATTTGGGCATTCCACATTTTATTAACAAAATTCTTGACAAGTTCAAGGAATTTTTCTGAATGGAACAAAAATATTTATAAGACATCTTCACCAGGTGCTTTTCCTTGAGTTGATATTTTCTCCTTTTTCCCCCCTACTGAAGTCAATGGACAGATGTGTACACTGAATTAAAATTGTAATCCCACAAGGAATCTGATGGTCTATCCTGCAGTCATACATATCTTCCAGGCTTCAATGGTATTGAGCTGGCTTGCCACCTCACCTAATTTTTCTTCACTATGGTCGTTCGTGCTTGATCAAAAATTTTTCATAAGTAGCACTGTTCATCTTTCTTAAGCTATGCTTTTGAATTGAGCTTGGGGTTTGTTTTTTTTTGTGGAACTGTATTTGAAGTTGAAACAGGGGTTTCAGTGGAAGGATTTTTGCTTGAGTTTTTTGTTTTTTTTGCTTTCTGTGGCCCTGATTCAAATTGTTGTAAAGGCAGCATCCTCATTCTGTTTTCCAGAAGCTCCTCTAAGCGTGTTAGTGGTAATCTTGCCAAAAAAAAAAATAGCTTTGTAAAGCAGGTGCACAATAATCCAAAACAAAAGCTGGTAACAGCGCTGGACTTCGAAGAGGGACCTCTACCCATCAAAGTGGACCATAGAAATTCACTGTCTATTTAAAATCACTTACCAGTGCAAACAGTCTAGCTAGTGTAGCCACAAAGTTCATCCAGTCCTCCAGGCTAATGTTACAACTCTGTGAAATCATACAACTTTTCCTCAAGTCTGTACATAGCTTCAAGTTCTAGCCAGTTGAGATCCTCAGTGAGGTCCTGCAATTCCAGGCTCTTAGCCCTCCCATCCTTCCCAGATTTGGCCTCTAAAAAAAAATAAATAATAATAATAATGCAGTTTTTGAATTTGTTCCATGCAATAGACTAGCATTATGCTATTTAGTACTGATTTTCTTGCTACTACAGAAGAGAAGTTGCTGTAAAAGATGCCAGGCCCATCAGAAACCGGTCGTTTCTAACTTGTCTCCAGCTTGGGGGAGAGCCCCAAAATCATAGTTGGGTTTATTTATCAGATTTTAATATTACGAAGATTAGTTATCTTGACTCTCAGATTATGAGCACCAGCTTTAGTAACCATTCTGTACAACAGCTGGGAACAAGGATTTTGAGCAAAGACATTCAATTTTGCTCGTACCATGCCACTCAACATCATTGGCAACCACCATTCAGAATGTAGGAGCCCCTACCCATCTACACTGTTTCTCCCTGAGGCAAGAAATTGCTAATTTATTAACGGATATGTATCATATTGCTGCTTTAGAACTGAGCATATGGATGCATGCTGGTAAAACTTCCTCCTTTAGCCAATTATCTGTTCTCTATATTTCGCCTAACTGAGCAAAGCAGGAAAAAATGATGTATTAGCTACAGCTGTGGGACACTGATAAAGAAAAAAAGATGGAGGTGTTTCATGCAAAAAAAAAAAAAAAGATGACAATGAAGTTAGTAAGTGCTAGAACATTCCAAGGAATGACACCCAACTCACAGGGACTTGGAAGATGGTCTCTTCATTTTTGGCCATTTCCGACGTTGAAACTGCCTAATTATTAAGCGGTAAAAGGGGGGGGGGGGGGAGAGAAAAGTTAACCGTCACCAAGAAGAAAATAGCATAAAGGCTTGAGGAATCCATAAAACTAGAACATGTACCACAGAGTACAAGCGAGATTATTTGTAACAAATCAAATTAGAAGTACAAGAGGTTAGGCATGAATATTTACTATCCTTGTTTAGCTATGATAAATAGCCCACATCAGTTCTGGAATATCTCCTTGCCCTGACATTGGTCTGTAAAGGTGACTACACCATGTGTCATTGAATCTGTTTGCTTTTCATCTACTGTTGTACAAGGAAACTGTACTTGCTAAGTCCAAGAATTAATTCTATGTCTTAGACTATAGGGCAGCAGATGTGAATTTTAATTAAAAATTATAGAAATGCATGGGCAAGGCTTAGAATGGTGGAATTCAAAACCAGCAACCCACTTGGCTGAAACTCAGTATTTAGATTGAATGTCTGCAAAAAAAAAAAAAAAGTACATTCTCTCTCCAGGGAGATTCGTCTTTATGAAGACTTTTTGACCTTCAGATTGAATGGTTAAGATCTGGCTCTGCTCAGGATTTTAAAGGGTTAACTTTAGTTTATTTACTTTTATGGTAATAGTTTAATTTTGCTGCCTTCTGCTTAGATTTATGCAGGGTAGCTTGGTTTTTTTTTAATTATTACTGAATTTTATCTTATTTGACTATTAGATTGCAATTCATGGCTTTTATCCTTTTGCATGTTTTTTTTTATATATTTACTTTTTCAAATGTACTTTAGTTGTTTGTAACTTTGTATCCTACTTTGAGTGCCTGGAAAGATGACTTATAAATTAAATACAATTTCAGAGCCCTTTATGCCACAGATAATACCCAAGAAAAGTCCAATAATTTTTAATTTTAATCTAAACGTCCCCATAACCGAATTATGATAGCAATCAACTTGCATGTTCGACATTTCTTTTCCTTAATGTTATCCCCACTTTAGATAAATTAACTGCCAAGAAATACTCATTCTCCTAGGACAAGCAGGATGGTAGCCTTCACAGACAGGTGACATCATCAGATGGAGCCCAGCATGGAAGACCTTTGTCAAAGTATCTAGAAATTTGATTGGCACACTGAGCATGCCCAGCATGCCACTATCTGCGCATCCAAGCTGGATCCCCCTTCAGAGTCTTTTTTTTTTTTTCCCCACGGTGTTAGTTGCCTCGTGGTTTTGGAGCTATGCCCTACACGTACATTTTTGTTTTTTTATACCTTAAAATAAAAGATTTTTTTCCCGTCTCAACATCTGGACTCCTTAACCAGACGGTGTCACTCCTATGGCGTGATAGGTTTATTTTCCTCCCTCTCTGCGGTTGATTCCCAGCATGTTACTCCTGGGTGTCCGTCAGCCATCGACTGCTCGCTGGTTATTTTTCATGGCGTACGGTTTTCGTCGATGCCCCCAGTGCATGTGGACCATGTCCATCACTGATCTGCATGAGGTTTGTATCCTCTGCCTGGGGGCATTGCACGAGGTCTGAAGGTGTCAGCTGTGCGATCAGATGACCCCCAAAGGCTGTTGTGCTCGGCTTGATAAAATGGAGAAGCTCTTTGACCCCAAAAAGTCTACTCCATCCACACCAGCATTGGAGTCTTTGACCCTCCGGGGGTCGAGGGGAACCACTGGATATGCTCCAGGGAGCGAGGAGCAGGTGGATTGGGGAGGGCCTATGTCGACGTTCAGCCTTCTCGGTGATGGGGAAACACCGGGCTGAGCATCGTGGGAAATCCCATAAACACAGACATCGGTCACTGTCGGATCATGGCTCTGGTTCGGTGTGGCACCAGCAGCCGCCATGCCACCACAAACGTGAGCCCATGGTGAGGAGGCGCCATCCTCTGACAGACCCAGGAGTCCCAGGTGTTTCCCACTGATATCTGTGCCAGGCTCCGAGGAGGCTCCAGTGTTGCCTCGCCTGTCCTCTCCGTACTTTCAGGAAGAGTTGGACCACAGGGTGCAGAATGTGGTGCTCCAAGATCTGCGAGGCCTCAAAACCACCACTGGCCCCCATACAGATGCCAGAGCCTGCGCAGTCTCTCTTGGCACCCCTGCTTGAGCGCCTGGACATCCTGCTCAGTATACTTCTGATGCAACTGGTGCCCAGGGGACCCTTTGTTCCCCAGTGGCCACCGATGCCCTCCTCCGGAGCGATTCCCATCCTCCGGTCCTCTGAGGAGGAGGATGTGCAATGGCCATCGGCACTGCCAGGTTCATTGGTCCTGAGGCCACAGTTCCCCCTGCCTGTTCCTGGGACATTGAGATCCTCACAGCCATCGGCACCTTTGCTGCCTTAGAGGCCACCAGTGCCCTCAGTGCCCAGGCTGAGGAGCTTGGGACAGGGCTCACCTGTGCAGTCTCCCCCCCCCCCCCCCCCGGACCTCAGCAAGGAGGAGGGTCCATATGATCCATGGGGAGATGATACTTCAGATTCCTCTTCCGAGGACTCTGGCGATCTTCTCTTGGAGCCTTTGCCACCGGATGAAAGGCGTAGGTCTCCTCCAGAGAATCTCTCCTTTGCGAGCTTCGTCAGGGCCATGGCTGAAGCCATTCCCTTTCAACTCCTCATGGAGGAGAACGCTCAACATAAGATGCTGGAAGTTCTCCAGTTTGTCGATGCCCCAAAGGAGATAGTGGCCGTTCCTGTCTGCTATATCTTTAAGGAACTTCACCTTAGGATATGGGAACATCTGGTGTCAGTTCCTCCGGTAAATAGGAAGGCAGACACCATCTATTTGGTGCAACAGACTTTGGGTTTTGAGAGATGCCATCTCCCTCACCAATCGGTGGTAGTGATGTCAGCTCTCAAAAAGGCCAAACGTTCCCGCAGCCATGCCTCCGCCCCTCTGGGATGAGATAACAGGGAGCTGGATGCCTTAGGTAGAAAGGTGTTTCAGGGCGCGATGCTCATCACTCATGTCACCTCCTACCAATTATATATGACCCAATACAACCAGTTTCTCGCAGAATGCCTGCAGCAGCAGGTGCTGTTCTCTGTGATGATCAACAGGGTCTGGAGGCAGGAAAACACAAGGTGAGGTCCACCTATGATGTTTTTGAGACAGCGGCCAGAGTTGCTGCCGTGGGCATCTGTGCCCGTAGGATGGCCTGACTCCACACCTTGGACCTTTGACCAGAGGTCCAAGAAGCTGGCTGACTTGTCCTGTACAGGAGAGAATCTCTTTGGGGCAAGGTCAGGGATGAGCTAGCACTTCCGATCTGCCATCCTTTGTCAGGAAATCCTTTTTAGCAGCAGCAGAAATATTATCCTCCTGCCTCCCGGGCTTGCACATCCCGTGCTGGTTCCAGGGGTCGCTCTCGTCAGCAGATTCCAGCCAGCTCCTCAGCAGACCCGCACAACGGGGTTTTGACTGGAGGTGAAGGAGCATGGGTCAGCACGCCATATCCCTGGCCCACCACCCCCCGGTAGGAGGCAGACGTCTTTGCTTCGCCCACTGCTGGCCGCTCATCACTGGTGGGTTCTCGCTATCATCTGCCAGGGGTATTTACTGAATTTCAGAGAAGTCTCGGCGGACTTTCCTCCATGTCCATCGTGGGGTTCGTCGGCTTTCTGCAGAAAATACTTTTATCAGAGCTCTCTGCCCTTCTAATGGCAGGAGCCATTCCCGTTCCCCAACGCCAGCAAGGCTAGGGGTTCTATTCGAGGTATTTCCTGATACCAAAGAGAACTGAGGGCCTATGTTCCATTCTCAATTTCAGGGCCTTGAACAAATTCCTTCAAAGGGAAAAGTTCAGAATGGTCTCTGGGCACTCTGATCCCACTCCTCAAGGGAGGAGACTGGCTCTGCTTCCTCGATCTTAAGGATGCCTTCGCCCACATTGTGATCCTCCCGAACCACAGGAAGTATCTTCGCTCTGTGGTTGGACAGGCTCACTACCAGTAGTGGGTACTGCTGTTTGGCTTGGCCTCAGCCCCTCAAGTCTTTACCAAGTTCCTGGCAGCGGTGCGAGCACACCTCAGGTGTCAGGCGGTAAACATGTTCCCCTACATGGACGACTGCTTGGTCAAAAGCGCCTCCCAGGAGGGAGCACTGGATGCTTTGATCTTGACCATACAGGTGCTGCAATCTCTGGGGTTTTTGTCATACACTACCTAAAATCCCATCTTTACCCATCCGGACTTCATAGGATCAGACTGGACATGACTCAGGCAAAGGTGTTTTTGTCCCATGATCAGGCTCTCACCCTGTCATCGCTGGTGACCTTAGTGTGCAGCAGTCAGCAAGTTCCTGTTTGCTGCTTCATCTGCTGGGCCACATGGTGGCCTCTGTCCATGTCACCCCACTGACCCGCCTTTGCATGTGCAGGGTGCAATGGCGCTGTGGTCGCAGTGGAGGCAGGCATCCCTGACCTTGAGACCCATGTCTCCATCACGCATCCTCTGAGGGTCTTCCTGTCTTGGTGGGAAAATCTCTCCAATCTGGAGCAGGGGATTCTTTTTCAAGCTGCCCTGCCTCAAGTAGTGCTTACCACCAATGCCTCCTCCCCCCACAGTTGGAGGGCCCATGTGGACAACCTCCCCATATAGGGTCAGTGGACGGCTCAGGAAGCTTTGTGCCAGATAAACTTTCTAGAACTTCAGGTGATTCATTAGGCTCTTTGGGCGTTTCGAGACCTCATGTCCCACAAGACAATCCTGATTCGGATGGACAATCAAGCAGCAATGTGGTACATCAACAAACAAGAAGGCACGGGGTCATTCCTCCTCTGGCAAGAGGTGGTGCAGATCTGGTCTTGGGCTCTGTTGTAGGACATGTCTCTGCGAGCGACTTATCTGGCTGGGATGCTGAATGTGCTGGCAGACTGCCTGAGCCATTCTTTTCAGCCACATGAATGGTCACTGAATCCGGCAGTGGCAGCCCAGATTTTCCACCTGTGGGGAATTCCGGATGTGGATCTTTGCCTCCCTGTGCAATTATAAGTTGAGCAACTTTTGCTGGATGAATATCCAGCCTCCGACACCTTTGCTCTTTATTGGGGCACAGGTCTCCTGTATGCGTATCCTTCTCTTCCGCTAATCATGAGGACCATGATTCTCGTAGCCCTGTACTGGCCCAGACAAGTCTGCTTCCCTCTCCTTTGAGACTTGTCGATCAGAGATCCCATCAGTCTGGGGACTGCGCCCAATCTGATAAAGCAGGATCAGAGCGCACTGCGCTATCCAAACCTCCGGGCGTCAGCCTTGACAGCCTGGATGTTGAGCACTTCGTCTTGCCCCATTCCGAGGTTCTTGGACTACTTGTGGCACCTCTCGGAGGCCAGGCTTAAAACCACCTTGGTCAGGGTCCATTTGAGTGCGGTCAGTGCTTACCATTGAGGCGTCACTGGCACGCCCATCTCTGTTTAGCCTATAGTAGATCACTTTATGTGGGGTCTGCTTCAGCTGAAACCCTCCACCCCTGGCCGCCTGTTATGTCCTGGGACCTCAACATTGTGTTAGCGTGGCTCATGCACCCTTCTTTTATTCCTTTATGCTCCTGCGATCTGAAGTTCCTCAGATGGAAGGTCCTATGCTTCATGGTGATCACTTCAGCTCGTAGGGTTAGTGAGCTTCAGGACTTGGTTACATACCCACCCTAAAAGAAATTCTTTCATGATCATGTGGTCCTGTGTACACATCCCAAGTTCATACCTAAGGTAGGGGCTGACTTTCACATCAATCAATCCATTGTTTTACCCACCCTTTTTTCCCAAGGCCCTATTCACACCAGCGGGAACAGGCTGTACATACATTGGATTGCAAGAGGGCCCTAGCATTCTATTTAGAATACACAGCACAGGCCATAGGCAATCTACTCAGCTCTTCATCTCTTTTGATAAAAATAGATTGGGAGTTGCGGTGGGAAAACAATCGGCTAGCAGACTCCCATCTCGTTCTGCTACGCACAATCGGGCCTTCAGCTGGGAGGCCAAGTCAAAGCTCACTCTGTGAGGGCTATGGCGGTGTCAGTGGCCTACTTATGGGCGGTTCCCATCGTCAAAATCTGCAAGGCGACGACGTGGAGTCCCCTAAACACATTTGCTGCCCACTACTGCCTGAACAAGGTAGTATAGAAAGATAAAATTTAAAAAAAGGTAGAAAAATGGAAGATTCAAAAAGGAAAAAGAGGAGAAAGGGAAGGGACTTCCTGAATAAGGATGGTCTACATGACAGTAGCTCGGCCAATCCGTCCTTCACAACCTCTTCCAAGCTTAAACACAACCTTCCCTACCTAAGGCCCTTTGGTTGGGATCAGGCTATCTCCCTGTCTAACCAACAGCTCTGCAGTTGTGCCCATTGGCACTCGGTTTGGTGCCTGTTGGTCATGTGGTTGCTGGGAGCAGCCTGTAGCTTGGTATTCAGCCATCTGTGAGGACTACCATCCTGCATGTCCTCTGAGAAAGTGCAGTTGCTTACCTGTAACAGGTGTTCTCCTAGGACAGCAGGCTGTTAGTCCTCAGGAAACCTGCCCGCCACCCTACGGAGTTGGGTCCTCATGCATTTTATTTTATTTTTTTGCTTGTGAATTCTGTTACGAGACTGAAGGGAGACACCGTGTGGCCACAGGGTTAGTGGCATGTTGGGCATGCTCAGTGTGCCAGTCAAAGTTCTAGAAACTTTGACAAATGTTTTCCGTGCCGGGCTCCATCTGTGAGGACTAACATCCTGCTGTCCTAAGAGAACACCTGTTATAGGTAAGCAACTGCGCTTTCTTTCTTAATTAAAGGTTAAATCTAACATTTTCAGTTTGAATCCAACCTGATTAGTTGATACACAGGGCACAAATACTCTATAAAAACCTGGACCTGCTCTTACCTAATGTTTATTTTTAGGTTCCATTGCATAAAAATTATACACAAAAGCAGGACACCAATTATACAGTACCGAGGTGGATAGTATTGCCCTATATTGAGAACCTCTAGGACGACTGGTGAGTAAATTTGGCTTCTCACAGGAGAAAAATGAAGTGAGGTTAATGGCAAATATTTTACTCTGATAAAGGCTGTGCAATGGATTTTCTTCCCATGGTTCTAGCATGTTCCATTTACTTCACTTTTGGGGTAATTTTCAAAACTGGGGGCTGCTGCGATGTCCATGGGCAGATTGTACACCAGTTCTCAAAGGGAAATTTCAAGCATACTTGCCCTTTGAATACCGCCCAAGGAAAAAGTACCTGCAGAGATTAGCACCTGCTTATTCTGTGTGTACTTTATCCTGGCAAAGCAATACACAGGGAGCCTAACTTTTAAATCTATTTGTGGTGCTAGCTTTGCATGTGCAAGTGGCCGCACAGAGATTTATCCTGGTATTTAGCAAACTGTGCAGTGAGAGTTGCACACATGCTTCTGCTCTGAAAGTACACACGAGTATTTCCAATATAAGCATACGTGTGTATATAAATCCCGATTTATACACAGAGGCGGGTATTTTATAAAAGTGTGTGTACACCATGTTGAAAATGCTTGTGCATGTGCTTGAAATCTCCAGTTCTCAAATACCTCTGCCAGTTCACTCAGTCCTTCTATGGTTCACCTAGACCCACTAGCACTTCACCCTGAACCCAAAAACTGCAGACAACAGGCAAGTCCGATTTCATTTTGTGAGTCAATTAGCGGCTGGAAAATCAGATGAACAAGTAGGCTAATGTATACATGCATATCTCTTATAAAATAGCAACAACTGCATCTGCTTCTTGATGCTGCCCCCAGATCCCCTTAGATCACCCCTACGTTTGGTACTGGTAAAATGTATGCACGCATCCAAAAATACCCACGTGCTTTCAATGTCTATAAAATAACCTTATGTAAATACGGGCTACTTATGCGCACATACATGCTACTTTTTCCACGTAGAACACCTTTTAAAATGTATTCAATAGTTATGAAACTGCAAAACTCTGTGCTTTGGTGCCGCGCTAACCCTGCCCTGGGAGTGCCAGGTAAAACGATGCGCGTTCTACAGCGCGTGCACTTTCACCAGGATATAGGTTGGGCAGCTTTCAATAACCATTGGGGTACATTCTCCTGTGCTCCTTGAAAATTGACTTTCTTTATCCGTATTTCTTATTACTGAACAGAGCAATAACATTTGTAAAGTTAATGTGGGTCCTTTGGTATTTAATGCATCATTAAATGCCATCTTTACGATGCATAAGGAGATCTAATTTCAACTTGTGAATTATAGCAGTTTTACTTTTTATCTTGTTTTTATGTAGGTGGCTAAAGAAACTGTTCAGAGATGAGAGTGTTCTCATCAGTGAGAAGGATATGACCAAATATAATCTTGGAGCATAAAAAGTTACCACTACAGTAAGCATTAACACCATTATCGGACACAATGAATCCAGCTAATATCTGTTTATAAATGTAGTACCTGTACTGCTCATAGCTTCCCCCATCTTTTAGTCCTAAACGGGAAAGAGGAAACAATTAAAACTGGTGCTCACAATAACTGAAATGGAACATTGTTACAGGGATAATGTCTTAAAGACACATAAGTAAAACAAAAATAAACTCTTATCCTAGCTGGTTGGGGGTCTTAATCTCACTTGTTGCACAGGGAGAAATAACATTATTCCTGCTGTAGCATACCAAAAGGCTCTTCAGATTTCTGGTAATCCTCTGAGGTTCCAAGATGTTTCAAACTAAGGATGTGCAATCGTTTTTCCATGAATTAGGCAATTTCGTTGAAATTGCCTAATTCAGAATGGGTCGGGAGAACTGAAAAACAATTTAATTTTCTCCGAAATTTCGGGTTAGCGCGCACTAACTCCCTGTTTTCGCACGCTAACCCGAAAATTGGGCCCCCCCCCCCCCGGAAAAAACCCCAAAACCCCGAACCAAGGGAAAAATGAAATTCCCGCAGGGGGACCCCCAAAATGAAGCCGGTCACGATATTGAAACCCGAAGCACATCTCTATTTCAAACCACCATGAAATGAACTGAAGGTAGATATAGCATAGTGCCTCCAACTTTGATTTAAAAGCAAGAGGATGGCATCTCCTTTTCAATTTTAATTTAAAAACTAGCTGGAAAGAAGCTGCCATAAATGTCTACAGAGGAGAATGCTTGTGACCTCTTCACCTAGAAATGTGCAGACATCCCCTGCCAGGGTACAAGAGTTCTGACCACACCTATTTCTTGCCCAAGTGCTGTCTCGGAACTGGCTCTGCAGTATCGGCCATTCAATCTGTTATTTATTTACTTAAAATCTTTTCTATACCGTTGTTAAGTTATATACCATCACAACGGTTTACAGATAGGCACGTATAGTAATGTTAACATTGTATTGGGTAATACAATAAGGTTCTGGTTACATAATTTCAAAATAAAGACTATTTGTTGAATGTCCTAAATCTTTGTCCATTTATACGTGTAAAAGATTTACTTTACATGTATAAAACTTTTGTACTGTATATTTTATCTAATGTTAGCGGTGAAATAATAAAATAAAATACGCACATATTGAATTTCGTGCTGTGTGCTGATGTTCTGCTGCCTGCTTTATTTTTTCTCTTCTACGTTCTCTTTGTAAAACGCTTGTTTGAATAGCTAGGTTTTTAAACTTTTTTTTTTTAAAAAGTTTGACATTTCTCTGTAATCTGATCTCAAAGGGCATGGTGTTCCATAGTATAGGTCCTGCTAAGGATAGTGCCCGCTCTCTAACTTGGGTCAGTCTTGTTATATATCATCAAGCGCCCAAATCAAGCTATCAAATCTATACTTATCACCTTGGGTTGAAAGGAGTTAGGTTCCTGAAAATGCTGACTTGGCTTTATCTCCGTGGGCCAATATCATAGAACAGGTGTACTGTGCAATAGTGTGAATTAAATTCTAATTAGTTTTATACTGATCCGACTCAGTGAAACCAATTCAAACATAAAAGATAATGCAAATTTACTTATAGCCACCTCTCTACCACCCCCCCCCCCCCAAACACACACTAGTATTGTGTGCAAGAAATTGTGAAAAAAAATTTAGAATGTCTCATACTGAAAATTTATATTTAAAACGTATAGCGGTGAAACAGGTACAAGACATTTGTTTTTCTCTGTTGGGAGTTGATGGAAACTGCTGAAAAAACTTACCCAGCTCCATGTGTCTGGGCCTTGGGTTACATTGCTTATACCCTTTGCAGCTTCTCAGTTCCATGAGCTGCCTGTGCAAGTGGTTGAGGACGTCTCTAGTCAGTGTGTTCACTGCATTGATAAGCTGAAGAAAAGACAAGCTATTACATCACAAGTTCCAGGACCAATAACAACAGCTGTAGTGCAGCTGCTGTGAAGTATGCAGCATTCGTCATTGGTGCATGTAAATAATGTTAAGTTCTCACCTATCCTATTTTATAAGAAAAAAAATACAGCTCAGATGTGACAATGAAAGATGATACTGGGGCATTTGCATAGAATTATAGGAAGGTAGGATTGGAGAGGATCTCAGGAGCCCATCCGTCCATCCCTTTGCTTCCAAGCAGGATCCAGTAGGGATGTGCATTCATTTTTAAAAGAAATGCAAAAATGTAACAAAACACCCACTTTTTTTGTTCCATTTAAAACAAACAAAAAACCTTCAGAAATTTCAGGGATTTTTTTTCATTGCTTTTCATTTGGGAAAATCAGCTGGGGGGGAGAACCTGAGCAGCCAAACTAGGAAAATCACCTTTTTTTCTAGAGTACACATCCTTAGCTCCCTCCTCCCTTTACATATCGCTGACAGTGCAGTAGTCCATGTTTGTGAGAGCTGTTTCTATCACATTCTGAATCTGATTGATTATGATACCACAAAGCTACTCCAATCACAGCCCAGTATGTGGGTGATGTCAGCTATGACGCTACTTAAGTTTGTGCTGCTCAAGAGTATTGCAGTGAAGCCGCTCAAAATAGTTCAGAAAGAATTCCTCAAAAACACCATTTGTAATTGATACAAGGTGGGTATCATCAATTGTCACATGTTTTTTTGGGAGTTCTGGAATATAAACTGAAGTTTCCAGATAACTCTAGATAATCAAGTTCAGGCAGAGACAGTCTACACTCTGCTGCCTTTGCATCTATGAACTTCTTGTAATTTCTCAAAGGTAACCCTGCAAGGAAGGCTCAAGTAGGTGTCACTCCAATTAGCACCTCACAGACAGGCCAATACAGAAAAAAACGCGCGGAAGAGCTGGCGAGCGCACAGGCCACTCTCCTGGGCGCGCGATTCAGGAGAGTGGCCTATGCAAATTAGGGCCGGCGGTAAAAAGAGGCGCTAAGGACACTAGCGCGTCCCTAGCGCCTCCTTTTTGACAGGAGCAGCAGCTGTCAGCGGATTTGACAGCCAACGCTCAATTTTGCCGGCGACGGTTCTCAAACCCGCTGACAGCCACAGATTCGGAAAACGGACATCGGCTGGGCCGATTTTTACTTTTTTTTTAACTTTTGGGGCCTCCGTCTTAGTATCGCTATGATATTAAGACGGAGGGTGCACAGAAAAGCAGCTTTTTCTGCTTTTCTGTACACTTCCCCGGCACCAGCAGAAATTAACACCAGCCTTTGGGCAGGCGCTAATTTCTGAAAGCAAAATGTGCGACTTGGCTGCACATTTTACTTTCTGTATCACGCAGGAATAACTAATAGGGCCATCAACATTAATTCTATTCAACCAGAATAGAATTCAACCAGATTAATTCTATTCAACCAGATCTACAACTTCCACATGTAAAAATGTTATTACTAATGTAAATACCTCTATCTAATGTTATCCTCTCCCTTCTCTTCTCTTCTCCCAGTTCTATTACCTTGTTATTTGTAACTGCTTCCTTCCACACTAATAGGTTATTCAACTGTTCTTTGTACACCCCTGTTATATGTAAACCGGCATGATGTGTTTGCAACACGAATGCTGGTATATAAAAATTTTAAATAAATAAATAAATCAACATGCATTTGCATGTTGCGGGCGCTACTAGTTTTGGGAGGGTTGGACGTGCGTTTGACACGCTATTACCCCTTCCTGTATAAGGGGTACAGCTAGCACGTAGAAAACGTGCGTCCAAACCTGGGACTGTACTGTATCGGCCTGAGAGTAATTTCCCATGGCATGTGTCTTCTTTACCTGGTATGGGTCCGCGTTGAGATCAAAATACTCCAGGAATCCAGTGGCAAATTCACAAAACAGGAAGTTATGAGTCTCATTAATTGTCCTCATACACCAGTAGGTATTGTTGTTGGCACTGGTGCAGGCACAGAAAGGACCCACTGAAAATGAAATGTTTAAAGATTACTGTCCTTGAAAACTTATCGGGGGAAAAAAAGACAAGTGTAGCGGAAGAGTAGGTTAGTAGGGATGTGAATCGTTTTTTGACGATTTAAAATATCGTCCGATATATTTTAAATCGTCAAAAATCGTTAGAAGCGCGATACAATAGGAATTCCCCCGATTTATCGTCAAAAAATCGTAAATCGGGGGGAAGGGGGAGGGCGCCATTTTGCTGTACGGCAAAACGATTCGAGTTTAGGAGGTTGTTCCCGGACCCCCGCTGGACTTTTGGCAAGTCTTGTGGGGGTCAGGAGGCCCCCCCAAGCTGGCCAAAAGTCCCTGGGGGTCCAGCGGGGGTCCGGGAGCGATCTCCTACGCTCCTGACGTCGGGGGACAAAAAAACAAAATGGCGCCGGTGCTACCTTTGCCCTGCTGTCATATGACAGCAGGGCAAAGGTAGCACCGGCGCAGCGGAGGCCCGAGAGTAAAAGATCACACGGGACACTCCCTCTGGACCCCAGGTAATTTAAGGCATTTTGGGGGGGTTCGGGAGGGTGGGGGATTTATTTTAAAGGGTCGGGGTGGGTTTTAGGGATGTTTTAGTGTGCCGGTTTTCCCGCCCTCCCCCGATTTACGATTTACACGATATTTTAAATAACAAAACCGCGACGATCCGATTCCCTCCCCCCCCCAGCCGAAATCGATCGTTAAGACAATCGATGACACGATTCACATCTCTAGTGGTTGGAGCAGCTATCTGCAAACCAGGGAGATCGGGGTTCAAATCCTACTCCTGCTCCTTGTGACCTTGTACCCTCCCTCCACTGTCTCAGGTAAAATCTTAGATTATAAACCCTTAGGGGACAGGGCAATATCTACTGTACCCAGAACAGAAAATGAGAGAGAAATGTGGCTTTGTGAGGCCACTAGTTTGTCTCTCTTTCATGAAGAAATAAAGCTACAGCCCTGTCTTTCTTTAAGTTAGGCCAGTTGATTTTTCTATGATTTATTTTAGCCAACTCCTGCTAGCCCCCTGGACCTGAAACGGTATATGCACCACATGACATGGAGGAATAATATGCAGTTTTTTCCTTTTTTACATAAATAATGGAAGCTATTAAAAAAGAAAAGAAAAAAAATATTGAGTGCCTAAATTTTATACCCTTAAGTTAGGTTCTTAATTTCAGTCAGACTTAGGGCCCCAAGTTTTCAGCTGAAAATTCTCCAAAATTTATTAATGTAAAACTTAAGCTCTTGAATTTTAGGGCAACCATACATTTGCCTAGATTTAGAAACCTAAGGGCAGGATTCATCAGTCCTCGCAGAATGACGAATCTCATGAAAAAGGGGGCGGGCCTGCGAAAGGCCGCATCCGTTTGCACCGCGGTGGTGCGATTTCGTCGGCCGCAGTGCTGCCGGCTGTAGCCTTTCACAGCAAATAGCAACACCGTAAAAAGGTGTAGCTATTCGCCGTGCTACTGCCGGCGATAATGTTCCTCACATTATCACCGGCAGTGGTGCCGCGGCCAATTCCTCCCCTCCAGCAAACTTAAATCCTATCGCACGCGAAAAGGCCCTTTTCACGTGCGAGCCCTAGGTAAATAACCCCCTAAGTTTGGTGTCCAGTGCTGATAATTAGTGCTAATTTCCATAACTTTTTCTCCGCCTCCATAGTAACTCACTTTTTAGAATCCTAAAATTAGGAGCCTAGAGGTTGATATTCATAGGGTTTGCCAGGTAACTTTACCAGTAGCCCTGACAAACCTCTAGTTTTAAACTTCCGACCCTGCTGAACAGATATATCTTAATCAAGAAATACATTATCCTGCTAAAATGTAGTCAGATAAAGAGGCAGGTCAGGGGGCTTTCAGGAGGCATGGCAAAAATGGATCCAGCTCGTGCCAAGTTTTAACCCTAGCTGAGTAGGTGTGGTCAGAGGAAACACTGCACTGGATACCTGGCTAACGTTTTAGTCAGGTATATTCCATTGTATCTGGGGAAAGGTTCCCTGGGTAGCTTTCCTGCTCCCTGGCTTAGTCGGTATGGATCTATTAGTGAAACTCAGGACTCTAAATTTTTGGAACTCAGCCCTAGTAAATTTCCAAAAGGGCCAATTTATGTGCCTAGCACTGGAACCCTTTGAAAATTGACTTCAGCTTCTTCCACAGTCTCTTTGTCAACAGTAGCTCAAAACAACAGTTGATGTTATCAGGGAGTCTCCCATCCCTTGCCTACCACATTAATTTCCAGCTTAACTGTGGTCTTCCCTGAGAGGCGCGGCTGCTTCCTGCAGTACAAAGCTCACAGTAATGGCCATAGCACCTTCCAACCAGGCAGGATCCCAGTCTGCTCTTATAGGAGCCTGTGTGGACCGTCACCACTGGGGAGCAGTTTTGGTTCAGAGGGTGTGAGATTATTTTGATTAGTCAATTTTGGGTAAATCAACAGAAGCACAAGGGGGGGTGGACCTGGAGAGATGATCTGATTGTGCTAACCCTAAAGTCAGAGCTTCTGATGGCACCATGCTCCTTACACCTTCTCTATGTTAGCAGGTCGCTGCTGCCCCAGCCTGTAGCTCTGTCGGTTTTGTCTCTTTTACCTTTCATATTTTAGCTATCACCCAGTTTGTCTGCACATACGCACTCATGATGTTCCTGTGCCTTCTCAGTGGTTGGTCGGCTGGTAAACCCTATGCAGAATGAAGGTGCTTTGGCCTTACGTGTCCAGAAAGGGGCAGTCTGCCAGTGCTGGTTGTCGTGCGTGAAGCAGGTGAGGCCTGGCATGCTGCACGTGTCATTGTTCTTCAGCCTCTTCAGTAGCTTGCGCAGCTTCTTCTTGCGCCTCTGCTCTCGGAGGAGCCACACCTTGTCCTTCTCCTGCAGGGCCTTTCTGTGTGCACAAGGCAAAAGGGTCAAGGTGAGTGCCATCTGTTCCAGCCCCTTCCATCCTGGCAGGGTTTACTCTCCAGTGGCACCCGTTCAACCACTGTGTGTGCATCCCATTCAAAACCAGGAACACCATCCCACGGGAAGAGTGTTACCCAGTAAGTCATGGAGCATTGCAGTATGGGGTACTCTCGCCAGGGAATACTGTCCTTCCAAGGTAAGAGTGCAATCTACCAAGTCAGAGTATTGACAGCTACCTACCAACTCGCTGAATGTCATAGTATTGACTAGAATCCTCTCAGAAGAGTTGATACCTCATAGCATATAATGTCACAGATTGAATATGGACTCCTGCTCCCTCCCCATGGGTGGATGGCTACCTACTGACCATGGATGGCTACCTACTGACCCACTGAAAGTGTCAAAACAGGGAATATTGATTCCACCCTCTACCTCCCAGGAAGAGCACTATGGAGTCAGTGTCACAGCAGGCGTGAGACCTACCTGGTCACAGTGGGGGGCAATATTCGCCTCTTTTAGGACTACTCCAGGGCATGACCAGAGTTAGTCTCTGATTATCAAATTAACCTGATAAATTATCTGGCTAACTCCAATGCCATTCCAGAGTTAAAATTTTAGCCAAATAATTGCCCAAACTATTCCAAAGTCGACATTTAGCCAGATAATTCACAAGGGTTATGTGAATTATTAGCCATGGTTAATGCCTCAAGACATTCAAGTTTCCAGAACTTAATTGTACCAGGTGAGAGTGGCTAAATGAAGTATCTGCTGTCTCTTGTATATGTAATTAATCTTTCTTCTACATTCAATGAGTGATGAAAATCAAAAACCCTTCGAAAAACCTGTTTTATGATTGTTAGGGATGAACCTCCAGTAGCACATCCAGCTCTCATTGAGGAAGTCAGGTGCACTATTTGCACGCCTCATTTGAAGCTCACTAATGCACATGGGACTCTCTTTTTGGTTCAGTGGTTGCATTGTGAAGACTGCAATTTTATCCCTCTCTTTTTCAGTTCTTTCTTTCATATTCTATGCAGTTCATTAGTTTTAAAAACACAATTTTTTTTGCACTGATAAACAAATTCTGCACCTACTTAAAAGGATGCGCTGTAGATCCCTTGTGCTTCAGCTTCCCTTTGTGTTTAAAGTAACTGTCAGTGGGGGGAAAAAAAAGCAGATTGTGAGTTTTCAAGGATAGGAAAATGACAACCCAAACCTCCTCGAGCAAACACGTAAACCTTAGCTCACTTCCAGACACCCAAGTAAGCACAATGCATCTTATTATAAGGTCTTTGTTCTCAGTTTCTATATCTTTGCTATATTGTTTCCTCCAAGTAAAAAAAAAAATAAAATAAAATAAAATCAAGCAGCATCGAGGCAGGCACAGCTAGCAATCCAAAACTCAAAATGTAGTTTTCTCCCTGTGATATTCAGTATTGCATTAGACACTAGAAGAACTGGGCTAAACTGAATTTGTGAAACACCAGTGACAATAAAATGGGGAATCAGGGTTTGAAATGGGCATACAAAATATGTATTACCCATTTTTCTGTACCTATGAGGTTAGGGCACGTAGTACCACCAAATCCACTACTCCCCTCCTGAGAGCGGCTCCACCGCACAGACAGCCCTGTCCCCAAAATATCTTATGCTGCACTGTTCTAACATAGCCAAGGTATCCTACGGGTCCATAAAAGAATTTCTTAAATGGGCCTATCTTCTCTGCCCTTTCCCCAACTCTTCTGTCTCCACTGTGGGGGGAAGCCTAACCTGGGCCCAGGCACTGGAAATTTGTTCTGTGGGTGTCTTACCATAGTTCTTCGGGACAGGTACCTTGACAAAATAGGCTGGACTCACTGGATGGGTGTTCAAATTAACTGAGATTGATTGTAAAATAATCAATAGGAGCAAATAATAAAGTGTCCAGGTACATCCAGATTCTTTAGCCATAAAGGAGTATGGTTTACGATGTCTCCCTCTGGTATGGGAACCAGGTGTGGAATGAGTATATGTCCCCTGACCAGTGCGTGGATGTCCCCCTTCCCTCCAGTACCTGATGGCCAGAGGACACTCCTGAACTCCAACCTTCCTGTGTCCCAGGGTAGAAACTCTCTTGGGGGTCTCCACAGGCACTTCAAATCCTCTTCTCCCTTAGGTATCTCTTCAAAGAGTCAGACTGAGGACCCTTCTGGAGAAAAAGTCTCTACTGGAATAGTTCCTATAGTCCAGTTCTGGGTAAGGAAGGGGGCAGAAAATCCTTCCATCCCACTTTCTATCTTGACAAAAACAGTGCTGGATCTTCTAATACAGATCACTGCAGCCTCCTCTTGATGGGCGAAGGGATGTGCACATCCCTCCTGCACCTCCGGAGAGGGGACATCTGCCTCCCAGAAGGCAGACTTTAAATAATCTGAGCAAAGTGGCAAAAACAGACTCTCTCTTCCCTCCAGTCCTATCACCAAGGCCTGGCGCAGGGTGGTGTCCCTCCCTTCCTTATCTAGGCCAGGGGTCTAAATTTGGAGAGAACACTGAAAACACTTCCTCCTCCTTCAAAATCAAATCTACACTGCCTCCCAACTCCTAAGCTAACCCTCCCTAACCAGATTGGGATTCTAGCACCTAGGCAATCCTCAGAGGGAGGTGCTTTAGGGATGGGATATCCCTCCTAGCTGATAACTAAAAGGGTAGGGATCTAGGGCCATCTAGTGGAGACTTCTTAGTTTCTACACCATGAATTTTAAACAATTTAAGCACAGGTGTGTGGCAGGCTCAACAGTAGAAACTTGTTTCTCGTTTTGAGATACAGTAATGCTATACAGCTGCTTTGCCACTGCTTAAGTGAGATGATGATATTCCGCTCCGGGGCTGTCCGGTCTCAGATGAGTTACCTGAGCGCGGTGATACTGACCCATCCGACCAGCTGGATTTGTCAATCCAGTTTAGACTTGTGCAGTATCCTAGCCAACTTTCCCTTTATAGAAAATTTTGCAAATATAAAACTGTTCCGTTAACAGCCCTCTGCATGCGGTAATGCTATGCCAGATATTGCTACTATGTCATGGTTATATCTGTGAAAATATTGTTTTATAAGTGAGTCACCCAGAACTCAGAGAGAATTGCATTTTAGTCATGGTAAGCTCACTGCCAGCAGGCGTGATTGACCGTAGCCTGGAAATAGTTTAAACTATTATCTTCAGTGTCACTATGAGCATGCAACTCCGCTTTTTAAAGTCATTACGCTGGCTCCCTGTCTGCTTTCACATACAATTCAAGCTCGTCTTACACGCCTGCAAATACATTCACTCTGTAGCTCCTCATTACCTGTCTTCCCTCTCCCTACAGCCTTCCTCATGAACCCCATTCATCCATTGCTCTTATCCGGGCCCTTCTCCTCCACCACCAATTCATGACGCCTCGCTTTCCACCTCGCAGCACTGTAGACATGGAATGGATTTCCCGGCTATGTGCGTCGTGCTTCCACTCTGGCCATATTCAAATCCAATTTTTAAAAATCACCCTTTTTGAAGCTGCTTTTAAATCCTATGTACTTGTCCACAATAAATAGGTTTCCCACAGACTCTAGGAAGGAGGACTGTTTCTTATGTGTATCTGTCTGTACAGTAGTCTGTATGTCTGGTGGTGGTTTAGAAATGCTAAATAGTAGTGGGAGTAAGAACTGCAGCAAAAGTAGTCTGCATCTGTCGCAGTGGTGCAGATCAAACTGTGGTCCTCTGCTTAAGCTGCACAGAGAGGGCTTCAGGGACTCCCTTTGCACTCTGATAAGGCTATTGCTTGGCTCGGTGACTGAGCACATACTAAATAAGCCGCGTACTAAAATGCAGCAATCTGTGGCATGAAAATGCTCCCCCACCCCAAGAATTCACGCTAGGAATTCCCATCAGAAAACTGGTGGCCCTACTTCAGTTCAGACTGCTTACCAATCCCACACACACACACACACACACACACACCACAGCCAAAAAGGTAAAGCATTAACTCCTGTGAAAATGACCTCCAGAGATGGTTTTCTCTCTCACTGGTTACAAGAAAAAGACATTTGTGTCCTTTGTATCCTTTTTCTAAAGAGGGGGGTGGAGGCAGAAAGGGTTTTGTTAAATTTAATTTAAAAAAAAAAAAAAAAAAAAAAAGCAGTTGTGGTTTAGCGCTCGGTCACAGGCCAGATGACTTTTGCAGGAGTCTGAGGAGTGAACCTCAGAAGGGAACAGCAGCACTTCCACAGCAACATCTGGCTCCTTGGCATGCAGCTCAGCCATTGCACAGCTGCTTCGGGGACAGGGAAATGGCTTTGCGGCTCTCGGGTACTTCTGTCCACCTGCTTTGACTTGCTTTTATTTCATTTCAAAGCATTAAATGACAGCAATTGCTGAAGGTGGCCTGGGGGGGAAAAACAACTCCGTGCAGAAAAGCCTCAAACGATCACTTGATGTGGAAATTAAAACTTGAACCAGGTTATGTGTTCCAGGTTTGCTTTTCCCCAATAATAACTGTCAAAAGATTCTGAAAAGTAATTCTAGGGGAGGAGACTTTTTAAAAAAATTAAAAAAAAAAAAGAGAAGCTTGACCATAGCAAGAAACTTATAGGGCCTGATATTCAAAGCGCGTTCAGCGCTATTTAGCCAGATAAACGGGACTTATTTATTTTATTTATTTATTTTTAATTTTTATATACCGACATTCATGTAAATCATACTGGTTTACATTAAACAGACTAGCAGGAAATACATTTCCATAGTCTAATACAAAGAACATTTCTAATTAAAATTATTAACAAGCGAAAAGAAAAGGTAAAAAAAGTAGAATTTGCGCCTACGTTCAGAAGCTGCCACTTAGCTGTACAAGTCCCTTATAATGCTAAAGGTTACATGCACAAAAAGGAGGTGTGTACTGGGGGGGGGGGGGGGGGGGGGGGGAGCGAGTTAGCTGTAAAATTTATATGGCTAACTACCAATATTCAGAGTTAGCTGCATAAGTATCTGTGTAAATTTAGACGCGACATAGAGCAGATCTAAAATATACAGCTAAGTGCGTGTATATATACACGCGTATATTCGGAGGCTTCGCTGTGCTGCTTAATATGCATTGTAACTTCTAGGACAAGCAGGATGTTAGTCCTCACACATGGGTGACATCAGATGGAGCCCGGCACAGAAAACCTTTGTCAAAGTTTCTAGAACTTTGCCGAGGCACACTGAGCATGCCCAGGATGCCACTATCCATACATCCACTGGGGGTCCCTCTTCAGTTTATTTTTTTTTGCTGATCTTTTGTCTCGTGGATGTGGAGCTGGTGCTGTTTTTGGATTAGAAAACTGCCACAGTTGAGTACTGTTTCTTGTTTCATTGCTCTGGGTCCTTCAGTCTTCCCTGGCCTTAGCTAGTGGGCATCATGGTAAGTTTATACATTCCTCACGGTCGATTTTCGATGCTGCCATCCCCAAGTGACCGCCTGCCATCGGCCACGTGCCAGTTAATTTTTCTTATGGCATCTTCAGGCTTGCACCAATGCCCCTGGTGCCCTCGGACTATGTCCATCATGGACCCTCATGACGTCTGTATTCTGTGCCTGGGGGCATCACATGATGTCTGGGGGTGTGCATTCTGTGGCCAGATGACCAAGGGTAGCTGCGTGTGCCTCGATTAAAATGGAGAAGTTGTTTGGCCCCAGGAAGTCTGAGCTCTCGACCTCTGCATTGGGGGCATCGACACCTTGGGGAAAGGAGGACCCGGTGGCTTCCGGTCCCGTGTTATCTTCTCCACCGTCAGGTTCCCAGGTCAAATTAGGCACTGGGGACAGGCCTCTTTCTATTTCCTCTCGTTCCAGTTCTTGATCGTTGCCATCTCCCTTGGCTCTGGGGAAAGACTGGGCAGAGCATCGGGGGAAATCCAGGAAGCACAGTCATCAGTTGCTGTCCTCACATGAGTTCAAGCTTGGGAAAGCACCTGCATCGGCTGAGATGCCCCCGAAATGACCCCGGGCTGGGGAGGTGTTGCCTTCCACCGTGGCCGAGGGTCCGAGGTGGTCCCCACCAGTTCTGGTGATGTGCACCTGTCCCCCTCGGGGCTCCGAAGGGGATCTGGTCTCGCCTCTTCCGCCTCAAGCTGTATTTTCATCAGCGCTTGAGGAGGAGTTGGAGCGCAGATTATGGTTGGCTGTCGGCCGAGCCCTACAAGACATTGAGCCACAGGCCCTGTTGGGGCCGCCACCAGAGTCTGTTCCATCAGTGCTAGCACCATTGTTGAAGTTCTTGCCCTTGCTCTGCTGCCAATGCAGCCCTTGCCAGTATCCTGGGTGCCCTCGATGCCCCGGGGGCATCGATGCTGCCTCCATTGGAGGCTATTCCGGTGGCCGATTCCTCGGATGTGGGAGAGCCGTCGGGACCGATGGTTCTGCTTCTGTGGAAGACCCCATGGCTGGCGTTGCCTGGGACCCTGTCGGGTTCCTCGGCTCCACTGCCCTCAGGGCCCTCAGTTCCCTCGGTGCCTGCAGTGTCTCCGATGCCCATGGGGCTCTTGGTGGGTCTCGTCCTAAGGGCATAGCGAGGGCTCCTCCACTGATGTCCCTGGGCAGCCTGAGTGAGGAGAATGTTCCGTATGACCCCTTGGAGGATGAGGCATCCCTATCCTCTTCAGAGGATTCCAAGGACCTGCCCTCTGAGCCGTCCTCCCTGGAGGAGAGGTGTCTATCTCCGCCAGAGGACTTGACATTTGCCAATTTTGTGTGGGCCATGGCGGAGCCTGTATTTATCCAACTCCTCACCGAGGAGGGCTGTCTCCCCCTGTTGCAACAGCACTAAGTTGTTGTGCCAGTTGGCACCTGGTAAAGTGCTATTTGTCCTATACTGTTTTGGAGCAGCCTGTAGCTAGGGATTCACACATGTGTGAGGACTACCATCCTGCTTGTCCTAGGAGAAAGCAGAGTTGCTTACCTGTAACAGGTGTTCTCCTAGAACAGCAGGATGTTTAGTCCTCACAAAACCCGCCCGCCAGCCCGTGGAGTGGAGTTTCGTTATGTTTATTATTTTATTTTTTCGTAATCTATGTTTTGAGACTGAAGAGGGACCCCGCATGGATAGTGGCATGCTGGGTATGCTCAGTGTGCCTAGTCAAAGTTCTAGAAACTTTGACAAAAAAGTTTTCCGCACGGGCTCCAACTGATGATGTCACCCATGTGTGAGGACTAACATCCTGTCCTAGGAGAACACCTCTTACAGGTAAACAATTCTGCTTTATCCAGATAAGTTCTAAGCAGCTAAGTTATTTACAAGGGCAACTTTGAATATCTACCCCACAATTTCTAATCCAATATAAGGTAAAAATAAAACAAAATTATTGCTAACAAGGGGATGAAGAGAGTCAAGAAGCAAACAATTTGATGTTTTGAAGATGGCATCTTTCATCTGTCTATGCCTGGTCTCCACACCTCTTAGCAGTTACAATGTTTTGGAAATTAAATTTGTGGTCTCATCCCTGTCCTTGAAAAATGCCTGGATATGCTTTCTTTATGCTAATATTTAGTAGAGTGTGCATGGTAAAAAAATATTTCTGCTTTGTTATATCCTTTATATTTTATTTTCCATTCTATATCATTGTTTCATTTCCTTTTGGTTTTAGTGTGTGCCATATTTTTTTACAATCCACTTTTTTTTTTGTACAATGCATGTAACCTTTTCAAATAGCATGCACTCATTTGGTTTAGCAAGATACTAAAATGACAGAGACATTTTTGCCTATTGATGTTCTTTCCATGAGTCCTGCTACACCAATCCAGTCCAAACGGTAGGTTATGTCCCCCTACCAACAGATGGAGACAGAGTACATTGCTTTCTCCAGTGACGACACCACCACTATGTATATAGGTGGTGCAGCACAGTGAGAACCCAGTATACTTATGCCCAAGTACTGAAAAACACTGATGAACACATGAGATAACATTACCATTTATAATAAAGAGAAGGAAAATCTTACTATTTCCACTCTCCTGCTCATAGCAAACAGAGAGAAGAGCCTTAGTAAATCAGGCCCAAAGAAAGCAGGATAGGAGGATATGGAAATATGTGACTAAAAACACTAATGATTGCAAACAATATATTGTAGACCTATATCTGAATTGCGCACACCATACCACATGAGGTTCAACTTTCTGGGAGGGTCCTGGATTGGTGGAGTAGGATTCATGGAAAGAAAAATGAACAGATAATTTCTCCTTCCATTTCATCCTTCTTCACCAGTCCAGTCCAAACAGATGGGAAGTACCCAAGTTCCCACTAAATAGGGAGGGAGGAAGGTAAGGGCTGCTTTGAGAATGTTAGCTCCATAAACTACATCCTTTTAAGTGGAAATGTCATGGTGATAAAGCTGGACAAAGGAATGTAAGGATGACCAAGTTACCTGCCTTGCTGAAATCCTGAGGGGTAATGGAGTTGGCCTCTACCCAAGAAATAGACTGAGTCCTCATAGAAGAAGCGCAGATAAAATCAGGAGCTCTCTTACCCCTGACGAAGTATGCCAAAATGATAGTGTCCTTAATCCATTCTGTAATGGTTCTCCTCGAGGCTGCTTCTCCCTTGCATAGGCCTCCAAATGGAATAAACAACCTGTCCACTCTATGAAAAGAATTTGATGCCTCCACATAATCGGATGAACACCCTACAAATACTCAGAAAACTTATGTTTTTGCCATGACACTCAGCCCTTGAAAACGCCAGGACAGTAATTGACTGATTCAAGGGCAACACCAACAGGACCTTAGGCAAAAAAGAGGGCATGGAACAGAAAGACACAGAATCAGACCCTTCAATAAGATAAAGGATCTCTACATGACAGTACCTGGATCTCTAAAATATGCTGAGCCAAGCAAATGGCCACCAGAAAAACTGTTTATAAAGTAAGATCCTTCACAGAAACCTACTTCAGAGGCTCAAAGGGAGGAGCAATTAGCGCCCTGAGAACTGACAGTAACTTTCAAATCAGCATGTGGGTAAAAGCTAGTGCATGTGCATCGGCACACAGTTATTTTATAACTTGCACATGTATACGCGCCTGTTATAAAATAGCATGGTCATGTGCACCAAATTTTAAGTGGACGCGTGTATGAGCGTGCAAATCCTGCTTCTAAGTTGGGGAATTTTAAAAGGAGCACATGTCCACGTCATTGCCAGTTTTACCAGTTCATCCACCAGTTTGCCCAGTTAACAGCTAGGTCCTCCAGCGCTCCCTAGTTTGGTAGCCTACACTTCTGCCCAGTGACCCCAGATTCTTTAAACCCCTCAGAAATGGCGCAATCATTTTATTTTATTACCTAAACATCCTCCATAGCAGAAGTAAAAAGTTATGTGGCAGAGAACCTTGGCGTGCGTCAAGGAGCGTAAGTATTTATGCGCACATCTATTGGTCAGGCTCCAAAACGCCCATGCCCCACCCAAACCCTGCCCACACCCCACCCTTTTTTGGAAACATTGCAGATGTGTGCGCAGCAGGTTTTACGCTTCTATCTGGATGCTTTTTAAAATATGGTCTGCGTGCATAAGCCCGACTTGTTCGTACATCTCTTAATTAATACGTGCACCAGGCTTTTAAAGTTCATCTTAAATTGAGATCCCACTGAGGAATCAAGAGACTAAACAGAGGCTGAAATCTCTTCACTACCCACAGAAAATGGAACAAATCTGGATGAACTATCGAAGGTTTATGAATCTTTCCCCTGTAACATGGGATGGCAGCCACCTGAACCTTCATGCAATTCAAAGCCAAACCCTTCTGAAAGACAACTAAAAAGCACAGAATATCAGAGCACCAAGGAGATGAAGAATGGTCTCAGCAAAATCTCAAAGATGCACCACACTCGAATGTAAGCCAGTGAAGTACAGGTCTTACGAGCCTTCAATAACATGGAAATAACAGGAAGAGAAGCCCTTCTTCAAGTGCTGCCTTTCCAGAGCCAAACCGTAAGATAAAATTTAGAAGGGTCATCCATTACTATTTGACCCTGAATCAGGAGGTCCCTAGCATCTAGAAGACCTAGGGGCAGGCAACCTGAAGCCTCATGAGATTCACACACCATGGATTTCGAATCCTATCCAAAGCCACTAAAATTACATGGTTGCTCTCCATGTCTATCAGACATAGAAGCCTGCCAAGGACAGGAAGGCATAGAGAAGCTCCCCTGTTGGCCAGGGTTGAACCAAAGCATCTCTGCCCTGGGAACCCCTCTCCCTGTGATGGCTGAAGAACTGTGGAACCTTGGTATCTTTGAGAGTGGCCATGAGATCCATGCGAGGGAAACTCCACCAGAGCATGATTCGATGAAATGTGCCCTAGATGAATACTCTCCGGGATCCAGAAGATTTCTGCTTAGAAAGTCCGCTCACACAATACTCCTACCCCAAAATGTGGGCTGCCAACAAGAGCTGCAAATGTTCTTTTGCCCAGGGGAAAAAGATTTCTCTTCTGATATCCCCATAGTTCTAGTGTTGGCTTGCCTTTTCACATATGCCACCACCATAACATTGTTGAACAGCATCCGGACTGCTTTGTTTTGTATTAAAGAAAAAAATACAACAGATGCAAACAGAAGCCCTTGTTTCCAACCTGTTTATGGTGACCTCTGGACACCAAGACCATTGTGTCACCTGATCCAGACAATGAGCCCCCCAGTTGGAAAGACTCACATTTGTCATGACCAGAATCCAGGATAAAGGTCGGCCTGAAACCTCACAGAAGATTCTGAGGGATTGTTCACCACAAGAGACTTCGCTTAACCTCAATCACCAATGGCAGATGCACTTCGTAATTCTGTGACTGAAGAAAGCACAGAGAGAAGAGAACACTGAAGAGATTTCATATCAGCCCTGGCCCCAGGGTACCAAGTCCAGAGCCGCTGCCTTGGAGCCCATCTGCTGCAGGTAATCCCAAGCTCTGAAGGATAACTGAGAAGGAAATAGTGCATCTGAAATATCTTGATTACTCTTTCCATCATCAGAAAATAATCTGGCCTGTCCACATGTCAAAACGAATCCCCAGATATTCCAACAATTGGGAAGGAGCCAGATTGCTCTTTGCAAAATTGATGACCCAGCCCAAGCTTTCTAAAATTCGGACTACTCTGTTGGAGGTGCCTTTTTAGTATGAATTGGCCTTGATCAACCAATCATCCAGGTAGGGATGAACCCTAACTCATTTCTGCTTCAGAAACCATCATTGTAGTAAAGACCTGTGGAGCAGTAACCAAACTGAAGGGAAGCACCTAAAACTGAAAATGTTCCTGGAGGACACAAAAACACAAATATCTCTAGTCTGTCTCCTGAATGGGAATGTGAAAATAGGCTTCCAAAAGATCCAGGGAAGACAGATACTCACCCTGACAAACTGCCATGAGTACCGAATGAAGCATCTCTATCTGGAAGCAAGAAATCTTGAGGTTGTTTACTCTCTTGAGGAATAGAATGGGTCTGAAAGATCAGTTATCCTTTGTGACCACGAAGTAAAGTAGCGACTGTGCCCTCTCTCCACGAAAGAAACCAAGGCCATGATGTGTAACAGCTCGTCTCATCAGTTTATTGCAATTGCTTGCTGTTTGACAGCAGATGCGTATGGAGAGCTCAAAAAAGGTGTCTGGAATTGAAGCTCAGAGCTGCAGAGAGTAGCCAAAACAGATCAGCTACAATACCCACTGATCTGGAGTAATATGAGTCCACTCCTGTAAAAAGGCTGCAGGCGACTGCCTACAGGAAGAACCAAAAAGTGGACCCGCCAAGCTTCATTGAGAAGCCCAACCAACTTTTGTGGAGGAGGCCAAATCAGGTTTGTGTTTTTGGAAACCCTTTAAGAACTGATCGTGGCCCTTCGAGACCTGATAACCCTGAAAGAAATAAGCAGACTGCTTACCCAGTCCATATTGACTAGAGCCATGGAACTGACTGTGCCCCTCACCAACTGAGGGAAAGAGCAAGGCTTATCTTCCGGAATCCTCTGAGGCTGCAGATCTCCAAAATGCTTGAATAAGTGCTCCAAATCTTCTCCAATGCAGACCAATTCCAAAGCTAAAATAGTCATCTGGCAGCCACAACTGAAGCCACAAACTGAGAAGTACGAAGAAGATCATACTAGGCATCAGCCAGAAAAGCAGCAACGGGCTCCTTTGTAGCTGTCTCTGCACTTTCCTGGAGCTGTTGAATCCAATGCACGAACACCAAAACCACAAGATCCCCACAAATAAAAATCTGAAGTGCTAGGGCTGCCGAAATAAATGCTTCAAGAGAACTTCAGTATTCCTATCTTGAGGGTCCTTAAGATTAGTGCTACCCTCTACCAGAATAGTTGTACACTTATTGACCCCTGTTACCAGTGCATCCACATGTGGCACCTGAAACAATCACTTAACCACCTCAGATGGAAGGGGATACAATCTAAGAAGATATTCCATACCCTTGAGGCCGGATTGTGGATCCTCCCACTCTGCCAAAACCCACAAAATGTAAATGGAAAGCCTTTGAAGACTTACAGATACCTTTAACAATTGAGTCCCAGACAGAAGTCTCCTCCACCCTATCCTCTGCTATCTGGAGACAAGGAGCCACTTGATCAATTAGAGCTACAACCGTCTCTCTCTCTCTTAAAGAGACAGACAACCGCACAGAGGACATCTGTCCTTCCTCCAGGGACACCCTGCTAGCACAGTCTGGCAGATTTTCTGTGTCCTCCAGACCTGCCTCCAGGTCCAAAACAGGTGGCTCTGTGGGACTTCTGGGACGTTTACATAGAACCGAGGTCCCGACAAAGGATCTATCCGGCCCCGCAGAAAAAACTTCTCCCCCCATCAGGTTTATGAATGCAGAGAATGCCTGATGTAAACATTTTAATAATTCAAGGGAGAAATCTGAGCCATAAACCATCTGCCCCAAGGGGACAGGTGCTGCCCCGTGGCTGGTGCAGGTGTCCTGTAGCTGCAAGCCCCACAGCAGCAGCAACCTTTGCCCTCCATCACTGCCGTATCTGAATCCCCCCGGCTCAGCTCCGGTGAGACTGAAGCCCAGCAATTACCCCCAGAGCAGTCACTTATCCAAGAACATAGGGAGATTGCTAGCGATGCTCCTCCGACAGTACTGCTGAACAAAACAGCCTTTATTTATTTAATACTTTTGAATACCGGCATTCGTGGTTACATCAAACCGGTTTACATCCGAACTAAATGTGGAAAATACATAAAACAGGTACTAGGGATGGGACAACGAAGAAAAGGCCGATAGGTAGCAAAAACAGGAGCAACCAATAATATAATAAAAGTTAACAAGCATCAATAATCACAAACTAATTACATAGATACAGGTCAATGTAAAGATTTATTTATTTATTTAGTAAACTGAGGCAGGAGGGGGAATCAGGAGGATTCTCTGTTACCCACGGGAACAAACTGTAGGAACTTCCTTTCTAACCTCCAACCCCAGGGCTTGCACTATTGGAGCACTAGTGTCCTGGCCTGTAACATCATCTCAGTGCCTTGTTCAAGGATCCTGCTGCGCACCGCCAGTGAGCCCCACCATCTGCTGGAGGCAGAGTACACCGCCTTCTCGCTCTGCTGCACCGCCTGCACACAGTGGCTATGACGTCACGCGGCCGACCCCCTCCTGTAGGGGGCCATAAGCCACCTGTTTGGACTGGATTGGTGTAGTGAGATGAAATGGAAAATGAAAGTTTGTTAGTTCTTTTTTTCATCATTTTGGATGGGAAATGACACAAAATGGAACAGGAATCATTGTTGGTGTAAAAATGCCAGCACCTCCCTAATATTTAGGTTTCACAAAGTGGAAGAGTGTTTCTGCAGGCAGCCAGCATGCGCAGCCCTTGGACGGACACTTCATCCTCCTCTGGCTGGAGGCCAGAAGCTACATTTGGGCAATCAGCTCTGACTCAGTAGAGGGAACATTAAGACCCAGCGGCCCCAGACGAGAAACCCCTGCAGATACCTGAACTTGTCACAGTCGCACTCCTCCGGTCTTTTCTTCTTCAGATGTCCTCTGACTTCTCGCAAGTTTTTAATCTTACTTTGCAGAGTTTCAATCTAGCAGACAATAAGGAGATGGGAGACATTTTATCCAGTATGGTTTTTTTTTTTTTTAAATAATACGTTCTAGCTTGACTAAAAAAAAAATTGTTCTGCCTTGATTCTAGCACTATAGAGGGGTTTGACTGAATAACTGAAAATGTATGTGAATATTCCCCCCAGGAAAAAGACAGAGGGCAGAGCTTAAGTGTTTAACCAGGTGACACAGATCTTAACTGTACCTGGCTAAAAACTTAGCCAGTAAGCCTGGTCTGAAAAAATGCAGCTCTAAAGTTAGCCGAGCAAATTCCTCTGGAGACCGTGCATGCAGATGTATCTCATGCATATTCATTGTGGATATCCTGAAAACCCAACTGGCTGGGGGATCTCAGGACACGTTTGGGAACCACTGTTCTTACAATAAACATATTGTCATTTTATCAGGATAAAGTCGTTTTCCCTTGTCTGTGCCTAAAACACAATACGCTCGCTCACTACAGGTCATCTCTTTTCTTAGCTGAACTAAATCTCGGCTTTGTCTTCCACCTTGTGTGGGAATTAAATAAAACTCTCTTCAGCCACCCATCAGCACCACAAAGATTTAATTTATATAACGTGGTTTTCATTGTTGGAAGGGCACTTTTTGATACAAACATGTTTTCCATTGATTGTCTGACTTCCTCTCTCAGTTTTCAGTTCTCCCTCTCCTCATTACGCTGTGCAGGGGCAGTTTCCAGTCCCCCACTGCCTTTGCTGGAGGAAGCGAAAATTGTCTCTCTCCCGCGTTTCTGACCCACCATCTCTCTCCCTTTGTAGTGTCCCTTCCTGCAATTCATCAGTCCCAGTTCTCGGAGAAAGAGGCTGGGCGTGCGCCGACTACACCTCGTTCAGCCAAACTCCTGCTGCAATAGCAGCCTCTCGCCAGGGCTGGGCCATATGGGAACAGCAAGAAACTCTGTGCATGATTTTCTGAGCTAACACCGTAAACTTTAAGGCCAGCCAAAGATGTCCCTTGGCATTCGCTAATACAGAATCTAGCTCAATAGGGCGTGTACATTTCCTGGTGCGGCCCACACTATGGTAAACGATTAATCCTTGGGCCCAGCGTGCAATTTTATATTAGGAGAAAGAGTGCCATAAAATGTTTTGCTAAGTAGCAGCTAACTTTATTGCTGGGGTATGTTATTTATTCATTTATTTCAGCACCAGAGAACTCCGAGTGAGGTTTAGTATATTATTGTGAGACAGGCTGGGTAGGTTACTCTATAAATGCTAAGTGAGAAATAAAATTAAGTATCACTGTTGACCTATTAAATCGCAGGGAGCTCTTTGTAGAGCAGCCAGTTTGAGGTACATGAGGTTTTGCTTGTTTGTTTTTTTTAACATTTTTGAATTGTAGCTTTAAGATGATTCCAAAACATAAGAAGAGAAATATCTCCACTCCCTCCCGTCCTCACCCCCCCCCCCCACCCCAAAAATAGGATTACAACCTCAACAGCACTAACCTCATGGTCAATATGAAGTTTATGATCTTTCCAGGCCTGGAGAGACTTGTACAGATCCATGTCGCACTGTACTGTGTCATTTGCCAGGATATAGCACCTGTGCAGCAGCAGAGAAAGCAAACAGGGTTCATGGTGAATGTACAACAATGCAATCCGCCCACATTAGCTAAGCCCCGGAAGCTCGGGGCTGGCTCACTAGGGATTGATGAGTCGCTGAGCGAAGAGCCAGGGTCCCCCCTCTGCCTTATCTGAGCCCATTGTGGAGTAGAAGCCCCTGGAGGGCGGGAGGGGGAAGGGTGCACTCTGACCCCACTTGCTCATAAGGCTGGGAAAAGTCTTCCCCAGCAGCACCGCTAGGAAGAGGGGGGCCAGCGGTCTGCGTACGATCATCCAGGGAAGACCGTAGCAGAAGAGGAAAACAGATAAAAATACAGACAGCTAATTTCAAACAGGTTCTCTCCATCAAAAATGATGATAAATAAGAGAAAAAGGACATTTGGGAATTGCTCCATTTCCACAGACAGATTTCTAGTAGAGACACTGGTCATGCAGAAAACTGGACTTTTTCTTGAACCGGTGCAAAAGGCGTCGTACTACATGGGCTTGTCCATCTAAAGGAGGGACCTGTGTGTTTTGCTGAAAGCTCATCTGTCTCTTGGTCCCTTGACAGGTAGCACAACCTATACAGTTCCTATGATGATAGACTGTGCTTACTGTAACCTAACGGAGGGCAGAGCCACTGAGTAAATGCACAAGGCAGGATCGCTGCTGGAGCTGAAGGATAGAAACTGCAAAGTCCACGCTGAAAAGGCCTTGGTCCGGTTACGTTGACACTTAGCCGGACAAACCACGGGGTTTCAAAAATCCTGCCAGTTTCACTGGGTCCAAGTTATCCTACTCCGGGGCGTTCCAGCTAACTTTCTGATAGCCGGGTAGATTCAGCGGAGTGCCACTGAATATCCGGAATAAGTTAGCTGGATCCATCGATTCGGATAACTTTATTCCACCCTGGAGTTGCTCAACATCCACCTCAAAGTGTTTAAGCAGGAGCACTGCAACAGTGTCCACCACTTCAAACCTGGGCTCTGTAACACTTCTTGTGGTTAACGGTCACAATGGGGGTCAAACTGTCGCAGTTTGTGCTTTCACGAGGATAAGGATTTCATTTGCGAAACAAGTTGACTTTAAGCTGAATGTGTTGCATCTTCCAGGGGCTAGTTAATCGGATTGTTTGTAACAGTACTAAGCATTCTAGCCATGATCCCTTGGAGACTAGTGAGAAAAGATGCAGTGTAGGAAGGATATTATGGTAAATATGCTGGTAATAACACGCTCCACACTGGCAGCGGCATCCAAACGTACTGCCCACACTATGCCAGTGTGGTAGGATGTCTGAGGGGTACATACCTGTGTGTGACCTTAATGGAGCTGGGCACTGTGAGCTCGTTGGTGAGGCTGCCCGTGCCGCTGTACTCCTCCATGTCCTTGTCGTCGTCCTCTGTCGCATCGCCCTCTGCCATGTGCCTCTTGGTGGCATTCCCAGATAGGAGCAGTTGATATTCGTCTTCCAAGCCCAAGCTGTACGTTTCTCCATCTACTTCAACAGCCACGGAGCGGATTGAGCGGTTCCGCAAGTAACTTGATTTGTATTCTAAGAAAAAATCACAAAGGAGAAATTGGATAGCATTTTCCTTCTGTGAAACAAAATGGCTGTCCTCATGAGGAGTAGGTTTGGCGGTGAGTAAACTCAATCCGACCCCTCATAGCCTCTGCCTCAATCCATTTGTTTGTCAGGTTATAGAAAAGAGACGAGAGTCATGGTGACACAATCTATAACTTAAGCATTTTTCTTTAGTCACAAATTAGGAGAAAACCTTCAGTGCATCCAATTCAAGTTTAAGAGCCAGATCCACAGAATGCAAGTGTAGCTGCCCAATAGTATCGAAAAATCAGGTGCTTTTTATCCGTATTTATCAAACAGCCACCAGATGGCAGTAAAAGCTAGCAAACCACCACACCACTTCTGAATTTTGACAAAGAAAACAGGTGAATGTGCTCGGAAACCATGCTGTTCTCACAGCATAGCTTTGGGCTTTTATTGTAGTCTCACGAGATTGGAGATGCATCTTAATGCTTATACTAAATTCACACTTTGAAACACTCTATACAGAATGCTGCCACTTGAATTTTAATCACGGACTAGCACATCTACGTTTCTTAGCCATGATCAGCAGGTGCTGGGGAAGGTTTTGGAAGATTCTTCCTGTACAGCCTTAGCCTATGCCCAATACGGCTTCAGCAATAGGCAGTACTGCCCAAAGGGTGCTGGCAGGGCTGGGCTGCTAGCTCGCTGCAAGCAAGTTATCTCTGGTAGGGACACAGCCCTGCAATGTCCTCACTGCCTGATCCTGGAGGCGGCAGTGCTGCTGTACACAGAAGATCAGTGGAGGTGCAGGAGCCCATCTGTCACTGGCTCTTGGTGCCGTCTCCCTGTGCCAGCATAGAATCAAACCTCACCGGCCAGCACTTCCTAGAGCTGATCTTGCGATGCACAAGATTAGCATCACGAAGTACCCACCCCCAAGGTCTGAACCTGCCAATTACTGGCGGAAAGTTCAGATAAATTGATGGTCTGGGAACAGGCAAGGGCAGATGGAGACGAGAGAGGAATGAAGAAGTGGTGTAGGCAAGGGGTAAGAAATATGGAGGGACATGATCCGTGATGGGGATGGGATTATATGGGGAAGGATGCCGGGGAGCAGGGTACTAAGGAGAAGGGCGCTACTGCTGCTGCCTCTGAGGGGAGGGGAGGAGGAGAGTGTTGGAGTCAATCCAGGGGAGGAAAAAGTGCTAAGAGTCTGTCCTGGGCGAGTGAGACTAGGAAGAACGATGGGGTCCATCCTAGGGAGGTGGGTGGGAAGGGGCATTGCTTGTGGCTTTCCCCCTCTAAACTACAGGAGTCTCAGAGTGCACATAACTTAAAGGTTCCCAGGTATGCTGCTTGGGGTTTCTAGTCCATTTTTTGTGTGCAGGTTTCCGTTTCTTATTTGTGGGCCCTCGCTCTGTGTTTGGTGAGGATCTTGTGCGCCTGTGACAGAGGTGAAGGATTTTGCTTGTGTTTAGTTTCTGCATAGGGAGGGTGGTTCAGCTGGTTCTGTTTCCCCAGTAGGAGGGGTATTGGTAATCTAGGGCCTGTTACTACAGTTGCAGCACTGCCTTTTCATAGGGAAGGGTTGGCGCTGTGGGATTTCTGGATGTTGAGCACCATTCGGCTACAGCAGGTTGGCTACAAAGATTCTGAATGGGCTTTTCTTATGGTTTTGTGGGGCATCACAATGTGCCTGCTAGTGAAGGAAATTTGTTTTGCTGATAATGAGAACTAGAATCTAATTCGTTTAATATAATATATTCTATAATTCAATGGAGGTAAGAAAGGCATGCTCCTTGGTAAAGGCTTGCAGGGGAACTGTAAGACATCGATCATCACATGCCACAAAACACTTCTTTAACTGACTTTTGAAATGGCTAACTTTTAAAATGTTTGTGTACTTCTACTACCATCCTTTTAAAATGAAATGTTTTTAATCACACATAATTATTCAACATAAGGGAAGGCAAGTTTAAGTGTAAAATCTCCGCCACTCGTGGTACCCAAGATGGTGCTTGGAGGCCAGTGTTGTTGCTTACATGACGCGCTCTCTTTTTCAACCCCTACTGTTCAACAAGGCAGATATTGTTAACCTTCTCCCTCCCAAATGCTTATTTAATGGCATCCATAGGCCCCGCACTTGCATCTACTGTAGAGTACAAATAATAACAGAATTGTCTTTTAGATGTAAAAATCCCAAACAAGCATTTAACAGAGGTCCCCAGCTCATGGTGTCGCGGCGCGTTATGCAGTTTTTCACTTGGCCAATGGTGTCAAATTGCCTGGCTCCAGCTCTGCCTTCGGGACCTGATCTGATGCGACAGCAGGTTTCCAGCTGGGTGCATAATGCCCAGCGAATAAAGCAGTCTTGAAAAAGGAATCTCCAGTTTAACAACAAGTTGAACTGAAACTTGCCAATTTAATAATATATTTTATCCATTCTATCTGCTTTTAAAAAAGAAACTTCTTCAATTTTTTTGTTTGGTTTTCTGTCTATTTGATCTTTTTTTTTTTTCCACTCGGTTGGTGGTTTTTCATACTGTTCCCACAGGCCGACTGCTAAGATCCCGGCAGGCTGCATTACGTAAAATTCCAGTATGAAGCAGCATTCCCAGAATCATGACTCACTCGCAGCATTTTCCAGCCCAGAGCAGCCTCTTCCTGCCTGGAAGGATAGTTGGGTGGGTGCTAGGTTGGTTTACCGATACCCTTGTGTGATTTTCTCTCGTTAGGAAGTCACGGTCTCCAACATTCCCTGCTGGGAAGTCCATTCCCCCCTTCACAAGAATACACACATCTCCTTCTGATGGTAATGAGCAGGACTCATCTGAGATCCATGCAATGAGAGGCAGGAGAGAAGGCATCTGTTTGCTCTAGGAAAGGTTTGAAAGTATACAGTACACAGTTTTTACAGTTTTCAAGCCCATACTTCAGTCATTCAGCCAGATAACTCAATTATCCGGCTAAATGAATATTTGGGAACTTAAATTTAGCCAAATAATTTGTCATGTAACGTCACTCTCTTTACTCCTTGTAGATTAGGGACACAGTGGCAGAGGGACAGTGGACACCCGCATTAAACTGAAGCTTTGGGGAGTTACAACCCTAAACAGCAGTGGTACAAGGACATCAGGCTTCCAAGAAAAGCACTGGGTCGGCCATCAGTAAACAGATTTTGAGCAGGCTGAGAACAGAGGTAGTGGTAGAAGGCGCGGGGAGCTGGTGTTGCATTGCATTTGAATATTTAAATGAGCATCTCCTAAAAGTGGATGACTCTCAACTGGGCGGGTTGGATGGGCTATTTGGGTTTTTATCTGCCAGGTGGTGGCTGTCCGGGGTACAGCTGCAGATTGAGCAAAAGGTCTCAATGCAACATTCTTGTGAAGATAAATAAAGCAAATTCTCGTTTCACTGGGGCTCGTGTGACCTATTTTGCTCCCACATAACTTAATGTAAGCAGTAGGGCACAGCTCCCTCCAGAGTTGTTTCCAATGCTGTTTGTGCAACAGTCACTATGTATTATCGTAAGCACTGTAAATGGCTCCGAAATTCCTTTATAATTATTCAAAGTACAGTACAGTCATAAATCTAAGGTGGGAATCGCACCCACATCTCACTGTTCACTGCTGGGTACTAGCTATACAATGGTCCAAGTGGAGACTGAATTATTGCACCGGGCATGGCCCTTTAATGACAACCCTATTACTGCAGCAACATTTGTCAAATACATTCAGAGCCTGATATACAACATTCAGTGCTGAGATGTGGCACCATTCCAGGTGGAATAATTGTTCACTCATATATGAAGGAATGGCATAATATTTTATTGTAAAGGGTGAACTTTAGTATCTGAGCCAAAACAGACAGCACCGAGCTGTGCATCCTCTCAACACGACCTCATTAATCAAGCTCAGCCACCACCGTCATACTTGTGATTTAACAGGGCCATCACGCCTACACTAGGGGGCTGCTGCGCTAGCTTGCTGTGTGTTTAATGGGGCGCTAAAGAGGAGGTCTGGACTCAGGCACCTTAATCAAATGCAGATTGCTGGGATTCTCCTGCTGGCGCGCAACTAATCCGAATGGTGCGAAGCTTCTTTTTCCATCTCTTTTAAATCCATGCTCCCCAGGTGCTCGTGAGAAGAGCTTCGGCGCCATAAGTGGACAGAAACAGAACCGAGCACAGGGTGCTCGACTTAGCCAGGCTAACAGCAGAATACTGATGGCCATACTTGGCTGTTTTGCTGCTGAGTGCTCTAATAGCAGATAAGAAAAGAAGATTTTTTTTCCCTCCCCTTTCTGATCCATGGTCTTGTAAGCAAATGAGCAACACAGCCAGCAGCTGGGTTCAAATGTTCCCCCTGTGGGATTGCAGTGCTATAAAGCCCCCTGGACAATAACTACATGTAAATGTGGGTATGTAATTCTGTTTCTGCCTGCAATTATGGGGTAGCATGCTCCAGGGACTCTGAATTCTGCCCCAGGTGATGCTGGGCTCTGTTGAGGGCTCCTCTTAGTGGGAAGGCTGTCCTAAGAGGCCCTGCAGAGGACTGAAGGTCAATAAGACACGGAGACCCACAAAAGAAGCCGCCCTCCCCCCTTTTTTTAAATGTATGAATAACATTTTTGAGTCAGCTGTGCGGATGATCTGTTGAAACAGCTCATTCTGAGGCTTGGTTTCTAGGTTAAGTGCCGGTCAAGACAGTGGAGGATTGATCTAACCCTGCCTCCCCCCGAAAAACCGTAAGGCCAAATCCTGAGTATAGTGCCCTCTTACCTTGTTCTTTGTGCGGTCACACTATACCTCCACGTCCGTCACAAAAATGCAGCCAGGACCCTGTTAACTTGCTGCTGCTTAGAGCTCTGCAGCCATTCTCAACAAGCTGTCTCGTGGGCCTACAGAATATATGAGTAAGAGCCAATGGAGCGCACCGGGGAGGGGTTGGCCAGTGCGAGAGCTGGGAGAGCTGAGATTTCAGATCTGCCTGGGTTCTGTTAGGCATTCAGTTGGAGAAGGACGCGACTAGGAGTGCTGCTCGTGACTCTGCCTTTCAGGCCTGATGTTATACACCGTGAGTATTCCAATCAGACTGGGCCGTGTGAGACGAGTGGACGGCTTGGGAAGAGACCTTGGATGTTGGAAATAATTTGCTTGTTATCGCAGTTGCTGGCTCCTTATCTACCACGACTCTTCCTCCTGAAAGTCACTTTCTTGCTGGCATTCTTAGCATTTGACACACTTCGGAGTAGGACCTGCCCGGGCGCAGGACTAACTCCCCTCACTCACGTCTCTGGATGCTTTCTCCTTAAAATTACAAGCTCAGCTCCTTTGTTGCTGCTTCTCTGCTTCCTTCCTCTAACAGCAACATCTGCTCCTGTGTTAGGAAGTTGAAGACGCGCTCTTTTCTTCACCCACCTGAAGGGGTGGGATACTGACACTTCACACTTGATAGTACAGAATGCTTTAACCTCTGTTAGTAAGGCAATAGGGCCTTACATATACAAACGGAAAAAAGATCCCAAAACTGGGAAAATGGTACTTGGGATCGCTTCCTGCTCACTTCTCCATCTAAGAACCTATCCCGTGGGTCGTTACCATAATATTCTCCAGTTCTCACTTCAAAAGACATTTTTGGTAATTTTTTTTTCTGTACATCCAATCGTATTTTAAAACTGGGCGCTTAAATTGGCTTTTTGTGTTTATTTCACAGTTTGCTGAAGAGAAGAATGGATCATTGGCATGGACCAACCTTGCCAGCCTGGATGCCTCTTCTGTCATCCCTTTAAGTGCAGGGCAGGCAATAGTAAACCTGACAGGCACTCTCTGTTTGGAATATCTGGGTCCTGTTTAACACAGAAAGATCTCTGGGATCAACACAACAGCCCTTGCAGTAGGGATAAGATGGCCACCTCTGATTTCTATTGTGTCTCTCCAGCAATTCAGTTTTTTGGAAGCCTGACTATCTCCTTTAATACAGCTTCTCTTGCCCTCGAAAGCACTGGGCATTTTTCCTTTGGGGGGGGGGGGAGAATTCTGATCAAAATTCAGCTGGCCGACTGTCCAGCTGGGAGAAAGCAGCTCCGTGGCTGTTGCAGCAGACTGTAAGCCGCTTACCTTGAAGAGAGGGGGCTCTCTGTTGCTGCCGGGGACCTCCATTCTGTGCCAGCTGCAGCAGAACGGTAATTCCACAAAGTCTTCACCTCTTTGGGGAGGTGGTCGGCTTTGCGACATCACTGGTGGGCACCGGTGCGGTTAAACAGCCCCTCTTCAAAACGAGGCCTCCGTGGTGCGCTTTCACGCGCCCGACCTCGGAGCGTGATGTTTCCTGCCGTGGCTTGTCGGCAGGGTTCTGGACTTTTCTACAGGTTCACCACGCCTGTCGGGACTTTTAGGATTCATCCCTTCCTGTAGCACATCCACTGGCTCTGTTTTCCCAGCTTCATAAAGAACCATTTATGGACATTCTGCTTTCTGCTCCATGGCCAACTGTTGATTAAAGAAAGCCACGGCTTCCATCGATGCCACATACTTTCGAATCACAACTGGAAAGTAACATCTGGCTACTCTATTGCCTATGTTCCCTTTCATGCTCTGATTTATCATTTTATGAATACATGCAAAAAATTGCTTACAATTGTACAGAGCTCTCGCATTCCAGGGAGCAGGATACCCTATTGCTACTGGCAATGCCCAGAGATGGACATCTGGATTTTGCATTTTTTTCCCGGAGAACACTGTAGTAACTTGAGCATTCGTATTTCTGAATTCCTCTCTCCACTCTGATTGATCTGAAAAAATGCTCACTGCTTTTCTCTTTGAGGATATGAGGAATTTTAAAGATGATCCCGACTGAAATTCTGACACTGCAAGAAATTTAAGAAGTTCCTGCAGATGTCAAACAGTTTTGGTGGGTTTTTTAAAAAAAAAATGTTTAAATGTTAACATCTTTCAAAGCAACAGATGTTTCAAGACATTTATTGTGCAGGTGGGTTAAGGAGGGGGGCGATAATTCAGTTAAAACTAGAGAAAAATAAGATCAACAGTTCCTGACTGACTGCTGCGTCAGATAAGCTAATCCTGATCCAATTTTGTCAAATTTTTCAAGCTGGCTATAGCCAAGTTGTATTGTTAACATTTATATGGAAATTCATATCCAGCCACTGGCTGGCTAGGAAAGTTAGCCAGATAAATTTATTTGGCTAACTTTAGGACTGCTCTTCTACTGTCCTAAACATTTCCAGCTGTGTTAGCTGGGTAAAGCTGATCTAACATAGCCAGAAAACTGACCCTGTCCTGAAACACCCCTGCCCCCCTCAAAGTTAGCTGGCTAAGTCTGGGGTTGTCAGACCTATGGGCTTTTAAATCCCACCGTTTGTCTGGCCTAAGTATAAGAATTTGCTGGACTAACTACTGAACTCCTTTGCCTGATTCTTTACGTCTCCTACCTTCATCTCAACAATTTAAGAAAGCATTAAAAACTCACCTATTCCAGAAAGCATTTAACCCCTTGATCAGCACTCAACCATAACCAAGTTTTTCTCTTCCCTATTAATCAACTGACACCCATCCATCTTTAACTACTCTCCTCTCATATTACATTTTTAGAAGGCACTATGTTTAGCATTCTTGTATCTTTGTTTATTTTATGTTTTTGAACTATGTTTTAAAATACTGTATTTGTTTTTACTGTTAAATTTTTAAGTTTTTTATCTCTAGATTATGTATGTTTTATTTTTGTTAACCGTTTTGATTAATCTCCCGATTGTAAAAGTGGTATACAAACATTTTAAATAAATAAACTCATGGTATCCCAAGCTAGTGTTTATTAAGCTGCTTTTGGAGTAACCTCTTAGCCAGTCTGGTTTTCAGGATATCTACAATGAATGTGCATGAGATAGATCTGCATGCACTGCCTCCATTACACGCACATCTATCTCATGCATATTCATTGTGAATATCCTGAAAACCAGACTAGCTAGGGAATACTCCAGGACATTATCCTAAAACCAGGCTCCATGCAACAGGCTCAAGCTCTTCATGGAAGGAATCTGTCATATCTATAAGTAATTTAAATGAGAACCTAAGTGGGAAATAAAGAGACTTGACCAAAGTCAAGGCGAGTGTCAGATGTGAGACTGGAATGTGAAACTCTTAGTTTGCAACAGGTTCCATTAACTGTTAGGCTCTTCCCTAACCCAGTCAGAATCACAGCTGGCTCAGGTTTGCTGGGTTGGATTTGATTGGGCGTTTTTAAATTGATCGGGGCTGAATTCTGACGAGCCTTGTTTTTCAAAGGGAAAGGAGGAAGGCCAGGACAGCACACTGTGAATCCCGTGGCACCCCATGTGGCCGCCAAATCTGAAAATGTTGTTTTCTATCCAGCATCTTACTTCTGTGCATTCTCATCTCTGGGATTAAAATTACAGCTCTGTCCCCCCCCCCCCCTTACACCAATTTAGAAAATCATCAGTCTAAGCATGTATTTATTTCCCATCTTTCGGACCCTTTGGAGATAACATTAGGAGGCTGGAGGTATTCCCCTAGCCCCAGAGGGCTTACAGTTCCAAGGCTGCACTGGAGAGAGAGAAGTGGCTTGCCCACAAGGATCGGCAGTGGGATTTGAACCCTGGCTCCTAGCCCACTGCTCTAACCCCCAGGTCATTCCTCCCCATTGGGGGCGATTCTCCCAAAAGCATGACGTTTCTGACACTGGTAGAAAGTGCAAGTTTCTAAAGCGAGAAAAGAGAGCGTACTTTTCTTGGAGAAGAGCTTCTTCCGACGACCAAAAGAGCCGAACTTGTAGTCGTTGCCGTCACACAGGCATTCCTTGCTGTAGTACTTGGGCATAAGGTTGGACATCCCTTTGTCCCTTGCACCCTCTGCCAGGTTGGACATCCCTTTGCATTTATGAAGGCGGAGTTTCCCTGTGGTATCTTCGATGCACTGCCATTTCTTAAAAAAAAAAAAAAAAGAAACGTCATGTCAGATCACGTGCATGGGACTGTGCGTCATCATTCGCCCATGGGGCGAGAACCCATTTGTTGCGTTTTCTAAGACTGATAACCATAATATAAAAGAACAAATCACACAAACAGCAATATTCAAGCCTGCAACTGGCTGCGTAACGGTTGATTTGTTTTACGTAGGATGCTGTGATTTTCAAACAGGGAGGTGAAGTGTTTTCACTACAGTGACTAATTCTGATAAAGCAGCGCTCCATCAAAATTCAACCTTCCAAGGAACAAATTATTATGGCTTAAAGCTATTTGCTGTAATTGTTGGCATAACATACAACAGCAGTGTGCCTTCCATGGCTGATTGGGCCCTGAAGGAGGTCAGAGGTCAGTTGGAAGCACAGAACCCCAGGAAAAAAAAAGATTGAAAATTACAATCCAGGTAACTACTTTCAAACCTATTTGTTTGATCCTTGGAAGGGGTGTAAAGATCTATAAAACAACACAACTATGGGAGAACATTTTTAATACAGCAAAATTCTGGATGGTTTGCAGTTCTGTATTGAGGACGCTGAGTTGATGCGTCCTTAATGCAGAATGTAAATGTGTCCTTAACTCCACGGAGTCAAACAGGGTCGGGTGAAAAAGAGTGGCCAGCCTTGGACTGAGATGGTGGTGGTTGGGGAGTGTGTGTGTGTGTGTGGGGGGGGGGGGGGGGGGGTACCTGGGGCCTTAAGAAGTGAAAGTGAGGCAGAAGATCTGAAAAGTCAACCATAAGTTAGCAATAACAATCATGGTAAAATTCCCTTTCATGCCACTGCAGAGTCCTATTAATAATTAGCATGACAGTCTCTCTGTGATTAAGTCTCCAAAAACTACCATGACAAAATGGCCGACTTAAAGCTAATCGGCTCAGGTTTATCTCCCAGCTCTCCCCCGGGCAAACGGGAGACAAAGGGATCAAGACCCAGCAACAAGTTCTAGAAAATGAAAGACTTAGAAAAGGCAAATGAGCTGCGAAAAGAATTGGCATTAGAAAATCCACCTATTTTGGTGCACATTGAGCAGGCCATATATGGTGGGACCCCCCTCAGCTTGGTAATCTGGCAACCTAGGAACACACTCCTTCCCTGGGGAACCTTGGCGCTCTCGACACAGACCACTCTCCAGGTGTGGTCACAGTGGGGTAGACAGTTGACGGGAGACAGGCGATACTATTACAGCTCTGGCCTCCAGACGAACCGTTTATTTCCAGCTGGTACCGCCCATGGCTCTTTTCAGCGATGACGTGGGAAGGGCATCATACATTTCGGGCAATTATGGGATGTGGATAGCTTCGTCTCCTTCTCCACACTACAAGCCAAATATGACCTGACGGGGCTGGATGTCTACCCTTATTTACAAATCCGTCACTTCTTTCTGACCGAATCGGTGGGGCGGGAACTGGCCCTGGGCAAAACACAATTGGAGGCCTGGTGCGATCAGGCTGACACCCTGCGGAAAGCCATATCCCAGGTTTATAATTATTTGAATAAGGACCCACAGCAAAAACCAGTTTTTATGAAGACCTGGGAAAGGGACCTGGGCCGAACCTTAGAGGATGACACCTGGGATCAGGTCTTTCTTTTTACCAAACGGGGGCTTCCTTACTCGCAACTGGTTGAGAACCGATATAAGATTCTGCTGCGCTGGTACTGCACACCGGCTAAAATACACAGATTTAATCCCCAATATAGTGACCGATGTTGGAAGGGGTGTGGCATGGAGGGTCCGTTCTTACATATGTGGTGGTCATGCTCTTACTTACAACTTCTATGGACCGGGGTCACCCAGCTAATCAGGACTATCATGGGGATAGAGGTCACCCTTACTCCTGAACAAACCCTGTTAAATCTGCCTTACGATGTGACTGTGGCACAGGGGAAGCTGATCAGGTTTATTCTAGCTGCTGCCAAATGCGAGGTGGCTCTGGAGTGGAGGAATGCAGGACCTATATTTATGGGACGGGTCTCTTCTCGACTACATAAATTATTCCTCCTGCATGAAAAGATGGGACGGCATGGCCCCCGGGATGGGAAGCAACGTCAGGATCTGTGGGGCCCTTACAGGACGTGGCACCAGAGAAAGACGGGGGATGAGCCGGAGAAGTAATGCACCAATCCCTCTTTACCTTATTTCTAGATGAAGAGTCCTTGAATCAGGTGTTTTTTCCAGACTGACTATCATGGTTATGTATCTTGTTTTTATTCTGCTTTGATCACACATGGGGGGTGGGGGGGAGGGAAGAAAGTGGGGGGGTGGGGGGGGGGGGAGGACGGTTCTATAAACTCACGATGTACCTATGACAACTCTCTATGTTACATTGTGTTGATGATCTGTTGCCTTTGTTATTGTTCATTATAGCTCTGTACACTGTTGCCATTATGTACATTCAATAAAAATTTCAATACAAAAAAAAAAAGAAAATCCACCTATTTTGAACGGAGTTTATGAGAAGTTTTGTGCTTTGTGATAGACAGGAGGAGATTTTGGACCGATAAAAAGAAAAAAGGACAAAAGGATGTAAATTTGGGGTCCGAGGCTACAATGACTTTATTCATGGATCAAAAGATTAAACAAAAAATTTTATAAAGCGAAACCGTTTAATTATTCTACTGAAATCACAACACAGGCTTCCCCATTTGTTTCTGAATATTTTTTTTTTTTTTTTTTTTGCTTTTCCTGCGTGCGCCAGGCTCTTCGGAGAATGCAACCCCACACTTATAGTGAAGAATAGATCCCCCCCCCTTTCTTAAAGGTTAACTCGACTTTGTGGACAAACATCGTGCCCACCCTGGCAGAAGGGCTCACAATAAGTAAACCTGCTTACTTATTTTGCTTTGTGCCGGATGGCCGAGCACTTCAGAGGCTGCTGGCTGAACTCAGGAAACCCGTCTGAGCAGGACAGGAAGCAGAGGCTCCGGCCTTCTGCACGTCTTGGCGAGGTGGGGAGCAGGGGAGGAATGGCCCCTGAAGGGCTGGCTGTTCCCTAATATATATTATAAAGTACTGCCGAAGCACTGCTGGTGCCCGACATCAAGAGCCGGTGCTGACCCTAAAACAAATTGCCTGCTGTTCTTATGTATTTAATGCTTAATGTATTCTGAGGGCAATAATCCATCAAAGGCATTTCTATGGGGAAAACATTTTTACCCATGTAAATGGGTTTTATGATTACTGCCCACCCTCCACATGGGTAAAAGTTCCTATGCGGGTCTTCGGAGGCGTCCCTGGGGTGGGGGTGGCATTTTCAGAGGTAGTTTTGGAATGTACCTGCACCAAAAGCAGGCGCAAATTTAGATATTTTTCACAGGGCAATGGGCAAATCCAAACTACCCACCCAGTTTTGCTTTGATTATTTTGGCAAACCCCATGGATAAAAACCAGCCATGGGGATCACTGACATGCAGGCAGTTTGATTAGTGCCCCCTTTATCTCAGTGCAGCAGGAGCGTGCATTCATTTTTAACGAATGCACTAAATGGGATGAATGAAGCCATTTTTGTTTCGTTCCCAAGCCAAAAATGAATGCACGCTCCTGATACCTTGACATAAAGGAGGCACTGACCAAACTGTGTCTCAGCAATCCTGGGGAATGAACCAAAAAGCTTCAGGTATTTTTGTTTTCGTACACAAAAACAAAACAACAACACCCCCCCCCACCCCCCCATCCCTGCCCGGCAAAGAGAAGCCTGGAGCCAGGCCTACCCGACTGGGGCCTCCTGTTCCCACTCCACCAGTACACATCTAGCCCAGAGCCGAGCCAAGCCGGAGCCTCCCTGAGTCCCTCCAAACCCCACCGCCTATTAACATTTCCCAGGGCCATGGACCTCCAATGGTGGAAAGAGCAAGACAGAAGCCCACCCACTCCTGCCCTTTTAAAAATGGTGCTGGCAGCCCACAGGATGGCACCAAAGCGACATCACTTTGGCTTCCATCTTGTGGATGGCCGGCACCATTTTCTTGTATGGCCATACAAAACAAAATATGGTGCCGGCCATCCCTGAGACAGATGCCAACTGGCAGCAGGCTGTGGGACAGTGCCATTAGCCAGTGTCCCGGGGAAGCGTGCGCCAGCAGCCGGCCGGCACCCCGGGATCACTTCTGCTCCTGAGGAGCAGTAAGTAATCGAACAAAAATACCAAATGTGAGTGGCTAGGAAGGGGTTAGGGAGGAGAGGAGAAAGGGTAGGAAGGTTGGGTAGGGGTATAGGGAAGTTCCCTCCCAGTCCGCTCCTTAACTGGAACAGACTGGAAGAGAACTGGGGAAGCCCTACTTGCGTCGCTGCGCATTGCCTTTTAAACTTCCCTCCCTCCCCCGCACGTGGAGGAGGTGACCCCCCCACGCATGTGCGTGCGGATATTGTATTTTATAACATGCGCGTATTATGCGTCCATGTGCGTGCGCGGGTCCTAAAATCGACCCCAATAAGGGTCATTTTTACAGCTATTCCCACAGTGTGTTACCCATGGAAATGGCTCGTTACAAAATTGCTCACTTGCCAGGAGGGTAAACTTGTGTGCGTCTGGCCTGTATGCATATGGACAATCTAAGTTTACCAGCAGGGAGCAGAGAGGCGTTGCTAGGGATGGAGATGGGGTGCAGTGTGCACTTGCGCCCCCTAGCTTTGGGGTTTGAAGAGCACGGGTATAAATTTGTTTCTCCTGAAACCTTTCTGCTACATTTTAGCAGGTGTAATTCAACGCAGGTAGTTTTGGTGGGGCAATTTTCAAAGGGACCCTACCTCCGGGGGTCTGCTTTGAAAGCTGATGGGGAACATAAGCGGCTTGTTACAAAATTGCCCCCTTTATTGCATGGCTGCCCTCCTTTTGCAGGGCATATCTGACCCGAACAACAAAAGAGAGAGGCCTGATGAGAGTGCAACCAGGACCCCCAAACTGCACTGCAATCATTGCCAGCCCATGTTTGCCCCTTTACTTGTGTCTCATGTTTCTGGGGCGAGAGCAAAGCAGTAATGGAATCTGCCTGATCTTTCTGGATTCACTGATCCAGCCCAAGGGATGCGCCCTACACTCATTAAAGATATGATAAAGGTCATTTAAGATCACTCATTAAAGATATGATAGAGGTCTTTAAGATCATGAGAGGTCTTGAACGAGTAGATGTGACTCGGTTATTTACACTTTCAAATAATAGAAGGCCTAGGGGGCATTCCATGAAGTTAGCAAGTAGCACATTTAAGACTAATCGGAGAAAATTATTTTTCACTCAATGCACAATAAAGCTCTGAAATTTGTTGCCAGAGGTTGTGGTTAGTGCAGTTAGTGTAGCTGGGTTCAAAAAAGGTTTGGATAAGTTCAAATTTACTTAGGGAATAGCCACTGCTATTAATTGCATCAGTAGCATGGGATGTTCTTAGTGTTTGGGTAATTGCCAGGTTCTTGTGGCCTGGTTTGGCCTCTGTTGGAAACAGGATGCTGGGCTTGATGGACTCTTGGTCTGACCCAGCATGGCAATTTCTTATGTTCTTATGAATCGATGAATGCACCACTTTCTCTGTAGGTATTGGTTATATTGGTGCAGAAGGATCATACCTGATGCCAGTCTAATATGTCTGCAAGGGTTGCTCGCCCTAAGATATTTGCCTCTTGGACAATTTTTTTTTTTTTTTTTTGGCATGTGTGTCCAGGTGGAAATTAATTTCATCTGCTGATTTTTTTTTTTTTTTTTTAATAGCCTCTTCCTGCAGATGATCCCCCAATCTCTGGTTTTCCCCTGCATGAGATCCCCGGGCCTTCCTTGTCCCCTGGCAGGAAGAAAGCAGCGCTTCATATCTGTGCCTGCCGCCTTTTCCTGCCAGCTGCAGTCTTGCGCGGTGTCGACAGGTCCCATCAGACCACGGGGCACCACGCCGTTCGAACTGGCAGACTAAAGGCGGCCTGCAGCGGTGGCAGACACGGGTATGAGGCAGTGCTCTCCAGGACTGGGGATCAGTGGCGGTGGGGGAGTGGATGGAGGAGGAGTGGATGGAGGAGGAGTGAATGTCCGCCTGTCTCCGGAGAGCGTGGCAATCTTAGCGTCTCCCTACAGTCACACCTGCATCTTACGAACTCCAGAAGGGGAAGCACTGTTTCCACGCTGCGAGCATTGAGGTGAGCACTAGCAATACATTTTGAGGGATTGCAGGTTCATTCTTGTCATGGTGGGCGTAAAACAAACCTATTTGGAGTCGTCATTATCCATGCTAGAAAAGCTAATTTTAAACTCTCACTCTACTTAAATACATCTTTGAAGACAGTAGTTGAACTTCACAGCCTGGGTTTCAACGCTTAAAAACAAAAAAATGTTAACCCAGCACTGCCACCTTCATTCCCCAAATGATCCACTTCTCTGACTCTTGCATCTGTTTCATCTTCCTTATTTAGAAGTTCTCCTTTCTGTTTTGTTCTCAGAAATGTTTTGTATCTATTGCTACCGTACTACTTGGAACTTGCAGCTCTGAACACTGTCCATGCTTTTTCTTTTTTGAATGTCCACCATCGCTGCCTTGTTGTACCTCTTTCTTCACGTTGACTCTTGCTATTTGATGTTTGCAATGCAGCAGGATTCAAATGACAAACCCAGGATACTTAGATCTATAACATTAGGAGTGGCTAAAGGGGAAGAGAGCTGAACACCTTAACATTGTTGTTTTGTACAAGGAATTAAATAAAAAAATCAGAAAAGAAACAAAGAAACTGCAATGAATGTTTGTTTTACATGTCCCAGATTATTTGAAATTACTTAAAATGGTCCAGCTCTCTAGAGTATAAAAAAATGCAACTTCACAGGTGAGAAATGGATAACCAAGTATTAGGGGACATACAATTTGGAACAACGCGAGCCATGAAGCATGCGGAGATCTGAAGAAGCGACCTGTGTGGGCTCAGCAGCTCATGCACTTGGGTCTTTGGACGATTCTTCGCTTGGTCCAGTGAATGTAGCACAGTCCGGCAAGAATCCAGTTTCCTCCACGATCTCTCTGTTCTGCAACACAAGGTCCTACTGGCGATGGGCAAATAACCCAAGGCCGAGCTCAAAGCAGACCCATTGCAGCTTGGGTTGGGTTGGGTTTGTTGGGAAAATCCATTGGACCGGCACTGTAAATGACAAAATGTACACTGGGTCCACATAGACCCAGCAGATCCATTTTGGATTTTATGGTGATTTGCAACAGCTCTGACAATACCATTCAGAGACTCGCTAGCAAGTTTGAAAACCTGAAAGATTCCTACTTCTCCGCTTACCGCATCCTCAGCATGTGATCCTTGCTTTTAGAGTGCTGTTATCTCCTAGAGCGCTCCAGAAATTGTCTCATTTTATGATGCGGTCATGGTTAAACACTATATTTGCAAAGCTAAATATTAGCTCTTACAGATAATCCGGAAAATCACTGCATGCAGTTAATTAGCTATGAGTGCTTTTCCTCTTCTTGTCCTTCCTCCTTTGTGCCTGGGAATATTTTTCTTGTGCTGCTGATTTCATATCTTGTGATGCTTTGGTATCCTGAGTAACTCTGCCTGGGACTGTGTGATTCACCACTTGATCTTTGCCCTCTTATCCAGCAGATTAGAACAGAAATGTGCAAATGTAAGAGGAAAGATACAGAGGGACTAGATGTTGCCAATGTAACGTTTAAAGAGACTTTGGCAGAATTTGGGAGGCCTCTGCTAGATTCTGAAAGCCCTGCCACAAGTGCACCCTCATGAAACAAAAACTAAAATATTAAGATTGAATGCTAAACCTTATGTCATCATATTCCTTAATGGTGTATCAGGCTGGTGAAGGAAATGACACACATTTTAGTGATTTTTGGTCTGGCAGTTTCCTCCTGCTCTTTTGGGTTTCCAGCTCGAATCAGTATTGGTCTCTACTGGCGCTATGAGGCGACATGGGTTTCTCCTTCATTTTTGCCCTGAGTCTAGCCACTTAGGTATTACTTCATCGTGGATGACGGAAGACAAAGATCAAGCAGTCCATCCAGTCTGCCCAGCAATTCCTCTCCATGCTATAAGGATAGATCCCAGTTGCCAGCTGTAGAGGTTTGACCATATGCAGGATATCATGCCTTATCCCAGTCATTTTCTTTTCTTCCTTCTTCATTCTCTAGCATCCCAGATAGATGAATATTCAAGATCTCACATTAAATCCAACACCCGCTCATCTCCACCGTAGCTTACCACGAAGTTTTAGAATAATCTAAACCAATGGGTTCTCAACCCAGGCTCCAGGCCACCAAGTCAGTTGGATTGCCAGGACAATCACAATGAATATACATGAGATCAATCTGCATAAACAGGAGTGAATTTCTAAAGGGGGTTCTGTGCGTAACCCTCAGCCCCCTGCCTCTAGTCTTGGATGATTCCTCCCCATCCAAGCCATCCAGCATTCGGCCTTCAGCCTTGGCTGACAACCCCATCCCAGCAGGAATCCTTCCATAAGAACATAAGCACATAAGAAGTTGCCATACTGGGTCAGACCAAGGGTCCAACAAGCCTAGCATCCTGTTTCCAACAGTGGCCAATCCAGGCCATAAGAACCTGGCAAGTACCCAAAACCTAAGTCTATTCCATGTTACTGTTGCTAGTAATAGCGGTGGTTATTATCGAAGTCAACTTAATTAATAGCAGGTAATGAACTTCTCCTCCAAGAACTTATCCAATCCTTTTTTAAACACAACTACACTAACTGCAGCACAAGCCCCCTCCACACTCTCACAGCCAGCAAGCCCCCCTCCTACCTTCCTCATCCCTTACCTATTTGCACTCCCACAATGCTTTCTCTGTTGCTCGCTCTCTCTTCTGCTAGTGTCACCACATATTTTCTCGCATGTCTCATGTTGGTCTCAGGAAACATGCAGCTCAGTCTCAGAATACAGGCACTGGCACTAATCTGTATGTCTTGGGAGACCAGCGCCAAAACATGTAAGGAAAACATGGCAGTACGGCTTCCAGGGCAGCCCAAAATTTGGTAGGCCCAGGTCCTGGGATGCCCTTGTCTTTCTGATGCCTATGATTTATTGTATATTGCCTATTGCTGTTATAACGAGAGGATGTTGCTCCTATGACGGTATAATGCTGTGTTGTGCTGTTATGTATGTTTTAGTTTGATTTTATCCATAGGGAGGATAATTTTCTACCTATCCACATAGCGCACAAGTCCATGCTGGGTACTTCCTAGGAGGTGTAACTTTGTGCATATGGATTAATGCACATTCTTTCAAAAATCAAAAGTATGCAAGTACATCCTTTCCCTGCTCCAACTCTGCCCCCCTCCCCTTGGAATGCCTATTTCAGACGTGGGTAAAACTGCATCTAAAAATCAGGCGACGTGCACACTTTTACATGCAGAACCCTAGGGTTGATTTTCAAAGTGTGATTTAGACGCATAAAAAAAAGAATTTTATGAGGGTAATGCACTTTGGAAATCAAGTCTTACATGTTGCTGTTTTTGGCTGAATCAATGATTGACAATGCTAGAATGATTTATTTTTATTTTATAATTTTATTTTAATGCATCTATTGTAATGATTTTATATTTTATTATCTTGCTTCGGGCCACGGTTGAGAGAGAGATTAGGAAATCGAAATGAATCAAGTAGTATTTTCTGGTGTTTTCCTTGAACCTTCCTCTCTCCAGTTCCATACCATGATCCCTTGTCCTTGAAATTCCTTTTCTATGAAAATGTCTCCTTCCTGCGATTTACTGAAGCCTGCCCAGTAAAAGCTGTTGCAGTTCTTATACCATTTTGGTAGCCCGTCTTTGAACCACTTCCATCCTCTCAATGCCCTTGTGAAGGTAGAGCCTCCAGAACCGAACGCCGAATCCTGGTGGGATCTCACTAGTGACTTCTGCCAGCGCATATCTAAATGGGATTTTATGTTTATAAGATCATGCTACAGAAAATGGGGCAGAGATGAAATATTAGAGGTCTAAAGCCTAAGGGGGTACCTAGTTAGATGTCTAAAGGCTTGGCACAGGATCACACACCTACATGTAAACTTTCTTAATGCATAAATGTGCTGAAAAATAGCTCAGCATGCCTGGTGCGAGGCCATCCCTCTAATGTGACCATATCTATGGATATGCAGTTTAACATCTTCAATTGCACATGTAGCTCATGCCCTTGCAAATTTATCAGGCATGTGACGGATTCCTTTGCATTCCTTGAATGCAACTTTCAATGTTGGAACACTGCACTCGCTTTTGAAAACTTAGGCCTAGATTTTCTATCTTCGCCCGGCTTCCTGAATTGCACGGTACTGGGGAAGGGGGGGGGAGGGGGCGGGCTTGCGAAAGCCGACCAGCGATCGCACCTTTCATGGTGGCGCTATTGGGCGTGATACTGGCGGCAATAAGGATTCTTACCTTTCGCCGTCAGGGAAGTCATCGCGGAGTCCGCCCCGACTCCTCCTCTTCCGGTGCGGACTCTGCCCCGATTTAGATGTCGCACGCGAAAAGGGACTTTTCGCATGCTATACCTTTGGAAAATGATCCCCCTTAGCTTTCAATGCTTCGATTTCTTTTTATATGGTCTGTGTTCTAAACTTCCTCTTCTATCCAGCAATCACTTTCAGATAATCGTGAGGCATCCTTCTATCTATCTTGCTTCATGCCTGTTGATTTCAAAGGGAACCACCGATATTTTTTAGTGTGGAGTTCTGACTGGCCTATTGTTACGGAAGAGACATGGATTCTCAGCAGACTGCAATGCTTTGGACCAACCTTAGAATTACAGGCATCAAGCATTACAGTGACAGGAAGACTGGATGAGACTGAAGAACCAACAAATTATTAAAAAAAAACTGCCCTTGAATTTTTATCGGGCTGATACAGTAAAAATCGCAAGAGAGCGGGCGAGCGCCCGCTCTCCCAGCGCACGCACAGGACACTCTCCTGTGCGCGCAATACAGTAATTTAATTTATTTAAATTAGGGCCGGTGGTTAAAAGTGGCGCTAGGGACACTAGCGCGTCCCTAGCGCCTCTTTTCGGACAGGAGTGGCGGCTGTCAGCGGGTTTGACAGCTGACGCTCAATTTTGCCGGCGTCAGTTCTCAAGCTCGCTGACAGCCACGGGTTTGGAAACTGGACGCCCGCAAAATTGAGCATCCAGTTTTCAACCCGCGAGCCGCAGGCCTATTTCAATTTTTTTTTTTTTACTTTTTTTTAACTTTCGGGACCGCCGACTTAATATCGCCATGATATTAAGTCGGATGGTGCATAGAAAAGCAGTTTTTACTGCTTTTCTGTGCAGTTCCCAGGCGCCAGCAGAAACTAACGCCTACCTTTGGGTAGGCGCTAATTTCTTAAAGTAAAATGTGCGGCTTGGCTGCACATTTTACTTACTGAATCGTGCGGGAATACCTAATAGGGCCATCAACATGCATTTGCATGTTGCAGGCGCTATTAGGTTCGGGGGGATTGGATGCGCGTTTTCGATGCACTATTACCCCTTACTGAATAAGGGGTAAAGCTAGCGCGTCAAACACGCATCCAATCGCTGGTTAACAGTGCGGCCTGTGTGAGGACCAGATGGCTTCTCTTTCTGTTTCACCCCTTCACAACTAACAGCTCCCAATTGTCTGTGGACAGAGCACAGTTCCTTGTGCCGAATTGATAATGCTGAAGTAAAGCAAAGGTTTCTCAATGTGTCAACACTCAGCCTATCTTTATTTATGCATCACTTTGCCTAATTACAATTTTTTTTTTTTTTTTTTTTACAACTGTCAGGAAACTAATTGCGTTACATGATTGCAATGGCTGCAGTTGTCTCTCATTGCTTTTACTGGATTACCTTGACGTTCCATCTTGATGAGCTATTTGCAGGCTGCTGTGATTGCACAATTATACAGAGATCTAGGAACATGAGTGGCTCATTTGGTCACAGATAAGGAAATCATTTGCCAAGCAGCAGCTTGGGAAAAGTTTTCTCTTGTTCAAGGATTACACTGTCTAAGCCATGTGCATCCCGAATACTGTGCATACCCCTGAAGGGCAGATTGTTGGACAGGAATACAACTTTTTCATTTTTAAAGTTGATTTACTGTACGGTTGTAGTAGCTTATGGTTAGCATTTTCGCCAACTTATTCCATAAGACTGATAAAGAAATGTATGGGATCGACCCCTCTTCATCTTATGAGCAGCAGTAGGCAACAGGAAGGGGGTGAAAATTTTGAGGCTGAATTCGAGCCAGACCCATTTTTCAAGGTGGTTTTTTAATGGACTTTTTGGATTTTGCCCATTATTTTCACTGGGAAATTTGTTGACATTTCCCTGGCAAATCTGGGGAAAAATTCAACTAGATTCCCTGTAAAGCCATTGATTTGCAGGAACCAGCACTGAATTAAATTAGGTGAATCTACTCCAACTCTGATAGAGACTGGTGGATTTGAAAGGGGGTTCGTAGTGGAATTAAAGTATATTGGAGGAAGTGATTTTACAAGCCCATAAACTTACAGGTTAATTGAACTAGTTTTGTGAAAATATTTAAAAAGTTCAGACATGTCCACAAACAACGTTTTCATGGAAGGCATGGTGTGTTGTAATATTTCACAACTGAACAAACTTAAAATGTAACAAACTGGTTGTTAAATGCCAACTTTTTGTTTTACTAAAACCTTATTTTAACTTGAACAGTGCCACATTTCATATTTCTTTTTCATTGCCATTTGGAATACTAAAGGATCTTACTGGGCTCAGTGTGCTGCGGCAATCAAAAAAGCAAACAGAATGTTGGGAATTATTAGAAAGGGAATGGTGAATAAAACGGAAAATGTCGTAATGCCTCTGTATCGCTCCATGGTGAGACCCCACCTTGAATACTGTGCGCAGTTCTGGTCATCGCATCTCAAAAACGATATAGCTGCACTGGAGAAAATGCAGAGAAATGATAAGGGGCATGGAACTGCTGCCTTATGAGGAAAGGCTAAAAAGGTTAGGGCTGTTCAGTTTGGAGACGAGACGACTGAAGGGGGGATGTGATAGAGGCCTACAAAATCATGAAAGGACTTGAACAAGTTAATGTAAATCAGTTATTTACTCTCTCAGAGAACAAAAGGACCAGGGGACACTCCATGAAGTTAGCAAGTAGCTCATGAAAAACAAATCGAAGAAAATTCTTTTTCACTCAGTGCATAGATAAACTCTGGAATTCATTACCAGGGGATGTGGTTTCAGCAGTTAGTGTTACTGGGTTTAAAAAAGGTTTGGATAAGTTCCTAGAGGTTAAATCCATAAACTGCTATTAAGGTAATTAATAAGCAATAATAGCTTGTGATCTATCTAATGTTTGGGTACTTGCCAGGTACATGTGAGTTGGATTGGCCACTGTTGGATACAGGATACTGGGCTTGATGGACCCTTGGTCTGACCCAGTATGGCATGTTCTTATTTATTTATTTATTTATTTATTTAACTTTTTTATATACCAACATTCAAGACGGTGGTCCCATCATGCTGGTTCACAAGAAACAGGGGTGTAATTATAATAAACTTTACCATTTAAACAATAGTGCAGAAAAGCAGTTACATATAACAAGGAAAACAATAACTTGGAATGAGAAGGGAAATGAAGATCAGATAGTTATATATATGTGTAAATAACATTGTAAGAGGTGGCTATTAACGCTAATACTAGCGTTCTAAAACATGTCTGACTGCCCTGTGCATGAGTTCTAATGGGCATTTCCTTAAAGGATATAATTAATAAGGACATTCTGGTCCTTTAATTAGGTTATATGAAAAAATTCAGGGTTTGATAGAATAGATAAAAATATTCTCACTTTAATGTCTCATAGGTTGAGAAATAGGAATATCTGGTGTATCAATAGTGTTCAAACATACAAAGTTGCTGTTAGCAAAGAGCATTAAGTCAAAGGAACCCAGAGGTGAAAGAACCAAATGTGACATGAAAACAAAAATTCACCTTATTGAAACATAGACAAATATCTGATGTACTCAAGATCTATACGACCATCATCTGAGAATGTCAGAGTCTTTATTCACATAACACACTTTATGTGGACTAAAATTCCATTGTCAGACTGTTTCAGACACAAACGCTGTCTGTGTTAACAATCATGCTCAGCTTTTGATAAGTGACCAATCTTCAGACTTTACAATCGAAACACTGATTCACTGCTGGCAGTGTCAGGTGGCTATTGGAACAAAGAATTGAAGTTAAGTTCAAGATTTTTATGTGCATTTAAATCTTGAAAAATGTTTTGATGACATCATGATGATAACACAGACATAGTCTGATAATTGAGTTTTAGTCCACATAAAGTATGGATATGAACAAAGACTCTGATGTCGTATAGATCTTGAATATATCAGATATTTGTCTATGCTTCAATAAGGTGACTTTTTGTTGTTAGCAAAGTGAAAACATTCTGCTAGCTAATGATGAATTTACTTCTGAATCCAAAGAAAAGTAGCTCTTTGAGCACCAGGCAAAGAAATTATTAGCCCCTTCTGTGCTAAAACAGTATTATAGCACCCACAGGAAATATTATGTGGCATACAATAGTTCTCAGACAAGTCAGGTACCGAGTGATATATTAAAAAAGATTCTCCTCTCATCATGGGAACTGTTTCCACAGGGAAGTATATGTATTTTAAATACTTTATAGGACACTTAACTTCAACACAGAGAAGGGCGGCCAAAATGATAAAGGGGATGGAACTGCTCCCCTTTGAGGAAAGTCTAAAGAGGTTAGGACTTTTCAGCTTGGAGAAGAGACGGCTGAGGTGGGATATGATAGAGATGTTTAAAATCATGAGAGATCTAGAACGGGTAAAAGTGAATCGGTTATTTACTCTTTCAGATAATGGAAGGATTAGGGGGCACTCCATGAAGTTAGCATGTGGCACATTTAGAACTAATCGGAGAAAGTTATTTTTCACGCAACGCACAATTAAGCTCTGGAATTTGTTGCCAGAGGATGTGGTTAGTGCAGTTAGTGTAGCTGTGTTTAAAAAAGGATTGAATAAGTTCTTGGAGGAGAAGTCCATTACCTGCTATTAATTAAGTTGACCTAGAAAACAGCCACTGCTATTACTAGCAACAGCAACATGGAATAGACTTAGTTTTTGGGATCTTGCAAGGTTCTTGTAGCCTGGATTGGCCACTGTTGGAAACAGGATACTGGGCTTGATGGGCCCTTAGTCTGACCCAGTATGGCATGTTCCTATGTTATATATTGTAAGATAGCTGAGAAAAATGAGAGATTGTGATTGACTGACTAAACTCCTTTGATGTAACGTCAACACATGAGATCTTCATCAATATGAAGGCATCTTTCAGAAAAGTTTATGGTATGACAATATACTCTAATATTACTTAAACTTCAACACAGGCCATTAGTATATAAAACAAAACAAACGATTAAAAGTTTTTTTATTTTTCTTTTTTTAGCTTAAGTTTCCGAGGGGGATGAAGGCTTATGAGATCCGTCTGGGGGTGTGTGTGTGTGTGTGTTTTCCCCTCAATATCTTTTCTGTTTTGTGCCCTATTGACACCAGATTTTCAGGTCAAGTCTGGGGGGGATGGGGACATGAGGACTCTGATAGGGGCGGTGCTTTTTTGGATTCATAGATATGCGCTGTCTCTGGATATGAACAAGTGTGTTCCAGAAAGTAGGCTCCTTCAGCTCTAGGTGGAAATTCTTTGGGGGGGGGGGGGGTGTTTCTGGGTGGAAGGAGAGGGTATTTGAACCCAGATCATTTGATTGACGCTTACAGTCCAGGATGAGGGTTAAAGAATCTCAGTGCATTTTTTTTTTAATGCAGCGTAATTCTGACCTTTGGCTTCATGTCCCATGAAACACCCAAGGCACACAGAAAAACCCTGTAAACCACACCCTGTCAGTTTCTCAGTCAGGAAACTTTAGTCCTGTATGAGTTTACAGCTTCTAATGCGTTCACTCATTACTCCTAAAATACGTGGTTGCCATGTTAACCCTCTAGATATGTGAAAATAAAGGCCAGCAAACGAGCTCCTGCCAGATTATCATCAGATGTTTATCAGGAAGGTGGTATATATAAATAAAACCACCTTATCCTATGCCTGAACACTGCAAACATTTCCATAAGAGAGTCTGTAGGGACGGAGGAACAGCAGGAATCAGCAGCTTCTTTACTAGCCAGCCGAGTCTGATAAAAGCTGCAGGAAAAGTTGGAGCAATGATCTCAGAATGAGTCACTTGCCTTGGCAGCTTGTTTTGACGCTCAGGTGGAGGAGGTTATCGCAGTCTGCACGTGCTGATGTTTGGACTGTGTACTGTAGTCTTACCTGTCCAAGTTGTTCACAGGCTGTCTGGTACTCGGCTCGCTGACACAGGTCTTTGACACGTTGGTATTTAGGCAGAAAGTTCTCTTCCTGCGTGTTTACTTTCTCATTCTCCCTCTTGTGCAGCAATTTACTACAAAAGCAAGCATTTAAGGGGCTCCCATCAGATCAGAATCGAACAATTGCAAAACTCAATCAAAGTTATAATATCTGGTGGGGTTCCCTGAACCCAAACCTCCCTTCTCCCACCAGAGTTTCACTCCTGGTCAAACTGGGACTGCTGGTGAAAATGGATTTGAGAGTCGTCCCCCCTCTCCCCCCCAGAAGATGTGTAGTTCCTCAGTAAACGAGGTGGTGAGGATATAACCCGAGAAAAAAAAAAAAGTAAAGGAGGAGATGAAAGCACGGAACGGCTGACACTGAATGCATTCCTGAAGGATTCCTGAAAATTCCAAACTTATCGTCAGTGAAGGGGCAGCAAAAAAAGGTATTCACAGTCCCAAACTGTCAGAGAACACTCTGCGAGGGCAATATTCAATGCTACGTAGACAGATTAAGTTAGGATGCAGCCAGCTAACTAGCAGCAGTTGAATTTCTGGCTCCTGCTGAACGGCGGCCACTGATCCGGACAATTAGTTATCTGTCTAATTGGCTGTCTATGGCAGACAGGGCGAAGGGAATGACTTATCCGGCTAAGTCTGGACGGCCCACAAGGCTGCCCTAAATTTAGCCGGATCAACCTATGCAGCTAACTTTAAGAAAGCTGGATATATTAAGTGGTGCGGCCGGGCCACTGAAGAGATGGGCCGTTAGCAGGTAAGTTTATCCGGCTCATTAGCCGAGCCAAACAGCGACTGAATATAGATCTGAGCATCTCCTCCTGACCTCATGTGGCAGAGGGAGGGAAAGGAAGGAGAGTGACGTTTAAAAAAAAATATTCTGGTTCGTCCACTAAACACTTTCCCTCCTGGGACTTTTGCATAAACGTGACCCTACGGTTTAAGGGCTTGAGTCATATTTGGCTTTGAAGAGATTAAAATAAAAAAAAAAAGGGAATTGGTTTGCTGCTGACTGCACCTTACAAACATCTCCAGGATGATAGACTCTTGGCATGAAATGGAGACATTACAGGCGCTTAGACTCTGTTTTCTCACCCTCTTTCCACAAGGAATGACTCTCGCCAGACCTTCGCCTTCTTCTGAATATGGAGCCTAAAAAAAAAAAAAGAAAAAAGGTTTTCTCATAAAATTGAAATCATCCACAGAAATGTTCAGTGTATGAAATCTATGAATTGAACTGCAGTGCAATATTTATTTTAGAAAATACCAAACAGTTTATCAATGTCAGGCAAAAAGCAGTATTGGAATGATTTATCTATTCTGGAGTGGTTTGGGCTGTGGGTGATGAAGTTGGACTTAATAAAAGCCACTGAAGATTTCCTGCATAAGGAGTCCAAAGTCTTTGCTGTGGACATCTGTGTACAATTAGGCGACACGAGCTGCCTCCTCAGAACTTTATGTATCTGTGTTAAATGCTAGTTAAGAATGCAATTAAGTGGCATGAGAAGTACTTTTCAAAGCTCACAATTACAACCCAGCAATGTAGTAATACTTGGCCAATACTGCTAGAACCTCTTTAAGAGGGTAATTTTCAAAGACTGGAACCTCTGAATAGTTTTTTTTTTAACTGCAGACTTTCCACTGATTTTCAAACAAAACTAAATGCCTAGGGTGTAATCTAAACTCCATGACCTGGAATGTCTTTCTTTTGCACACATAAAAGTATGCACCAACTTGAATTATCTGCACGCTCTTTGTGAGCAAAAACTAGAAAATATATTGGGGGGAAGGGGAGTTCAACACATAAAAGTGGAATTTTCTTGTGCAAATAGCAAGTGTGTGCACAGATAGCACCACATTTGCACTCCAAGAAAAGGGGTGATTTGGAGCATTCCGAGGTGGGGTTTGGTAGTTCTTTTGTAAGTAGTATACATGCATACATTACTAGATTTATAAGCACATATTTACACCTCCTAATTCAGTTGTGGAACTGAAATTGCACTTGTCTGCAATTTTTGGGTGGGAGGGGTCTAGGTGAACTGGTGGAAGTGTGGGTGAATTGATGGAGGTGATGATAATTAAAAAGTACATGCACAGGTATTTTCAGCAGCGAAGTTCATGCATACTTTATAAAATACCTGCCTCCGTGCACAAACTGTGGTAAGTACGCGTGCATGTTACAATTGTTTCGCATGCAAAATATGCTCGGGTACTTTTATGAAATATGTATAGAAAGTATGTAGCTGCCTGCAGTAAAATTATGTGCATGTACTGAAATATATGTGTATGTGATATTTTACAATCTGTGTGGCTCCGTCTAGACACTTTATAAAATAAAGGCATAACTTTGTGTTCATGTAGTAACATAGTACTAATGGTAGAAAAAGAGCAAATGGTCCATCCAGTCTGCCCGGCAAGTTTCTTATGATAGTAACTGCCGCTCCATACAGATTATCCCCATGTTACTATTAAGGGTGGTAACTGCTGCTCTGTGCAGGTTACCCTCATGCTTCTGTTAAGGGTAGTAACTGCTGCTCTGTACAGATTATCCCCATGTTACTATTAAGGGTGGTAACTGCCGCTCTGTACAGGTTATCCCCATGTTACTATTAAGGGTAGTAACTGCCGCTCCGTACAGGTTACCCTCATGCTTCTGTTAAGGGTAGTAACTGCCGCTCCGTACAGGTTATCCCCATGTTACTATTAAGGGTAGTAACTGCCGCTCCGTACAGGTTATCCCCATGTTACTATTAAGGGTAGTAACTGCCGCTCCGTACAGGTTATCCCCATGTTACTATTAAGGGTAGTAACTGCCGCTCCGTACAGGTTATCCCCATGTTACTATTAAGGGTAGTAACTGCCGCTCCGTACAGGTTATCCCCATGTTACTATTAAGGGTAGTAACTGCCGCTCCGTACAGGTTATCCCCATGTTACTATTAAGGGTAGTAACTGCCGCTCCATACAGGTTATCCCCATGTTACTATTAAGGGTAGTAACTGCCGCTCCATACAGGTTACCCTCATGCTTCTGTTAAGGGTAGTAACTGCCGCTCCATACAGGTTATCCCCATGTTACTATTAAGGGTAGTAACTGCCGCTCCGTACAGGTTATCCCCATGTTACTATTAAGGGTAGTAACTGCCGCTCCATACAGGTTACCCTCATGCTTCTGTTAAGGGTAGTAACTGCCGCTCCATACAGGTTATCCCCATGTTACTATTAAGGGTAGTAACTGCCGTTCCGTACAGGTTATCCCCATGTTACTATTAAGGGTAGTAACTGCCGCTCCATACAGGTTATTTCCATGCACCCTCTTCTTCATTTTGAACCTCTAACCTTTAGGGTCCACAGTGTTTATCCCATGCCCTTTTAAATTCATTTACTGTTTTTATCTTCACCACTTCTTCCAGAACAGCATTCCACACATCCACCAATCTCTGTGAAGAAATATTTCTGATGTTGGCTCTGGAGTTTCATGTCATGACCCCTAGTTCTACAGTTTCCTTTCTGATGGAAAAGGTTAAAGTTTGTGCATCATTAAATCCTTTCAGGTATCAGAAGGCCTGTATCATATCTCCCCTGCACCTCCTTTCCTCCCGCTTATACATATTTAGATCCTTCAGCCTCTCTTCAGAAGTCTTACGATACAGGTCCCACATACCATTTTCTTTGCCCTTCACTGGACCCCGTCTGCCCTGCCTTATCCCTTTTGAGATACGGTCTCCAAAACTGAACACAATACTCCAGGTGAGGCCTCACCAAGTGCATTATCACTTCCTTATTCTTTCTGGTTATTCCTTTCTCTATGCAGCCCGGCATCCTTCTGGCTTTAGCTATCGCCTTGTCGCATTGCTTAGCTGCCATTTAAGTACATAAAACCCAGGTTTATTCATGTACATGGCTTTTGAAAATCAGACCCTAAATATTGCAAGATGTAATCTGACAGCAGAAGACCCACCTAGTGTGCTAAATTTACTTCTGGTGTGACGCCATTGACCTTATTTTATCTTTGGCTTTCCTTTCACTTCTAGGGGATCCTCTGTGTTTAATCACATTTTATTTCAATTTAGTTTCTGCTCCTGGTTTTGCCTCTGCTTCTTCCATTGGGAGGCTAATCTATGCATCCAGAACCATTACTGGTGGCCATAAATGGAGTGCTAAATATGAAGGTGAATACATGGTCCATCCTGAAAGCTATGAAGTGACCACAAAAATCAAGGTTGTGCAGTGCCACACCAGCAGTAAGGCACACCATTGGCCAGAACCACTCTGTTATCTATAGAATAAGAAAGGCCATGCTAAAATGGCCACGCTATTCCAGTACAGCGATGAACGTCTATAACACATGGCAGGAAGAGCTTTGGTATAATAATCAAGCCAGGGAAAAAACCCCAAAACCTTTCTGTAACAATGAAACCTGCCAAGATTTTCCATTAAAAATACATCTGTAGACAAATACTTTCAATTCTTAAAGGGAAAAGCTAAACCACCCAGGTCGTGCCACCTCTGTAAACATGGCAGAACCTTTGTGACTCAGCACAGAACAGTACTGTCTGCACAACTCTCCTGAGGCCAGCCTGATATAACTTCCTCTGCACTCGATAAGCAGATTTGCAAATCAGATGAAAACTGCCCAAGGGTAACAGAGCTTGCTAGCTCTTCCTTACCGGTTGGCGGGTCTCTCTGTGTCCAGCAGCTTTAGAATGGATTTGCCGTCCATGTCAGGTGGGATGTCCAAGCCTGCAATGTCTAGGATGGTTGGAGCAAGATCAATGTTCAGTACGAGGTGAGGATTCCTATAAGAGAAGAAAAACACAGGACACCTCAGAGACTATCTGCCAACTCATTTTTCTTCTTTGCCCCCATTCCCCCCCCAACACAGGTAGGTTTAGCACACAGAGGTAGATCACAAAAAAAAACTGAAAGTATCTGTGCCCCATGCTGCAAGGGCCTGTCGGAAATCTAATATTTTACAGGGAACTGCTCATAGGTTGCCACCAAATCCTGGAAAAATTCAGTGACCAGTGCTGCTGGACTGCGATTGTGGATGTTTTTAAAGGTGATGGACAAATTATACTGAAATGCTACAGGAATTATTCACATAGTCCAAAGCCTATTCCTTTCTTAAACTCTACCCAAGGAGGATAATCCATTTGTGAAACCTAAATCAGGAATAAGTTCAGCATTGCACATTTAGACCGATAGAGCTGAAATGTTTAAACTGAATGGAGGCAGAGCTATGTAGGTTGAAGCAAAGCGCATTAGAGGAAAGGGAAGGAAAGCAGACATGACCAACGCCTGGCTCCTTAATGAAGTATGCGCGCGTGACCCACGCCTGGATCCTCCTTGGAAGCATGCGTGTGTGACCCACGCCTGGCTCCTCCTTGGAAGCATGCGCGCGTGACCCACGCCTGGCTCCTCCTTGGAAGCATGCGCGCGTGACCCACGCCTGGCTCCTCCTTGGAAGCATGCGTGCGTGACCCACGCCTGGCTCCTCCTTGGAAGCATGCGTGCGTGACCCACGCCTGGATCCTCCTTGGAAGTATGCTTGCGTGACCCACGCCTGGATCCTCCTTGGACGTATGCATGCATGACCCACGCCTGGATCCTCCTTGGAAGTATGCTTGCGTGACCCATGCCTGGATCCTCCTTGGAAGTATGCGTGCGTGACCCACGCCTGGATCCTCCTTGGACGTATGTGTGCGTGACCCATGCCTGGATCCTCCTTGGAAGCATGCGTGACCCACGCCTGGATCCTCCTTGGACGTATGCATGCGTGACCCACACCTGGATCCTCCTTGGAAGTATGCGTGCGTGACCCACGCCTGGATCCTCCTTGGACGTATGCGTGCATGACCCATGCCTGGCTGCTCCTTGGAAGCATGCGTGACCCACGCCTGGATCCTCCTTGGACGTATGCATGCGTGACCCATGCCTGGATCCTCCTTGGAAGTATGTGTGCGTGACCCACGCCTGGATCCTCCTTGGAAGCATGCGTGACCTACGCCTGGATCCTCCTTGGACGTATGCATGCGTGACCCACGCCTGGATCCTCCTTGGAAGTATGCGTGCGTGACCCACGCCTGGATCCTCCTTGGAAGTATGTGTGCGTGACCCACGCCTGGATCCTCCTTGGACGTATGCGTGCGTGACCCACGCCTGGATCCTCTTTGGAAGTATGCATGTGTGACCCACGCCTGGATCCTCTTTGGAAGCATGTGTGCATGTCAGGTCATCCACTTACATGGCTGAAAATCACAAAACCCCTTTAACTGAGGAGGTGTGGTTGACCTGTAAGTCAGAAAAGCTCTGAGCAAGTTTGACCCTACAATCTTATTCCCCCATTTATGAATTTATAAGTACTTCTATTATATATAAAATTTTACTGAATTATTTCTATCTACTTCTTTTCCATAAAGCTACAATAAAATAAATATGAAAAAGTAAAAAAAAGAATCGAAATCAGTATGAAAAGAATTGTGGAGAAATGTAAATACAGACTATAATTGTCTGGAAAAATCACATCATTCCCCCCAAAGGTGGAAAGGTTGAAGAGATTGGGTACCTGCAGCGTGCATCTCTCTGTTTTATCAGTTAAGCCACGATCAATAAGAGAGGAGATGTGATTGAACTTACAAGGACCCTGCCTCCACTGTTGGACCCCGCACATAGAAGGGAACTCGAATATCAAACTCGTAAGGCATGGATTTGCCTTTCACCAATCCAAATTGTCCTATATGGTATCCATGGTCTGCTGTGTATATGATGTAGGTATTGTCCAGTTCACCAGTTTCTACTAATGTGTTATAAATCTGAAAAAGAAAAACCCAATATAAAATGTGCAAAGTTGTAGTAGTTTGACATTTATAAAACATCAGGAGGTCAATATTTAGAAGCACTTAGCTGGGTAGCTCAGAAGTTAACTTGCTAAATGAATATTTGGGTACTTATCCAGCTAAATTCTAGCTGGATAACTTATCAACCGACTGTAATTTGGCCGGATAAGTCAGGGACATTCCGGGGACATACATGGGAGGAGCTGAGTTAGCCCAATACATTATCCAAGTAACTTTGATCTTCAGAGCTAGATAACTTATCCGGCTAAGTCTGGTTGGCCCGTAGACCTGCCCTAAATGTAGGATGGCTGAATATTTTCAGCAGTGCACCTGCACCGCTGAATATGCAGGCTAAATTGGGTGGATAATTTTAACCAGCTAAATAGCCAAGCAGCACAGCGGCTGAATATGAAACCCCCATATGTAAATTAAGATGGTTTAAAGATCAGGAGAATTAAGTTAGGAAGAGCATGCAGAAATTATAACAACCATGAATCGATAAGGGTGATCATGTTTTGGGTTTATTTTAACAAGTAAAATGGGCACCAACCTGCTGGGAACAGACCGACCACTGAATGACTTTCAGATGGTAATGACACCTGGCCCCCACCAACTTGAGCTAGATGTGTCTTGGTGACCTAGAGAAGAAAGCTTCAGGAATTCCCTGAGGAGCCCCTGAGGCCCCCAGCCAATTTCTGCAGTTATAAAGAACTGGTCCCAGCACAAGAAATTTCCCAGAGGCACAACAGCAAGAAAAGCAAAATGCATCAGCTGCTGATAAATTGGACCCACGTAGCTTATGAGCTTGGCAAAGTTACATTTTCTGCCTGTAGTTTTCTTATTCATTGTGCCTTTTATCAGGCAGCAAAATAAAGTGTAATGACAGTAAAATGACCTCCCTGATGCCGTGGGAAGCTGCTTGGTCCCTGATGATGTTCTAGCTTTAGCTGTTATGTCCTTTTGTAGTAATAATTTAGGCACCATCTTATGTAAACTCCTAAGGAAAGCAATGATTTGGTCCAGATCCTTACACAGAAGTTGATGTAATCAGTGACCTTGATTTAATGCATGTAATGTAACACCCACAACCTTGATCTAAAACATCTCCTTGTCATATACCTTGCTGTACCCTATCTCACGGTAATGTACCTCGCAGCAACACAAGCCACTGCAATGCAACACCCCTGCAATGGGAGCTAATTCACCACACTCTAATCCATTTTGAAGTGGCTGACCTGCCATGAAAGCTGAATAGACATATTACATTAAATTAAGTCCATCCCTAGATTTAACCTAAGTCGCAATATGGCGATAATGGGCGATAAACAGCATTTAACGTGTATTAAATTCTGTTTAATCGCCTGATATTTTGCCGTATCATGGCAATTCTGTGAATTCTTTAAAAAATAATCCACTCCTATGGAAATTACCCGCTTTGATGCATATGCATGCATAAAATTAACTAATGCATACAAAGCAGCTAATTACTTAGGGGCGGATTTTAAAAGGCGCGCGAATAGCCTACTTTTGTTTGCGCTCCAGGCGCAAACAAAAGTACGCTGGATTTTAGTAGATACGCGCGGAGCCGCGTGTATCTGCTAAAAACCTGGATCGGCGCGCGCAAGGCTATGGATTTTGTATAGCTGGCGCGCGCCGAGCCGCGCAGCCTACCCCCGTTCCCTCCAAGGCCGCTCCGAAATCGGAGCGGCCTCGGAGGGAACTTTCCTTTGCCCTCCCCTCACCTTCCCCTCCCTTCCCCTACCTAACCCACCTGCCCGGCCCTGTCTAAACCCCCCCCTTAACTTTGTCAGGGGATTTACGCCTCCCTCTGGGAGGCGTAAATCCCCGCGCGCCAGCGGGCCTCCTGCGCGCCGGGCCGCGACCTGGGGGCGGGTATGGAGGGCGCGGCCACGCCCCCGGACTGCCCCGGGCCGTAGCCACGCCCCCGTACCCGCCCCCAAAACGCTGCCGATACGCCCCCGAAACGCCGCGACGACCGGGCCCGCCCACCGACACGCCCCCGACACGCCCCCCTCGGAGAACCCCGGGACTTACGCGAGTCCCGGGGCTCTGCGCGCGCCGGGAGGCCTATGTAAAATAGGCTTCCCGGCGCGCAGGGCCCTGCTCGCGTAAATCCGCCCGGTTTTGGGCGGATTTACGCGAGCAGGGCTCTGAAAATCCGCCCCTTAGAGTATTTGGTACTCCCCAAACATATAATTTCAAAATTTCCTAAACATTGATATAATATTTCAAAACAGCAGACACATCAAATAACACTCAATAATTAAAACTAATAAGGATTTTAAAAATCTCCTCCTCTCCATATCCGTCATCCTAAGATTGTTTCGCGTACACACACACTCTCTCTCTCTCACACACAGATACATGCTTGGTGAGAGACACACACACTTTCTCTATCACACAAACACACACACACACGCTTCCTCTATCTCTCTCACATGCACATATGCACACATGCAGACAAAAACTGAACTGGAAACCACAAGTCAGATTCTGTATGCAGTGCAACAATGGAAAAGCAGAAATTCACTATTCCTCAAACAATACAATCAACAAATATAAATCAGAATAGTAAAACCATACTAAAAAATATCCATTTCAAAACGGCTGGCAAATAGAAAAATATTCAATAATTAGAAGCTCCTGTACAAATTTTTAAAAATTTCCTAAACATCGATAAAATATTTCAAAACAGCAGACATAAAATAACACCCAGTAATTAACTAATAAGGATTTTTAAAATCTCCCATGCTACATACCTGTCACCCTCTAGAGGGGATCTTGCTAGAATCCCAGGGGGGTTTGTCACCTTCAGGGAGGGCTTTTAAAACAATGGTGGATCTGTGCGAAGCAGGCCACCATCATGCATGTTTGCAGCCTCTGCTGTATTCTTTTTTTCTCGCAGAGTTTTTCCACGATAAAAAAAAAGAATATGCTGATATCCTCACAATATTTTATCGGGGAGGAGCAAAATATCGTGGGACCATCCCTCCCACGATATTTACTCCTCCTATGATAAAATATTACGGCTTGATAAATTTCCCCTTTAGATTGCAAGCCCTCTGTGCCATGAAAGGCAGATTATAAGTACACTGGTTACAGTTCCCCCCTTCGATGTAAACCGATCTGATATGGTCCCAACCATGAAGGTCGGTATAGAAAAGCGTTAAATAAATAAATAAATGGAAAAAAAAAAGAAAGAAAATGAATAAAACAATTCCTTGTGGTTTCCAAAGGGTTCAGCCTTGCATAGGCTCAGCGGTGTGCACAAGCCCCGGGACGCGCGTAAGTCCAGGGGCTTGAAAATATGGGGTTCTGGGGGCGGGACCGAGGCCTCCGGAACAGCCACTGGGCCGAGGGATGGAGAGCCGGCAGGCGTAACTTCTTCAATAAAGGTCGGGGGGGGGGGTTTGATTAGGGCTGGGGGGCGGGTTAGATAGGGGAAGGGAGGGGAAGGTGCGGGGGGGGCGGAAGGAATGTTCCCTCTGAGGCTGCTCGGCGCATGCAGGTTGCACAATTGTGCACCCCCCCTGCGCGTGCCGACCCTGGATTTTGTAACATGCGTGCGGCAGCGCACGCATGTTATAAAATCGGGCGTAGATTTGTTCGCGCCGGGTTGCACGAACAAATCTACACCCGCGCACATGTTATAAAATCTGGCCCACTGTCTTTAGGTCACTACCTTGTCTCTATACTTAGGTCAATAATCTCACAAATAAAGTTGCAAGACTGCTGGTTGTAACATGTGAGTAGCAGAAAATGGAAACCACCTAGAAATTATGATAAGTGGCAAACAAATCTTTAATTTTTAAGTAAATAATAAACAAAACCAACAACATTTCACTGTCAACCTCAAACATGGCCAATTTGCTTTGGAAAAATCCTGGCCTACATACCGTCTCCATCGATTCATCTACTGACATGAGTGTCTGAAGACGTTTTCTTTGTAACATGTTAGTAAATTCCATATGAATAGGCTTCATGGGGCCTGTGTATCTCATTATCCAGTGCTTGTCTGGGTTTGGAGCATAATTATAACTTGGTGTGCTGTAGTGTAATAAAAAAAAAAATACATAGATAAAAATTTACCACACTGAAATTAAAATAAAGAATTTAGTACAGCTCATGGACTCAAACGCTGAACAATCAAATTCAGTTTTAATGTTACTGCCAGGGAGTTCTCTTTTTCTATGATTCTCCGGGGAGAAGATGGAAGAGCTAGTGGTCTGTCTCCAATATTGCCATTTGAGAAAAAAAAGAAAAGGACATTATTCATCTCGCGCACAAAATCTAGGATTGTGAAAGTAGCCCAGTAAATAATGAGTCTTGCTGAAAAGAAAGATTAAATGCACAGGTTTTATCAGCATGGAATTGTAGCATTGCCAGGGCTCTCTGCTTTATTTGAACCAAGGCATTCCTAATTGTGTCTCCACTGAGTCAATGGCAGACCTCGAGTCTCATTTTTAACACCCTTCTTACTGTATATACTGCCAAAGCACATCAGTTCCGCCAATTTACAAAGGAAAGTTACGCGCATGAGTTCACTTTGAAAACGATCTTGCCCGCATAAAACTAAACCCTGCAGCGTATTACGTGTGCGGATTAATCTATGTGCATACTTTATAAAATCCCAAGTGTACCTGGGATGACTCTCTTTGGCGTGCATATAAGTATGCACACAAAAAAAATGTTTTTATTTATTTATTTTAATGTATTTATTAATCGCCTGCCTGATAAAAAATCTTTTTAGGTGATGTACAACATATTATAAAACAATATCTCAACCATTTTTACAAAATTACATAATTACTTAACTGCATAATGCATTTCCATCTCAGACAGACATGTTTCCCATTAACCATGTTTTTTTTTTTTAACATTTTTCAAAATTTTGGTTCTCTTTCTTCCCTTAAATTTAATGGGAGATCATTCCCTAATTTTGGAACAGATAAAGAAAAAGATCTATTCCATAAGCACACGTGTCACGAGGCCTTGACTGCAGGAATTTGTAAGAGCTGTTTGCTTGATGAATGACAATTTCTGCCTGATTCCTGCCATTGCAAACGATTTTCCAGCTGTTTTGCCCCAATGCCTCATAAAATCTTAAAAGGCCATTGTTTTACAACTCGCAGTGACTGGAAGCCAATGGCGTTGCAGCAGCAATGGCCCTGCTGGAGTCCTCCGGAGGCTCCCCCTAACTAGACTCGCAGTCATGTTTTGTATCACCTGCAATTTCCACGTGGATTTTAAAGGAAGCCCCTGAAATATTGCATTGCAGTAGGCAATATACGAGAGCACAAGAACATAAGAAGTTGCCATACTGCATATTTCTCCAGCTGAATTCTACCTGCATGAAAAAAGTGAGTTAAAGTGCCCCATAAGGCAATTTCAAAGAAGAAAGAAGGGCATCTACCGTTGGCTTTGCAAACTGTTGCAAAGCTCACAGGCTACAAGGACCCGCAAACCTTTCCCTTTTGCGGACTGTTTGAAAATTGATCCAGTACACTCTGTTTTCAGGGGGGTTATTGTTGGCACAGAGGTCGGACAAGCTACCCCTCGCCTTAATGTTCTTCGACTCCTAGCAGTGGGAGCATTCAAAAATGTATTACAACACTAACATCTCAAGAATGAAATGTATTTATCTGCATTTATAAATTGCTTATTGAATACAACGGTATGATCCAGGTGGAATACATAAGCAGCATACAATACACAACAGCAGCAAGCAAGCAAGCCTGACATAATGATGCACCAACATACACATGTCCCTAAAACATCTACAGAACACAACTCCAAAGCCCCCAATCAGCCCTGCCACCCCATTCCCATTCTAGAAATACAAACACAAGTATATAGCGCCCCATAAAAACAAATTCAAACTAAAGGAAGATCTTAATGGTCTTGTTCTGCAGAAACCCACCAATGCTCTTCCCATAATACCTGCACTAAGACATTTTTGGAGATGTATTAAAGACTATCGCCCATTGCATTCATTTATCCATCTGATGATGCACAGGGACTTCAATCAGCTGTTACGTGATGGGCTAATCTTAGAGGTAGACATGTAGAGACTTAGATACATGAAAATGAGGGAGGGAAGGAACAATTCACATCCCCTCTTTCTTGTATGGTTTGCTTTTCTTTTTTCACGTATCTGTAACAAAAGAGTGACTAACATAGTATTCATCTAAGCAGTCCGTTACATTTTGATTGAATATGTTTTTCCCAACCACACAGTCCGTTAACATTACAGCAGTAACCAAAGCAGCGTCAGAATTCATGCACATTCCAGACAGATAACAGAGAGCAGCGTTAAGGCCGAGGAATGGAGATGATGTGGCCATGTCTTTCCTGCTCTTAATAATTGGTACCAGCAGATCACCTTCGGGTTTGTCGCTTTAAGGAAAAGAGGCGTCAACTGAAAAAAAAAACTGATGCACATATCAATGGCAAAGAAGCAGGCACGTGCTAATGAAGAAACACAGACATTCATAATAAAATGAATGCCACGAGATAATGATACACCATATAAATAATATCTTTAATATACTCGACTGTGCCTAGAATTGATGGCATAACTGTAGGGATAGTCTGCGACAGTTCATTTATAGTTCTTACCAGTGACAATTAATAGCTTAAAGGATTGTGCTATAATAATAATAATATTTCTTTTCATTTATATTCTGTCTTTATGTCATTCCGTAAGGAAGCAGAATTCAATAGGTCTGGACACTGGAATAACTTAGCAACCTGTAGCCTTGAAAAGAGAAGTTAACTACAAATCATGTTCTCTTCCTATTAATGACTATCACAATTACCATCTAGGCTGGGCTATCTGAGTCCTGTTATTAATACATTTTAATTTTTACTTTTTAGAGTTATACTCCCTTCAACAGATAAACGCAATGCATTAAGTTGGCCCAAGAAAAAAGGTCTGGTCTACAACTTGTTTGTTGAGTAACACCTCAACCAGACCACTTTGAGAGAGATAACACTCTGAGCAACCACAAAATCTGTTTGGGCTGTCCTCTTTTCCCCCTGAAAGCTTTCACATTAATTGTCTTTGTGCTGATTAGCATTTACCTAATGTCCTCCCTGGTCCATCGATTTCCATTAACATGTTTGAGGAACCTTATTGTACAGTAAATAAACCTCTTTCCTGCCAGCTTGTTTTTTTTAATTATCTGCACATGATCCTGACTGCTGGGCTCCTACTGAGTCCCCCTCTACTCAATCTGTTCCTTAGTGGTGAAAGTGGCTGAGCATTTCATAGTAAGTTCTGAACATGTTAGTTCATGCAATGGGTTCAACGGTTACACCTTGTCGTTCTTTCATAAGTGGCAGCAACTGCCCAGGGGGAGCATGGAAGATGATATTGTTATTTTCAGTGGGGCATTCCTCTGTCTTCTTGAGGTTCTGCTACTTGGGCTGTCAACAGCCATCAAGCTGTGGGGAAATGCCAGTGTCTCCAGAATGTATATCCAAACGTCTGCATCTTGTTTGCTGAAGACTTTCTCATTAGCACTCCCACAGCTGAAGCAGGGGAGTGCTAATAAGAAACGGGGGGGGGGGGGGGGGTGCGCATTTAACACAAATGCCTTTTTTGTAACACAAAAGTTGCTTTTTGGTTCGTTTCCAAATGGAACGAACCAAAAATCAACATACCTAAAAATATCTAAACTATTTTGGATTTTTCAGTTTCTTACTAAACATCACAAACAAAAAAAGGGTGCTTCCCTGGCTCCTGCTGCTACTGGCCCCTCCACTTCCACGATGACCCCCCCCCTCCCCCTGGCAAATAAGCTGATGTCTCCCAGGGCTCTCCAGCTGCTACCAAGCTGACAGGGTCGTTCTGTCCCCTGCCAATAAACCAGGTCTGGGGTATCCCCAGTCCCTACTTAGCCCTTCCATGAGGGTCATCGGTGAAGGTGTAATCCCTAGTCACTCCTGCCCTGCTGGCTTCCCTTTAAAAATGGCACTGATCTCCCCGAGACTGGCACCATTTTTAAAGCAGAGCCAACAGTCGGGAACAATTAGGGACTGCTCCTTATTCTTTCTTTGTTGAAGACTCCCATGTCTTACAGTTCTGGATGTGTTGGGAGTGCTCAGGATGGACCTGGCTTATTTGCAGGAGGAGCAGGAGCTGAAATACACATTAAACCAATTGAAACCCTAATAACTCCCCCTCCCTTAAATGAATAAATGAACTGAAATGAAAAGTTCCCTCCCACACATCCCTGATAAGAAAGCCTTTTTAGATTTATTCAACAGTTGAACAAATACAATTATTGGGATCTTCTTTTATGATGTGATTTGCATTTATTTCCCAAGGAAACATTTGTCTTTGAACTTTCTGGAAGATCCACCTACGTTCCTATTCCCACCATTATGAAGGATTAATTCTGCTGCCGCTCTGTTCCTTTACGATCCCAGAACCCCCCCAGACGTATTGCACCGTTGCACGTACAGAATCTTTACAATGCAAACTAAAATGGGGTTGCTGAGGAGGAGATTCCATAATAAAAGGTGCAGTTTTTTTTTTTTAAGTGTAAGAAATAGAAGAAAGAAAACAAGAGTATAAAATGAAAAGCGATCCAGGAATAAAACTGAAGCAACAGAGTAAAAAAAATCGACAAGCTTGCTTGCTTGAACAATACCTCGGGCATGGCTGCAGAACCCTTTTCCAGCTTTGCCTATAAGCTAATTATAACTCTGTCTCTAGTAGGATTTTATCCTTAATCTCAAGCTTCAAGGCCAGCTGAATACCACACTCCACAAAAGCGAACCAAAGATTGATGCCATACAACTAAAATCTCTGGGGCATTCACAAACCAGATGCTCATTCATGGTGCGTCTGCACCGAGTAACCTAATCATTATTCCCTATAATTTTTTTTTTTTTCAGTCTTGGGGAGGACAATTTTCAAAGTAATTTACGCAGGCAAAAGTGTCAACTGGCCGTCTGAAAGTTGCTCTCCTCAAATACAGGAGTAAGTATGAGCCACACTGAGAGGATGAGTACAGCACAGACCAAAAAGAAACAGATTAGCAGCAGGGGAGGACAAGGAAAATTGACAAATTTTGGCTGTGACGTACCACAGAGGGGTGAAAGTGGGGCTATTGTGCAAAGCAGCTAGAACTGATAGCAATTGGAAAATACGGTGTACAAGATACTAACACTATAGATCATGTGGGCAAGCGGAAACAATATGGAAATTAGGCAAAGCTCTCACTTCCAATTAAGATCTTTAAATCAAAGCACCAGGATGTGTTGGCTTATTTTTTCTTCCTAACAAGTGCTAATTACGTGTGGCATGTACTTTCTGAAAGATACATCTGAAAAATGAAATCTTTCCAAGAAGCTGAGACCCTTCCATCTCAATTCTTCAATAGGGTCACGGAATGCGAGCCGAAGCTTCCCTCCCTCGAGCTTTTGAGTGGCTGGCGAGGGGCTACGTTTTAGGGAACTGCTGTTTTTAAAATGCCAGGGAAATCAGGACATTTGTGGATCTGTTTTGTGTTACTTCCCATCCAAAATGATGCAAAACCTGCATTTCATTTTGTTTCGGTTTTGCATTTTATTGTGCTGAATGGTTTGAGCGCATGCTGAAACGAATAACTGAAACAATCATCCCCTCCCCCCGCAAAAAAAAAAAAAAAAAAGTAAATGGAAAGCAAAAAAAAAAACAAACAAAGCTTTTTCCCCATGCACACCCCTATAAACTTCATAACAGACCTAAAGAGAAAAGATAAAACTAAATAAATGCATTGTAGCCAGCTCTAAAGACTCAAGTACTTTTCATATGCAAAAAATGAGAAAAATCTTAAAAATGACTTCTTAATGCCAAAGCATATATGCTAAGCACACTTACAATACCTCAACCTTTTTCTTTTAATTAAAAAGGAAGTTTATTCAAGTGCTCCGTGTTGCTGTAAATTCCGCGGTGATGATTTCTGTTCCAGGAACCTCTGTTCTTAGCACCAGAACTGGGTGTTCTCGAAGTTTCATTTTCCCCTGACATGAATTTGACCACAATGCTTAGTTCAAATGTCCTTTGAGGTGAAAAGATTGCATCCTGAATAGCGCTCAAGAAGTGCCTTTGGAAGATTAGTCAGGGAAGGCTCTTCCACTAAGGAACAGCGCTGCTTGTCCACTATGAATTGTTAATGGTCCCTTGAAGTTCACGGTGTTATTGTGGCTGAAATAATAACATTGCGGCTTTTAAAATGCTGACAGCCATGGAACCTGTTGCTATGTGGTGCCTAAGAATGAATCGAAATGCTTGGCAAACTCTTCTTTGCTTTTCTCTGCAACTTCCTGGCTAATTTGAAATTCCCCATTGCTTAATCCAGCACAAACCCTTGATTTTCTTTGATTACTACAGATGTAATCCTTTTATGCTTAACAGATTTGTCCATTGTCTATAAATACATCAAATCCAGTGTTCCTAGAATTCAGACAAAATAAATACTTTTAAAGAATACCCAGTTGTTCTGTTAATCTCAGTATTTGACTTTGGTGTATATCTGACTGCTGTACATCTGCAAACTGCTGGGTACACTTGGCAATGCTATACGAATAGACGGTAACTTTTAAACAGGCGTGTGCGCGCCCTCGTGCGAGCGTTTGCCGGTTCGCGTGCAGAGATGCTTCCATTTGATAACATATGCGCATATACGAGCACCAGTTATAAATTAGGCTTGATTGCACGTACATGTCTGCAAAATTTTAAATGAATGCACACATGTGCGGGCAAATCCCATGTCTACCACGTAAGTGGGAGAATTTTCCAAGGGACGCGCGCCAACACCCTAGGTTGTTTTCCCAGTTCGTTCCCAGTTCGCCCAGGTAAGGGAGAGGACTTCCTAATTCCCCTAGTTAAATGGCCTTCCTTCTCCCCTGTTAGTCCCAACCCTTAAGACCCCGCTGATCTTCCTATTTTTTTGTTTTGTCTTAGAACTCGCACGCCACCCTTTGCAGTAGTAAAATTACATGGCAGAGGACCCTGGCTCGTGCCTTTGTGCATATTTACATGCTCATCTTTTGGCCTTCCCCCGACATGCCCATGCTCCGTCCCCTTCCAGAAACGTTTGGCTTGTGCGCGCGACATCGAGATACCGTCTTGGGAGACTTTAAAGTTCCGCTAGTCGGGCGCCGATCCAACCTGTGCACGTATCTCCCAGTTTAGGCGCCTGCAGGCCTTTTAAAATTCACCTAATACAACCCAACTTTCAAATCTATTCCCAGCACTGGCACGTGTAATTGAATGCGTGGAGATTTATTCTAGTATTTTATAAACTATGAAAGAAAGTGCCTATCTACCTATTTTATAATTTAGGTGTGAAAAAAAAAATATAACACATATGCATAATAACCCTGGGTCTGCTCAGTTGGGAACTGAAACACTAGGAGTCTGACTGCCCAATCAGCGTGAGACCTGGGTGCTGGCCTTTCCCCTGAATAGTTTAGGGCTCAGAATTTGTAAGTAAAAAGCCACAGGCAGTGCTCATCAGCCTAGCTGAGGTCTGCAAAAAGCAGTGGTACAGCTGTGTGTTGTCTTTCTCTGTCTTTAGCAGAAGTGATCAGAGAGGAGGAGATAATCCAGGCCTTGTTTTTAACTTGCTTCTGCCGTCTGGACTCCATCCTTATCCTCCTTGACCTGTCCGCTGCTTTTGACTGCTGTTGACCACCACCTACTCCTTGATACTCTGTCCTCACTTGAATTTCGGGACTCTGTCCCGACCTGGTTCTTTTCTTACCTCTCTCATCGCACTTTTAGTGTTCCCTCTGGCAGATCCTCATCCTCATTATCAATTGGTGTGCTTCAGGGTTCTGTCCTAGGCCCTCTACTATTCTCCCTACTAATTTTCTTGGCACTCTGATTTCCTCTCATGGCTTTCAATACCATTTTTGTGCTGATGACGCCCAGATTTACCTCTCCACACCAGAAATTTAATCAGAAATCCAGTCCCAGATCTCAGCCTGCTTGCCTGACATTGCTGCCTGAATGTCCACCGCCACCTTAAACTCAACATAGCAAAGACAGAGCTTCTTATTTCCCCCCACAAGCCCACCTCCCCTCTTTCCCCTTTCTCTATTTCTGTGGATAACATGGTCATCCTCCCAGGACCCTCAACCCATAACCTACGAGTCGCCTTCTCTATCCAAAAATCTACTTTCTATATAACATTGCCAAAATATGTCCCTTCCTTTCTGAACTCACTACCAGATCCCTTGTCCAGTTTCTCATCTCCTTCCGCTTAGACCATTGAAACCTGCTTCTCACAGGTCTCCTGGCGAGCCCTCTCTCTCCACTGCAATCTGCCCTAAATTCAGCTGTGTGACTTATCTTTTGCCAAAGGTGCAACACTCAAATAATCCCTCTCCTGAAGTCACTGCATTGGCTCCTTATCCATTCCTGCACACAGTTCAAGCTCCTCTTACTCACCTACAAGTGCCTTCACTCTGCAGCTCCTCACTACCTTTCCTCTCTTAGCTCTCTCCACAACTGCCTCCTCGTGCACTCTGCTTATCAGACAAGTCCCTCCTATCTGGGCCTTTCTCCTCTACCACCGACTCCATACTTTCCACCTGGCTGCAACATGTGCTTGGAATAGACATCCTGAGTTGGTGCGTCATGCCTCCTCTCTCACCTTATTTAAATCCCGTCCAAAAACTCACCTTTTTAAGGCTGCTTTTAAATCTTAAGTCTCATTGTTTGCCTTCAGCCTCATTAACTAATTTTAACCAATGTCTTACTATATGAAACTCTCAAACTCTCTTGACCTGTATGTTTGTCTTGATTAAATTGTAAGCTCTATTGAGCAGGGATTGGTCTTATGTGAGGTTTGTACTGTGGTGCATATGTCGACTAGTGCTATAAAATACCAAGTACTAGTACTGTATATGCAGAGGCAGGGATTTTATAAAGTTTGCGCACATAGGGGTAGATTTTCAAACCGCGCGAATTGGCGTACTTTGCTGGCGCATCAGGCGCAAGCAAAAGTACGCGGGATTTTAGTAGATACGTGCGTAGCCGCTAAAATCCTGGATCGGCGCGCGCAAGGCTATCGATTCTGTATAGCCGGCGTGCGCCGAGCCACGCAGCCTACCCCCGTTCCCTCCGAGGCCGCTCCGAAATCGGAGCGGCCTCGGAGGGAACTTTCTTTTGCCCTCCCCTCACCTTCCCCTCCCTTCCCCTACCTAACCCACCCGCCCGGCCCTGTCTAAACCCCCCCCCCTTACCTTTGTCGGGGGATTTACGCCTCCTGGAGGGAGACGTAAATCCCCATGCGCCAGCGGGCCGCTAGCGCGCCGGGACACGACCTGGGGGCGGGTACGGAGGGCGCGGCCACGCCCCCGGTCCGCCCCGGGCCGTAACCACGCCCCCCGCCCGCCCCCAAAACGCTCCCAACATGCCCTGAAAACGCCACGCGGATCGGGCCCGCCCCCGACACACCCCCGACACGCCCCCCTCTGAAAACCCCGGGACTTACACGAGTCCCGGGGTCTGCGCACGCCGGTAGGCCTATTGAACATAGGCGCACCAGCGCGCAGGGCCCTGCTCGCCTAAATCCGCCCGGATTTAGGCGGATTTAAGCGAGCAGGGCTCTGAAAATCCGCCCCATACCATTTGGAAAATACTTGCGTGAGTATCTTAACTCTGCCAGTTCACACAGTCCATCTCCAGTTCACCTGTACCCTCTGTTACTTCACTCTGAAACCCTGCCCATTCACCCAAGCTTCCCATCCAAAAATTGCAGACAACAGACAAGCCTGATTTCACTTGTGTGAGTCAATTAGCAGGTGTCAACTTTACGAATAAGTTTGATAATTTCTATGTATATATCTATAATAAAACAACAACTACTGTGTATACTTCTTGACTCTGCTCTGGAAAACCCCTAGACTACCCCTTTTTTGAGCTGGTAAAATCTGCGTGTGAAACAGAAAATACGTATCTACTAGCGCTGCATATATGCAAATACATGCTACTTACGCATGCATAAACTATTGTTCCAGCCAGAGCCCTTTGAAAATTTACTCAGTAACAATAATAATAATAATAATCTCATATGCATTTGTTGCAGTTGGTTTATCGATGGAAACTGTGGAACTTGCCAGCTGTTGCAGTTCATCAGATCGCACTTCTGCCGGGCGATTCAAGAGGACACGAACCATGCGTAGTCTCCAGTTTCCTGTTGGGAAATTAGGTGAATTGCCGAGTCGATGGGCTTCTAGAGAGAGGACAAGAGACCTCCCAGTGCAGGGGGTGACACCTGCTGGCACAGAGACAGCCCTGAAAGGTTCAGCCTGGAAGGAGACTTCCAGGGCTTTTGGCCAGCAATGGGAATGATATGACCCCTCCCAAATGTCAAGGGAGAGCATGGAGAACATTCATCAATATCATTTTACTATCATTTTCCCCTCTGTTTTGTATCCCCTCCCAACTAACTTTGGTCCTTTCATTGCGGTGACAGCCCTCAGCTGGAGACCACACACTAGAGCTTTTTCCAGAATCCTGCAAACCTTGGCACCCTAAATATGGCCACTAAGTATCACCATTATGCAACGAAGGACTACCTCCACCCCTGGGGCTGTGAATATTCCCTTTGTAGCATCCCAAGGGATGGAAAATCTGAGCCAGGTATCAAACCCAGGTCCCTTCACGAGGCAATGTGTAAACCCAATTTAATTGTGATAATAAATTGTAAAATGGCACAACCTACCACCTATTGATGACATCATTAGAGTAATAGGGAAATGGGGTAACTTTGATATTACGCCCAAAGTTTTCATTTCTGCTTGGAGGTAGCCTGCACAGAGCGGCAGTGGCTATTACCCTTACCAGAAGGCCTGGAGTAACCTGCACAGAGCGGCAGTTGCTATTACCCTTAACAGAAGGCTTGGGGTAACCATGCACAGAGCGGCATTTGTTGTTATCCTTAACAGAAGGCTTGGGGGTAGCGTGCACAGAACGACAGTTGCTACTGCCTTAAAAAACTTGCTGGGCAGACTAGATGGACCATTTTGGTCTTTATCTGCTGTCATTCACTGTGTTACTATGTCACATCATTGTTTCCTTCGCTATATGACTACCGATGATACCATCTGTTGCTTCTAATAGTCCATTTTTTATCATTAAGATGAAGATAGACATATGACAAGCCCAGGCTTTCAGAGAAGCAAATTTATGCGTCTCCTCCATAAACATTTTCATCTCTCATAGAAGCATTGTTCTGGGGATGACTTGCATCTTGGAGGTAACCTGAAGGTTACCAGATGGCTTTAGATCATTAAATACAGGAAGAGCCGTTCCTGGTTTTATCCCATTGCATGCAGAGGCCAGTACAGTAGCCGATTTCCCTACGAAAAGCAGAACTATAAATCTTCATTTGTAGCTGAAAACGGAGACCTCCATGTGTGACTTGGTAACCCTTAGAGAAACGGATATATCCTTCTCAAAACATTCTTTGTAAGGCTGAGCACAGGAGAGCAGATAAAGGGGCTGCTATCTTGCCATTTCTCCAGTGTTCACTATTTTAAAGAAAAGAGCAATGCGTACGGGATGTCAAAGTTTCCACTGAATTACAGCTTCTGGTCTGATTTACTGCGGTGATGGCGGCGGCAGCTCAAGAGCGTGAAACATCTTTGGCGCACCCCCTTACTCAGGAACAGGGGAGCATGCAAAAAACATGGAGAAACTCCCCACGCCCCAGCGTGCTGTCCCCCCTACAAAGCTGAAATTATCTTCAGGGTTTCATGGAGCTCCGAGTGCTCAATTAGCTTCGATTACAGGGTTTTACGGTGTCTGCACTGTCTAACAGGAAAAATCTGGAATCTTTCTGGCAACTTTACAGGGGCTCAAATCCTAGAGTAAATTTTATGTTAGTGCAACGCGTGCCTGATCCCCCAAGGAGAAAAGATGAAGATGTGGCAGTCTGCGTTTCCTCTGACTTAGAATGGAGAACAAGCAAAAAGAAAACTTGAGAACCCATAGCAGGCGTGGATTGCTGTCTTTTTTGTTTTTACAAATAAATTAAACCATATACTTCAAGTATAAGAAAACGAAATTTGCATCAGCAGCCAAAAATAATCCAAATCCAAAGATGAGATGCCATCTCCCTAAAAAAATAAAACTACGGCAAGTACAATAATGTAGATAAACAGTGTGGACTAATAAACTGAGCACGTCCCAAATGAAATCTGCACAGGCAGGGCAGTTTTCAAAGCGGCCTGAATGAAAAGCTTGCTCCTCCAACATGGCTAAAAGCATGTGGGGTTTCCATAGTGTGCACAGTTTTAGCCACGTTTAAAGGAGGCATTCCTGCAGGCAGGTTTAGATGGGGGGGGGGGGGGGGGGGGCAGTCAAGGGGAGGAAATTCACACACCCTTTTGGGATTTCCAAAGGTCGGCGTGGCTTTGCCCCCTTTCTTGGCCACTTGCACTAATAGCAGGTGCAGAGTCGAAGGCCACTTTTAATGCATCTGAGATTTTTTTTTTCCCCTTTGAGAATCAGTGCAAGGTGGGCAGGCTAAAATAACAACCTGGGCTATGAAAAATGTTCCCCTAGATGTCAAAATGATCTTATTGTTTGCTATCTTTGACATGCATGATTTTTCTACATAAAGGTTTGAAAATCCATTGTGAGTGTTTTGGGGGAGGCTGACGGGTAAAAGTATGCATAAAACTCTGCTCTTACCTGCACTCACAAGAGGCATTCCCAGGGATGGATGTTCAAAACTATGCATGGAAATCTGAAGGCAGAAAGTTCCACCTGTTCCAACCGGAGTACAACGTTCTTGATTTTGCAAGGTGGAATCAATTAGGTGCATAAAACCACTTTGAAAATTAGGAGATGTTAGCTTTATGTGTGGGGTTGCAGAATTACATTCTCTTTGATAAGAGCAGGCAGCAGTAAGGCAGTCCGATGTACTCAGCAAAGCTTTCCCATAGACACAGAATGGGGAGGCAGCTGGACACTTCCGGCTCTAAGTCTAGCTGACGTGTCCAAATTATATCTGGTCCTGCTGGATTCTGCTCTAAATACGCCTTTTTTAGTCCTGGGATAGCTCCCTCTTACTGGTCATCCTTCTCCAGCCAAACTAGGCAAAAATGGAACCATTTCTTGAATACTTGCCAACAAGGAAAATCTAAGTATCATAGACGCAAGTATTGCTTGCTCAGGTTCCATTTCAATCGCTCTGTGAGCCAAAATAAATTCCATTCATTTTCAATAGTTATGCCGCCTTCTTCCAAGTTCTTTCCACATTTGCAGCGTTGAAACATTTTTGTAAAGGGGAAGGGAGAAAGCTTGCTCTCTGTTTATAATATCTTTTTTTTTTTTTTTTTTTGAATTCTCTGTTTATTGTTTTCATAAAAAAAAATTTAGAAAACATATTGACATACAACTGAGAATAAAGTCTTAAGAGTCAGATAATACAATGATTTACACAGGTAATTTTTTTTGTTCAACACAAAAGGAAAACATTTACCCGACATTCATAAAACTAATATTAAAGGTAATAGAAGTGTCTTTTCTTTTCAATCGAACGGTCTTAAGGAAACAAACAAAAACAAATGAAATTTATGCA